>NW_023416401.1:27423674-27971174 GCF_014108235.1 Myotis myotis
CGCAAAGGGGGAGAGGATCCTTTACAACAGAGAAATCTGGCAAACACCACCTTAACCCAGGGCTCCAACTTGATGTCCTGATGACAGGCTGGGCAGAGCCTCCCTCCGCAGCAATCCTGGCAACAACATTTGGTGTGACTCTACACGGAAACAGTCACACTCATCCAGACTGTGGGACGTCCCAGAAGCCAGTGGGCCCAGCTCCCATCTCACCTTACCTGGGGGTCAATAGACACTCCTTGCTCTGAGCTCTGCCTCGCGCCAGGCCCTGTGCAAGTACTAAAGGTGCAGAAATGAAACCGTGGCCTTCAAGGATGGAAGCGATGCTCAGGAGTCTGTCCTTGGGGTCTCAGGCGTTTGGGCCATCTCCAAATGATTGCAACTTCTCCTCCAAAGAGTTAAGTTTTAAAAAATGTATATATGTATATGTATGTAGGTATTATACCAGGTGGGCTGGTTTCACAAAAGTCTGTCATTAGCGAGGTGCACTCAGGAGCCATCTGTGGCTCTTGGTCGTCCCATCAAGCAAAATGGCCCAGGTAATTGGGACTGTTACCATCACAGCTGCCTCAGGACCCGTGGCTGCAACAACATCAAAGAGCATCTTTCTGGAAGCGTCAGCCAAGCGCCCGCCGGACCAGGAGCTTTCATCTTCGTGTCTGAGCCCCTGCAGCATGGCTGCTACTGAGAAAGCCCACTCAGCCACAAAGGGCAGCAGCAGCTTCAGAATCAGCGGGAAAGCAATGGGGAGACAGGTCTGCAAAGGCCAAAGCAGATCGTTTGGTCTAGAGTTTGGGTTCTTTAAGGTTCTAACTACCCAGCTCAGCAGCCTCTGAGGTGGCTCTCTAAGGCCTCATTCACTCATTCCGTACTTAGTCCAGGGGGCCAGTGTGTGCCACGCACAGCTGAGGTCTTCATGCTTTACACAGAGCCTTAGGCTGGAATCTTCCAGAAGCCAACCCAGAGACTGGGTGTTATTAGCTCAATAGTTGATCTGGAGGAGATTCCAGGGGCTCTGGCAGGAGAGCAGGGAAGGGAGGCACAAAGGAGAGGATTATCATATCCACCCTGGTGGGACACTAAGCAGGTGACCAACTGTGGGACCTTGAGCTCAGTCTCACCAGGTCATATGGGAGACGGCGTGGGACAGGCCTCAGAGGGGATGTCCCGAGGGGGAGGCAGCTGAGGTTTGTCCCACCAGCTCCCATCTGGCCTTCAGGGGGCTGTTTCCCAGGGTGTCAGGTCCCAGTCCCCCTAATCCTCCGTCACCCACAGAGCCCCTGCAGCTGAGGCCTCAGAGGGAGAGCCCAGGGGGCAGTAAGAAGCCACCACTGGGCAACATGCCACGGAATGAGGGGACAGGTGGCACCAGCTGTGTGCTGCAGTGACTATCCTAAGCTGTCACTGTCCCACAAAAACCAAACTCGGGAAAGGATAAATAAATAGGTTTTAGAGGCTTTGAACATAATCCATGGCAGAAATAGAAGGAGCTGGTTTTGTGTATGGAAAAGTTGAGTCTAGACAGAGGAAATGAAACATTCACCAAAGTTAGAAGAAAATTTTGCTTCATAAGTGGGCAGGTTAACAGTCTACCCCAGATGGTAAGTGACAGACCACAGGCCACATTTAGCCAGGAAACATGTCATGACCAGCCCATAATTCATTGGTCTGTACTGTTGGTTTTCAACATTAGAAATGAGAAGATTTCCACAACATATATATATACATCAAGTCATTGTGTTGCATGCTTTAAGTATCTTACAATTTAGTTGTTATTAGGTCTCAATAAAGCTGAAATAAAAGAGAAGATTTCACATAAAAATCTAGAATTTCAGATTCCTCTGAAAAATCAGAGTCATGGCAAAATGGATGTACCTTCCATCCGGCAACTCATGACCTGAGCAAGGCATGCGTTGAACTTGCCACATGCCTCAACCCCCTCTGTTTCCCCTCCACAGGGAAGCCGAGAGCCATCAATCACTATTTACACTCTCTCAGACTGCTGGCATCTTTTTCCATCATAAAAACAAATCTCTCTACCACTCTCTACTGAAAACAAAAGATAGATCAACAGAGCCATGTGTTTCAAGATAAGTGAGAACACTTACTTCTTTGTGGAAATAAATTCCCTGTGTATTTACTATGCAAACAAAATGCAATTGTCTTGAAAATTACACTCAACCTGCTTCCCTCACCTACAGCTCCTACCTGGCCTCTGTGAGCCTGTGAGTTATGAGCCGGTTCATACAGTCTCCAGGCACCACCTCTGTTCTCCGTTTCACAGCCCCTCCATCAGCACCAACAGGCCTGCTCGCATTTGCCAGATGACATCATCCCTGCAGAAGCCAAGCCTCTATTTGGAGGTGTTTTCTTCCATTCTTTGTTGTTTTTCCCCCTTTTTAGACCCAGGAACCCATCCAAGCCATGTTTGCTTCCCAACATGTGAACGCGAACAGCCGGCCCGCACACTGAAGAGGCACCGGCTGCCTTAATTACCGCGGGCCGCGCCGCGCTGTGGAGGCAGCCGGTGGAGGACAAAGCCCTCCACTGGGGAGGAAAATGAGTTGTACACAAACAAGAACACATTTCATCTTGAATTAAAATCTTCAGCACTCCCTCGTTAGAGAGCTCTGGCTGTTTCTTTTCTTTTCCGTGTTCCGTCCCCTCCCTGCCAGGGGTGGGAGGAGGTTCTTGGCAGTGGGGCCAGGCTGTGAGGCCCCACGAGGGTTTCTCCTGTCATTCCCCCCCATGGCCGGTCCTTCTCTTGCCTTTGTTGAAGCTGCAGTGGCCCCCAGGCCTGTCCCTTCCTGTGCACAGCGCCCCCCGCAGCCCCTCCGAGTAAACAGGTCCTCAGCAGCAAGCCCTCCCCCCCCAGCCCCAGGCTCAGCCCAGGTGGATGAATGATTAAACGTGATGAATAACAGTGAGCGGAAGGCGCCATGCAGGGAAAGTGCTCGCTTTAGCTGAAACTCCAGATTTACTGCCGAGCGCCACAAATAATGAAATCATCCATCTTCCAGGGACTGAAACAAGGAGTCCGCTGAGGCAAGTTCGCACCGGGCAGCGAGAGAAAGTCCTGCCTCCTCGGCGGAGCGATTTGTGTCCTGGGATCTCCCTGCTCCAGCGGCCCAGCTCATCCCCGGCACCCTGGGGACTGTGCCCAGTGGACACCCCGCCCCCCAGGTCTTCCCTGAGGAGGAGGGGGAGTCGCTGACACCCTGACCCACCACCTGCGGGGGCCAGGTGGTCCCTGACTCTGAAATGTGCTAACTCAGGACGTGTACCCGCAGCCTTCACGGAGCAAAGGAGGTCTAGGAGGGAAGGGAGGCCCTTTGGCCCCTACCTCCTCAGTGACATCACTCTTACATGTTATGTCGTAAAACAACTTAATTTTCATCCCTTCTCAATAACAGCTCAATAATACTCCCTGGAATCTGGGATGGGAGTGCATTTCAAGGCTGCCAGACTCTAGGACACACTTCTAGAACTTTCTATCATCCCAATGACCCAACCATCAGGACATGTATCAGTCAGAGTCCCAGCATTAGTAGCATGGCCCCCGCCTCACCTCCACTGTGCACAGGAGCCTAGGAAATGCAGGTTTTAGCTTTGGGGCTCCTGCAGCCCAGGAAGCATGCAGGACAGAGGCCCCACCTACCACCTTCATCACACACTTCCGTGGGCTGTAGCTTCTATTGTCCTTGACACAAGGCCCAACTCACTCAGGTACACTTCTAACCAGCAGCCACTCGAGGTCACCCCAGTTTCGTCACCTGGGGTCCTTTCCAGTCTTGGGATCTGAGGGGTAGCCCTGAGGTCAGCTGGACTTCCTCCTCCCAAGGTCCACCCCAAGGCCAGCAACCCCCTTTTTATTGCTTTCCCAAACTGGAACTCAACCTAAGAGTCTCTTTAACAGCAAGAGTTGAGGGCTAAAAAGCAGCTTGAAAATTACCCATCTGCATTGCCCTCCTAATAGAAAAGCTGCTTAGTTACACACAGTTCCTGAAACTTATGGTAGGGTCCCACAAAGATGATCTGGGGACCCTTAAGAGATGAGCATTGCTTGCTTTAATAGTATAAGACTATTTGAGGTGTATTAGAAAAAATGTAGCATGTCAAATCCATAATTTCACTGATACTATTGACTAAGATGAATAAAAGGGTATTTTATTTTCACAAGTAATTGATTTAAAAGAAAAATTATCATAATCTTAGAGGTAGCACAGTTGACTCTTGAACAATATGAGGGTTAAGCGCATTGACTCCCCCACACACAGTTTAAAATTTGCATAAGAGAAAAACTAAAAGAAAATTTACATATAATGTTTGAGTCCCCCAAAACTTAACTAATAGCCTACTGTTGACCAAACACCTTACCAATAACATAGACAGTTGGTTAACACATATTTTATATATGTATTATACACTATATTCATATAATAAAGTAAACTAGAGAAAAGATAATTATAAAAACCAGCAAATACATTTACAATATTTGTTGAAAAAAATCCATGTATAAATGATGTTTGTTGAATGGTCAGCTGTACGTGCAAATGATAACAATCATGATGGTAGCTCGGGATGCCTGAAATTTGGGAGACTCTGTTGCAGCAGAAGAACCCTAATTCTGGGAGCCTGTGGGTTTGGATATGCACTGTTGCTCTACCACTTGCTGGCCATGTGGCTTTGGGTACCTTGAATGGTCTCCTGGGCCTCCAGCTGCTTGTGGGTAAGCAGAAGGGGCCTCAATGACTCTGTGGTTCCTTCTTCACGTTCAAAGACTGAGGAGGTTGGATCAGGGGTTCTAAAGCCGGTGCCTGGACCAGGATGCCCCACATTCCTGCTGAGACCTCTTGGTGTGGCCCTGGAAGTGCCCTTCTATGCATGGTCCCAGCCTTCCTGTGTCTGAGAACACCCCACAGAGGTATCTCCTAAATCCCTGTTTGTGTTGAGTTATGCCTCTGTCACTTGCAGCCAAAGGGCCCTAATGGATATAACTGGCTCAAGACCAAGCATGTCAAACTCGCAGCCCACAGGCCACATGCCTCATTTATTTGGCCCGTGTTAGCCTTTGAGTTTGGCATGCTCTAGACTCTCACATCTTCCTGGGCCTTTGTCCAGGTCAAGTTTCTCTGGCCTTGTTGGCCAAACCTTTCTCCTCCTGGGACCCTCTCTGCCACCCTCCCACCTTCCCTGTCCAGCCCACCTCACAGGTTGGCTCCTCTCACCAGACCTCCCTACCTCTCTTCTCTGGGCTGCATGGCCCCTGCTCACCTGGACAGGCACACCTGAGCAATTCTGCCAGTGTGGCCCTGCTTCCCCACAGAACTGACCGACCACAGCAGCAGTGACCGCACCCAGCTAGTGGGATACAAACTCCTTCCTCGCAGCGGTTCTCAACCTGTGGGTCGCGAACAATGAAAATACATCCTGCATATCAGATATTTACATTACGATTCATAACAGTAGCAAAATTACAGTTATGAAGTAGCAATGAAAATAATTTTATGGTTGGGGGGTCACCACAACATGAGGAACTGTATTAAAGGGTCGCGGCATTAGGAAGGTTGAGGACCACTGCGTCTATTGACAGGGAGCTAGACAGCCTGATGGTTCCTGCTCCATCTTCCTGAGTTAACATCCCGTTTCCCCGCTGGCACGGACAGTGTTTGGGTTTGTAGCAGATACCTTGGTCATTTCCTGGCACATTAATAGCTGTGGGATGACTTTAATGATTCGTGTTGGATATTAAAGCACACATTTTATGGGTTGAAGGGTGAGCATCAGATGGGTGTGGGTCACACTCTAAGCTTTGCTTTTCACCATTAGAACATCGTAAAGTATGCCTGGAAGCTTCAACTATCTGCCAATATACTCCTCATAGCAAACTGATCACAGTTAACCCATTCTAATGTCCTGAGCACATCTTCGTAGGAACTACATAGAATGACATGGATCTGTTCTTGACTCCCCTTTCCCTCTCAATTTCCTGAGCTCCCACACTGCTGGCCTACGGTTTCACCAGTGGTCTCATCACCTGATGTCCACGGCTCCTCTCTGGTGTCCTCTCTTCTAAGGTTTCAGCTCAACCCTTTTTCAAGAATGCCCCCTCTCCTGCCTCTTCACTTGTTCCTGGCCACAGCACCACCTTCACTGGCTCCCATATTTCCCTCTGTTAACTATCTCTTCTTTAAACACTCCCATCATTCCTCTGTGATCAGGACAGTTGTTTCCTGCCATTTGTTCCCTGACTCATACACTTAGCTATCTTTTCTCTTCAATGCAGTTATACCTGAAATACTGGAGAATTTCATTGAATCTAAGATGCCATCAATTAGAAGACACACCATTATATTCCCTACCACTGAGACAGAAAAAAACACTCACAACTAAACTTGTAGTTGTCACACAGCATCACTAATAAGATGCATTCTGATTTTAGATATGAAAATGGGAAACCAAATCGTGCATTTCTGGATCAACAAAATGCATTATGAATTGATTTGCCCCCACCACAGTGTAAGCCAGGGGGAGGGGAAGGTCCTGCCTGTGGGCAGTATAAGGCTGGTGAAATCATTTGGTCTGGCCCTGCCAAGGCCCTAGGGGTGAGCTAATTAAACGTTTGACCAAATATAGCAGCTAATTTTAAGTTGATAATTTTGTATGGCCCTTGAATGATGTTATACATATCCAAATGGCTTGGCAGAGAAAAGGTCCCCCGCCTCTGGTAAGCCCTCTGAAGGCAGGGACTTTCTCTCTTTTCTTCCCTGTTGCAGCCAATGCTTGGCTCACAGTAGGTGCTCAAGAAAGACTTTTTGGATGAAGGAATGACATCCATCTCTCCCTTGCCTCCAGTCCCTTAGGGCATAGCCTTTGCAATAAATAAGCTGAGCCTGTAATGGAGCACTTACTAGTACCTCCTTCCTGCAACAGTCTAGAGATGTCCCTCCTCCTTGCTTCCTTTCTCCTCCCCCACGAGCCTTTCAAGACAGCCACCAGACCTGACCGAAGGAGGAGCTTTTCAGAGCTTGATCCCAAGGTCACCTTCCCAGTCCCAGCCTGTTGTGCTGCTGGTTAGCTTTCCTGCAGACGTGAATACCTGTGAGCCAAAGACCTGAGGAAATGAGACGGAAGGTGTGTAAGAAAGAGCATGTGGACATTTGCAGAGGTAACATTCCCATGACTTAATCACATGGGATTTGTCAGCATCTCTTCCAGCTTGAGGTGAGAGGGTTTCAACCCTTTCATTTTATTTACCAGCCTGCAGGAGACTGGTAAGTCTCATCTCCCTCACCCTTGAGTGCTCGTACTAAGGAGATGATGCTCCCTCTTGCTGAGTTAAAGGCGATGCAGGCAGAACCCTAACCACAGAGGGTTCACAGGCCTCCCTGTACCTGGCACCCCACAGAAAGCTTCAAGTAACAGCTTTTGGGAAGGACAGAATGATTATCGTCTCATTTCACTTCGCATAGACGAGGTAAAAGAAGGCTTTTAACAGGAGCAGAAGACATGGGCATGTCTGTGAGCAAAGAAGTGCAGCCAGAATGGGGAGATGAGGCAGGCAGGACAGTGGGAAGCTCTGAGCAGAGTCAAGGGTGGAGACAGGGTGGGGAAGAGGTCTTGGCATGTGAGCCAACAACGGGAAACCTAAAACTGCCAACAGACTTAAGCTGGCCCATGCTGGGAGACACGGGAAGCATTTTTCAAGGATAGAAGGAGTGAGAGATCATTAAACTAAGTTACCAGGGCTTCCAAGAGACCCTGGGAGTAATTTCATGAGAGAGGCCCTGACATTGCAAAAAGTCTAAAATAATTCTTCGCTTGGCTATTCACGATCGGGAGGACGATGAAGTGGTTGCCAGAAATAAAAGATAACCAAAATATGTTGGGGGTTTTTAACAGAGCAAAATACCTGTATGTGTAACTTTATAGATATGGGAAGAGCAAGAAAAATAAGAAGTGAAGGAAAGAGGAAAAAAGGAGCCATAGCGAGGGGAAATGGAGGTTATTTGTTTCCTGATGTTGCAGTGGGACTTTCTATGATGCAGTTGAGCTTGGAAAGCCACCTTCAGCCTTGGAGCCGTGGCTGGTACCTACCTTCAGGTTCGGCAGGGACAGGGGGCCCCAGAGCTCTCAGGGAGCCACAACAAGGCCACGTCCTCTGCCTTGTCCTGTGAGTCCTGCGTCTCCCCACTGCCTGCCCAGGGGCCCCCCAGTCACTGCTCCAACATGAGTGCCCTGCTTTCCCACACCCCTCCCGGCTCCTACTTCAGAGCTTCAGAAACCCCAGCGCATGCGATCATGTCACAGGACAAAAGACGAGCCACTCGGGAGCACTAACGCCTACTGATTCTTCTCCGCATCTTCCAATTACCTCAAAGGCAACATCTTGATTCGGTGCTAATATGCTTCAGCTCCTCTCTAAGCCTCGCTGATCAACCTTTGGAACAGAGAAGGAGCAGGCCCGGGCTCAGCGCAGAACGCAGCACCTCTGCGCAGGTTCACTGTTTCCATTGCTATGGTTACCGTCCTTCTGCAGCAAAACGTGCTGGTTTTCCCCTTACTCTGCTGACACAGTTTTCCTTTCATAGAAGTTGCTTAGTGAAAACAAACAAACAAAAAGGTCTATATTTAAAGAAAAAGATTGAGTGCATCGGCAGTCGGCACACCTAAGCCCGCAGGCTGACCCACTTACCTGTTTTGTCAATCGAGTGTCACTGGCGTATGGCCAAGCTGATTCATTTACAGACCCGGCTCTGGCTGAGATGTGTTCACGATCCAGCGGCAGCGTGGAGAAGCTGCGACAGAAACCTTGTGCCCTCAAAGCGTGAGCGTCACTCTCTGGCCCTTCACAGGAAACATTTATCCATTTACTCCTGGAGTAAAGGATACCTGCTGTATGCAGGTGTGGGCAAGCGGAGACCATGGGCTGAGAATGATTTAAATTCTTGAACAGTGAGCCATGGTTAGGAACTTGGATCCCGGGATGAGACAGCACCAGGTGAACCACAACTCCCTCACTGACCATCAAGTCCCTTCTCCTTGGCTTCCTCATCTGTAAAATGGGAAAGCAGGCCCCTTGTGCAGAATGAGGTGATGCAGGAAGGCACAGGCCCAATGCCTGGCATGGAGCAGACAGCCAGATGTGAGATCTGGAGGGAGGAGGAAGAATGAAAGGGGTTGCTAGGCAACACCTGATGCTGGAGTCGGCAGAAATTGGCCAAGGGACTGGGACGTCGATAAACCCACCCAAATCACCTCCCTGGTGTTGCCCCAGAGTCACCAGTGAAAGGTGCCCATCACAGCTGCCACTGGGACGTGGAATTTAGGGGAGAGAGGGACAGGAGAAGGGGCCCATGTGGTGTCTAAATGCTGGACCCCTGCAGAAGTGAGAAGAGCATCCACCAGGCACAGAGGGGAGAGTCCGAGCTCAGCAGAGGTGGGAAATGAGGGCGGAGGAGCAGGAGAAATGCCTGGGGAATCACAGAAATGTAGGGGAGGACCTTGCACTTCCCGTGGATGTGGGATTCGAGCCTGTCTGCCAGCCAACAGCGGTTACAATGAGATCCTGTGGTCCTTTTAAGCCAGAATTGTTTGTGTCCTTAACAAATTTGCTGTGAAAACAACAGGCACAGGTTAGACATGCTGGCCTCCGAGGCCAGAAGGAGACAGGGAGTGATGGTGAGGAACACCTGTAGGCCTTTGCCCCCTCCTGGGACTCCCAGGGAGCCCCGGGGTCTTCCCTGATGCAGCTGGCTCCTTCCCACACCAGGCACCAGACAGAGGCAGAGGGGAGGAGACCCCGAGGGCAGTCCCTCTCTGCACAGGGTGGGAACTCCCCCCTTTGAGCAGATGCTAATTATAACCCACCCCCCACGCCCATCTGTCAGCCGCTAAGAATAGGCTGTTGTGCTCTCCTCCCACAGGTGCAGCTGAGTTTGGGAAATGACGCAGTTTTTAGCGCCGGTGCAAGCAGGGAGGACTGACTCCCAGACTCTGGGGACCAGGGTCTGTCTGCACAGGAACTTGCAGGAGCAGGAGGGCCCCACAGTTATCAATTCCTCAGAACATCAAGGAGGACCCAGCTCTCCCGCGAGCTCAGTCGTGGGAGCCGCTGCTGGGCTCCGTGTGGCCGGCAGGTCTGTCCTGCTGTGGAGCCGGCGAGGAGACACGGCACCAGCAGCCTAGTGTCCAAAGGGCAGGGCTCTGCTCAGCAAAGAGCACCAGGAGGCAGCATTCACCTGGTGAACACTGATCACCGCTCCCTGGGAACTGTTTCCTCCTTTCTTACCTGTGGCTGAATCCCTGCCGAGCTCCTCGGGTCCCTGGCACGCATGTCTGCTGGGGGGTCAGGGACAAGCCTCAGTGGCTGTTCCAGCCCAGCGGGAGGCAGGTCCGTCTCCACGGCGCACAATGTCCGGCTCACGGTCAGCCACTTCCCTTCGGGCCCCCTGGGAAGGACCATCTTTGCTGTCATCGCTGGTTTGTGAGAGAAGAGAACCTCTCAATCCAGGAATTTGGCTCAAAGCCCCTCACTTTCCCGCTGCAGGTGGCTCCCAGCGTGAACTTGAGCACAGTCCATCTCAGTCCATCGTGAAGACACAGATCCCGCTCATTCTCACCTGGAGTGGAGGCCCAGCCCCACCTGCCGGATCCCAGCGCTGCCCTGCAGGCTCTTGGGAACTCAGGTATTGCATGTTCTTCTCAGGGACGGTGGGTGGGAGTCTGGAGCAGAGATTGCACGCTCAGAGGGAAGGATGGAGTCTGGAAAAGAGGGAACACCTGGGTGAAGTGTTTTTCCATTTTGCCCCTCTGGAAAGCCAGGTATTAGAAGGCTGAGAAATGTCACCTAAGAAGGTCACAGAGTATAACCGTTCATGAGGGGCTGTCTGTACAGGTATCGGGACTTCAACACTTAGCTTTCTGAGAGCTGGGCCTCTGGAGGCAGAGTCTCTGGGTTCAAATCCCAGCCCACTACTTACTAGCTGTGTGCCCTTGGACAAGTGATTTACCCTCTCTGTGCCTCAGTCTTCTCGTCTGTAAAACAAGGACCAAGGCAGTGCCTGCTGCACAGGACCATTGGCCACAGGACCATCAGCTCCGTGCCCTTTTCTGCTGGGATCAATTCTGTCTCCTGGGTCAGATCTTTCCCTGCAGAAACACAGGCTGAGAAGGATGCTCTGAGGTCATCCTCCTCATCGTCATCACCATCAACAGCCTCAGGTGTCACTGAGTCATGGCAGGTGCTAGCCCAAGGCCCCTGAGATTGAGGCACAGATGCAGAGCAGGTGCCTTCTCATTCACTTTCCCAGCATCAGCTGATCCTGGAGGCTGCCCCAGACTCATCCTGGTCTGGCATCGCCTTGTGTTTATTTCATTTTCACATTCATTGTCCATCTCTCCCACTCAAATGTAAGATCTAGGATTACAGGGATACTGGCACTGATGGTCACCACTGCATCCCCAGCACCCAGTAGGTGCTCAGTGACATTTATAGGACAAATGATGAATCACAGTGGCGCAAGTTTGGGGGGTGGGCAGTGTGCCTTCATTATAGCGGGCACACATACTAATGTCAGCTGGTGCTTGCAGCCCCCTTTGTAGCCTGCAGGCCCAAAAGCATCCACAACCCCTGAGAGAGAGAGAGAGAGAGAGAGAGAGAGAAACACAAATCTAGACACTTAGCCAGAAGAGGAGAGAAAAGGAGAGATTTAAGAATGAGCGAAGGAGGTATTTTCCAGCGTTGAACAAGAACATATGTTTCCTCCTGGTCTCAAGATAATGGAGGACACTCCAAAGAGAACAACCTAGAAAACATCAGTGCTTCATCCTAAAGACTAGCCACAGTCAAGTGCCAGAGAATCTGTAGGAATGGAGCTTTGGGATATAATTTCTTTAAATTAAGGAGCAGGAGACAAGGCAGCAGGCCCTGGGCCAAGAGCTTTGGCAGGTCCGTCTGCGTCTGGCCACCTGAGGGCAGCTGGCAGAGTGGGCGCAGCTCGGGGAGCGAGGCCCCCATTTACCCCCACAGCCCTTTCTGCTCCCCGTTTAAGGATAATCAGCCTTTTCTGCTGTCTCTCGAGAGCTGTTGGGAGCAAAGCTGCCAACTACAGGCTACATCTCAAAGCTCCCCTACAGGAACCGCTCTTGCTAAACCCAAAGCCCCGATTCCAGGGCGGCCTCTCCCCCTGATCCATCTGTGACCCCAGTTGGGGACTCGCTGAGGACAGTGGGCTGACACTCACACGGTCCTCCCGGGGTGCGGGGCTGGGATTCTGAGTGCTCTGGGCATTACCTCCCTTCATCCTCACCCACACGCGGTCACAGGGTCCCGTCAGGGGCCACGTGTCACAGATGAGCCGTGTCAGGCTGGGCAGGACCCACACTCCCTGGGGCCGACGCTGCAGGGCCACAGAGGCAGGCCCAGGCCCACACCCCTGACCACTGAGCACTGACCGGGCACTGACTGTGCCCTCGCTGGTGGAAGGGGGCCTCGGCGACAACCCCAGACATGGCTCCAGACGCCTCTGTCCAGGAAAAGGTCCTGCTCTTCACGCGGCACCACCTTGCTCATTTTAATACTTAATGGTACGTGCACCAAGCTGCTTGTGTGTGTTTCATCCCAGAGCAAAGTCACGCGTGTAATCCTCCTTGCCCACTTATCCAAAAGAGAACTATTGGCGAATGGTTAAGCAACTAGACAAATTGCCGCTGTTCTCTCTTCCCTAGAACATTCAGAGGCCACCTGACTGACTTCCACCGACAAAAGTCTGATTAAATCTCCTTGGTTTCCAGGGCTACGAGCAGGCAGCCCCCCGGGAATCGGCAATTACACCTGTTTATGTTCTCCTACCTCCCCAACCAGCCCTTTATTCCTGAACATGCACTTTTAGGCATCAGGCATTCATATAAATTACACCATACAATTATTTGTAATTAAGGATGAAAATGGGTACCTTGCTGCAAGGATGAGCCCTTTTTTTCCCAAACTAAATCACGCCTATGCCAGCGTGCCGGCCCGGGGAGGCTGCGTGGAACACAATTAACTTTCTTCTGACTTAAGGGGAGTTTATGTTGCTGTTTTTCATAATCATAATATCTCAAGGCATCTAAACAGTTTTTCTCTAATGTAATTGCATTTCTACGAACAAGACGGCTTGGGTTTAACTATCAGCTCGGGCAGAATTAACCACCAGCGCGTATTTTGTGGGTGACGTTGGAATTTTGTTAGAAAATCCATGCACAACTGCCTCCTCTCAGGAGCTGAGGACTTCGATCCCAAGACCCATTTCCCCTACTTTTAACATTTCTCCTTCCCACATCGATTTGTTTGAGACACAGTAAAAGCTTGACTTCTACATCCCTGATATACTCCCATCTGCTCCAAGCTCCAACCCACAGACAGCCAGAAGGTGCTCAGAACAACCAGGTCGGGTTGCCTTTCAGCCTCTGATGGCAAAATAAACTCAGCAACTGCAATTCTTTGTGTCACTGTGTGTACGTCAGGTAATCTCCACAGGCTGCCTCTGAGAAAGGCTAGAAGGAACAAAGGTAGCTTCCCTGGGAAGAGATGCCATCGGGGTGACAAGGGACACGTGAAGAGAAAGGCTGTCCGACAGTGTGGTTGGAGAAGGACAGGAGCTGGAGAATGAGGAGGCCGAGGTGCAAGTCTCAAGGTTTCTGCTGAGGCCCATCCAGGCCCAGCTCAGTCGTGGCTGAGAGACGTCCCAGGCTGGGGGGCATCTGAGCCCCTGAGGCCCCTCTTATCTCCGAGGCAGCCACTGAGCTCCCCAATGAGGCCAGGAGTCCCCATATGCCTGGAAAACTTAGACCAAGGCTCGGACACAGAGGACCACGGAGTTTGCTGTGAATTGTGGGAAAGACACATGGCCAGACTTTGCTTTGCAGCCCCTCCAACCGGGTGAGTGTCTGAGCTGGTGAGTCAAGTCCTCACCTGAATTCAAATCCGTAGTACCTGCCCGCAGGGAATACACACATGTACACACACATACACACATGTGCACACAGGCATAACACACAGGTACACACACAGAGGCACTCACAAATGAGATCTGTCCCCTCCTCCCTAACCAAGGATAAGGTACGAAACATAGACATCACCATGTTTGAACAACTGCGGGAAGTAATCAAGTGACACCAACTCAGGCGAGCCCAGGACCCACACCTCTGTTGTGTGTCTCTTTGCCCTGTCTCCATCATTATGTTTCCTTGGTGGGGAGAAGGGGGAGCAGAAAACTGTGGCCCAGCCTGGGGAAGTGAGGCCTCACGAACTTGAGGCCTGAGGAAGGCAGTGCATGGTAATACAGTGTATTTTAAAGCTATGTTGCCCTATACACACACATACCCAGGTTTGCCAGATTTAGGGGGGGGGGGGGGAGTTGTATTTCATATAAGCAAAGAATAATTTCTTAGTATCAGTATGAACCAAACATATGGAGCACAGTTGTGTTAAAAATTGTTTATTGTTTATCTGAACTTGAAATTGAACTGAAATTCCTATATTTGATCTGGCAACCCTTCTCCTTCCCCCCACGCCCCCCCCCCCCTTCCCACACACCGGAGCGCCCTTCCTTTTCTCTCATAAACATCTTATCCAGCGCTCTACAGAAGAGGCGGCTACAAGGCAGATCCCACCCCCTGAGGCACCTCCATGGACTCTGTGGCCCCAGTTAGGAAAATCACAAGTTCGGTGAAAGCGTTGGTGTCCCAACGCCAGGCACGGCTTCACCTGGGTCCAAACCCACCTGCTAGCCTTGTGACCTTGGAGGAGACCCTTTCCTCCTCTGAGAGTGTTTGCTCATAAGATTCAGCTTACGTTTGAATCTGAATATTCGCACATCTGTGCATGTTGCAACACCCACCCTCTCACCCCTCCATGTGTCCCTGCCTCTCCCGAACAGTGCAGTCCCCCTCCTTTGGGACCAAGACAGGAGGGCTGTTCTTGACCAGGTTCCCTGGGGGGACAGGGAAGAAGGGCAGAGAAGAATTTCCCTGAAAGAGTCCTGGCATCTCTCCTTGGATTTGTTCATCTTGTAATTAATAGTGAAGGGGATTTCTTACTGCATCTCCACCTGCCATTACAGAACCACTGGAGGTTTTAATTAAATTAAAGTCATTCATTAACTATGGAAAGGGAGTGTGGAGAACAGACGGGAAGACCTCTGGCCCTAGTGCTTTTCCTTTTTTGGTCATAAAGGAGAGAAAGCTCATCAAAACAGCCTGGCCAGTGTGTGACTCAGTGCCCTCACAGGCAGCTTGAAGGACAATGGTGGGGGGTTGGCTGGTGGCACATCGGACATTTGCATATAAAGGATCAGTCTCCCTCAGACCAAGTTTATGGACTACAGCAGCTGCGGCTGGGTGTGAGGTTTAGGCTTTGGATATATTTGCTGTCTTGCTTTGTTTTTCTTTTTTGGAATTTCTGAGTTCTCCTGAGACATTAATAACATATTAAGTTTCCAAATTTACTGCTTGAGAGATGAGTTAACTCTAAAAATCTGGCTTCCAAGATGATGGTGTGTGTGTGTGTGTGAACCTTTGTGTGTCTGCCCAGAATGGGGCTCACACTCACTGATCTTGAAGATCCAGTTCTTATATTTGCAGACAAATAAATACAGAGAAGGCCCACTGCTATTTGGAGAGAATTGTGAATGTAAGTGTTGAGACCTGCATCACAAGAATGGCTCCCAGTCTATTGATTTAGGCTGGATAGATACTGATCCTGTCTGGTGGTGGTCGTGACCTGTTCTTAAACTCCCCCTCCCTCAGAAGCTGGGAATTCTCTCCACTCAGAGACCACTCCATCTTGAATGCTTCATACTCTCTTATTCTTACTTTGTAACACGAGTCCACATTGCCCACTGGCTTCTGACTCTTAGCTTCATCTGACTCAACCCTGCTTGAGACTTGGGTAAGTTCTACCCCAGCCCCAGGATCATGTTATGAGCAGCTCGCCTGTGTGTGTGAGAGATGATGGGCAAGGCCATCCCCCAGGGACCAGGAGCCATACCCACAAAGTGGAAGCTAGATGCGTTATAGGAATTTAGAGCCATCATCAAATTAGTTATCTGTCACATAGGGAGCTCCTGTGCTACCTAAGGTCAGGATTTGGTCTGCAGTGGGTGCTGTGTGTACCTGCTCCCCAGGTGAAGCAAGGCTCTTGAACAGAAGTTTCTGGTCTGGCAAATAAAGTCTTAACCATCAACATATCTAGCACATGCCACGTCCCAATCAACAGTGGCTGTTTGGACTCAGTCCTTTAGAATACTGAGTTAATGCAGCATTTCCAAAAGCAGTGACCTTAGTGACCCTTGAGTACACGGGATAATTGTACATGCCATGTCCATCAGTGTCATTTAATGTGTTTATCATAACCCATATGAGAAAAAAAATAGAAAACATGGACACGATTTCACAGCCATAATTACATGGGTTGAGATCTAATTTTTAAAAGTGAGTCCATTTAAAGAAAAATATCAAATGGTAGGAGGCGGAGGAGGGGTGGTGTCCTGAGACGGCCCAGAACATTCCTGAGGGGGATGCTAATGGGTGACACTTGGGAAATGCTGAGTTACTGGCAGGCCCGGGGTTTGGGCACCAGAGTTTGGTCTGGGGAGGCCACACCCTACCCCGCAGGAGTCACAGAAGGGTGTCAGGGTGACCTCACCCCTGGCCCAGCGTGGAGGAAAGGCTCCATCATGGAAAGACATTGTGTCTGTTTTTCTTCACACATCCCCAGATTGATGTTGAAAAAAACAAGTTTGGGTTGGCTGGCCTGGCTTCACTGAAAATGCTTACCACTGGCTCCTTTGGCCCTTCAGGCTGGTGTCTTCCAGATTCTCACCTCCCATCCGAGCTGTTCGTCTGCATCAGGGCTGGGCTTTAGAGGAGTTTGGAGCACATGTTTTGGTATAAAAGATGCTGATTTATAGAGCCTCTTCATTACGGCCATTGTAATGAAGCAGGTTACTGTCCCCAAGGGGAGGCTTAACATGTAGGCTACTTACCCATAGATGCTGCTGTCATTTAAAAGGATTGTTGATATTGCACTTTAATATTGAGTCGACATAAATCTTTTGACTGGCTTATCTGGGCAGGGCTGAGTGCATCTAACACGTGGGTATGCAAGGGAGCTTACAGGCAAAAGCACCCAATCGCTAATTGCCTCTGAAATTACTAGGATGGAAACATAAGCAGTCAAGACCCTGATTTTATGCCCCGTAAAAATAAGAAACGGTTCCATAGGCTGTTTGCTTTTCGCCAACTCAGCATTGGGAGCTGCTGACTGCAGCAGGTGAATTATTCACCAGGTGGCGGCCTCCCCTGCGTTGAGGGAGGAGGGTGCGACAGGTCGATGGGCAGCCAGCCTTTGCTCCTTTTCCCTTCTCAGGCGGTATGTGGAGACCGAGAGAGGGCGAGTTCTCATTACCAGCTGCTTCATGGTTTGTGAAGAGCAGGCGAGGGCTTGGTTATGCCTGGAGTGCCCTGGATTCGTGCATTCAACAAATATGTATTGAGCCCCTACTGTGTGCCAAGCACTGCACTCGTCCGAGACACGAGACACTGTAGAGAGATAACATGGACCGAAATCCCCCCTGCTGCAGGGTGGTCCCTGGGAGGAGGAGGGGTAGAGTAGACTTGGTGAGGTGGCTCTGGTGGTTGTCATGACTGCTGCCTCCTCCAAGGAGGCCCCCACAGTAGGTGAGGCATGGCTCTTAGCATCTATTTATATGAATCACCTTATTTAACCCTCACAAACCAAGAGGTGCATAGCATTAGTAATCCCACTTTATAGATAAGGAAGCTGAGTTAAACAGAGGTTAAGCAATCTAACCCAGTGAGTAAATGGCACAGTCAGAATATGAACCCTAGTTTGTTGAACTTCAGAGTCTCTGTTTCAATCACTTTGCCATCTTGCCTCTCCTCTAAGGAACTGCAGTGGCTCAAGCCAGATACTGAGCCCTAAAAAGTCATTTATTTCTGAACCATTTGTCAGAAGACTTTCTTTTCCCCACTGAATTTCCTGGGTACCTCCGTGGAACATCACTTGAATAAATATGAGTGGTGTGTTTGTGGAGTCTCTCTTCTGTTCCACTGATCTATGTATTTTTCCTTAAGCCACTACCACCCTGACTTGATTACTGTAGCTTTATAGTAAGTCTTGAAATCAGATAGTATAAATCCTCCAACTTTGCTATTTTGAAATTTATTTGACTAGTCTAGATCTTCTCTGTTTTCATGTAAATCTCATAATCAGCTCATCAATTTCTAAATACGCCTCCTGGAATTTTGGTTGGAATTGCATTAAACCCTTAGATCAGTTTGGGGAGAATTGCCATCTTAAGGACAATATTAAATCTTTTAATCCAGAAACCTGGTCCATCCTTTTATTTATTTTGGTGTTTAATTGGCAATGTTTTGGAGTTTTTAGAATATGGTTCTTGTAGATATTTGGTTAAATAAACCCCTAAATATTTTTAAATGTTTGATGCTCTTACAAATGGTATTTTAAAATTTCATTTCCCAATTTTATGGAATTTAAAGTGATGTATTCTATTGATCCTCTCTCCTGCAATCTTTCTAACTTACTCTGTATTTCTTGTCAGTACTTTTATTATTATTATTCTTTAGGACAAGTGTGTCTTTTATCCAATCTTGGTTCCCTCCCTAGAAATAACCACGGTGATCTGTAGACTATATCTTCCTTGATCCTTTTTCATATATTTTCCCCACATATAAATGGGCCCATTCAAAAGGCATACTATTTGATCCTATTTCATGCAGATGTTCTCAAACTGTTATCATTTTTTAACTTGACTTCATTCTTCAACTCATTTTCACTCAACACCATGTCTTGAAGATGTTTCCAAGACAGTAATAAAGATATACAAATTCACTGTACAGTTTCCTATAGTTTGGAGAAACCTGTATTTATTTAATTGTTCTTTGGTTGAGGGACATTTAGTTCAATTCCAGTTGTTTGCTAGTCTGCACACTGCTGCAATGAGCATCCCAAACATACCCCCTTGCCCATGGGGGTAAAGTTTCCCCAGGACAAAATGTGGCCAAGGGCAGACCAACTGGGTCATGAACTGCATACCCCTGACATTTGCAGAGATGCTGCCTTCCCTCTGCCTGGGGCTCCTGGTGAGACTCAGATCTGCAGGGCACCCTGTTAAGTCCAAGAGGGAGGGGATGTGTGTGCACGAGCACCCACATTTGGGGAGGAGGTGTGATTTGCACTCGGGTGTGATGAGGTGGATCTCAGGGCCCTCACAGAGCTCTGAGGGAAGCCAATGTCCTCCTGGCAGCCTCCTTCCTATCCTCTCTCCCCCCTCCCTCCTCCGCATACTCCTCAGGCCCTGCAGCTCTCCTCCTCATCCCACTGTGTCACAGCAGGTCCTCTCAGTGGGGAGGAAGAAAGCAGCCTGATGGATGGGTCTGCATGAGATGCTGCTCATTTGTGTTTTCCAAGCTGGGGGATGGAGCACTGGGAAATGCGGGGGGGGGGGGGGGGGCGGGGGAGGTCAGCAGCCCCTGGGAAATGCAGGGGTAGAGAGAAGGCTTCCTGGAGTGCCCACATTTCACAGGTTGCTTTTCAGGGTGCACCTATGAGGCTGCCCTCTTGAGACAAGGGGTTCAATTCCAGAGAGGGGTCCACCCATGACCCAGTGCCTCCTGGGAACTTCACGGTGTTATGGATGGAAAGGACTGGCGATGTCACGCCCTCGGGATCTGCATGTGAAGCCCTGGGCTGAAAACCCTTCTCTGGCTGGTTGAGCTCCGTGACCTCCCACCTCTCAGACTCGCTCTCCTGCTCTGGGACAAGGAACCACGTGGACATCCATGATATCTGTCTCTGTGTGTCCATCACTGTCCCCACAGGGATTTCGGCTCTCAAGCTCCCGTCCTTGAACCTAGTGATTTTCTCCTTTCCCATCTTGTCATCTGGAGAGATAGCACATTGAAGTACTTAGCTTTCCTCCTCCAACCCAATTAATATGAAAGTGCACAGCGATGATGAGTGGCAGCAAAAGATGAGTCATTTATATCAATTAACAGAAACAAGCATGTGCTTTGTGCAAACTCACATTGAAGACTGACCTTGGATCCATGGAGCCCAGCAGACAATCCCAGGACTAAGACCCCCTGGAGCCTCTAGGACAGTAGTTCTCAACCTTGGCTGCACACTAGAATCACCTGGGAATCTTTTTAAAATCCTGATTTCTGGGCCTCATCCTCTGGAAATTCTGTTTCTCTGTTACTAATATTGTGGCCCCACCCCATATCAAAGAAACAGAATTTCCAGAGGATGAGGCCCAGAAATCAGGATTTTAAAAAGATTCCCAGGTGATTCTAATGTGCAGCCAAGGTTGAGAACCACTGCTCTAGGAGGAAGTGGGGATTTGGGTGGGTACTACTAGAATCGCATGTCATACCCTCTCCTTCCCAGAGGTCTCTAAGGGAAACATGTCCAGGAAGCAAGAGAATGTCCAGGCAAAGCCATACCTCAGTCTCCCCAAATTTCAGCTCAGCCAAGCTGGAATGCTGAGCCTGCCTTGTCTTCAGTCCACCCATGTGTTTTCCATGCCACTGCCTCCATGGGCTAAGCCCCATCATCCATCATGGCCTTCCTAGGTAATTACAACTGCCTCCCCCTGGTCTCTTGGCATCTACCCCCACCCCGTTCATTCAACACATACTGCAGTCAAAGTGGATTTGAAAATGTAAATCAAATCATGTCACATTCTGCTCTGAAACCTTCAATGGTTCCCCATTGCTCATCACAGCCTCCAAGGCCCTGCATGGTCTGGCCTCCTCTCAGACTCATCTCCCTCTGGCTCACTCTGCTGCAGCCTCACTGACCTCCTTGCTGCTCCTCCAACTTGCTGAGCTCATTCCTGCTCCAGGTCCCTGGCCCTTACTGTTTTTCACATCTTCTCCTGTTGGTTCTTTCTTATCTCTCATGTCTCAGCTCGAACATGACTCCCCTCACCCCACCCAAGCTAATGCTATTTATCCCCTTGCGTAAATTCAATCCATAAAACATCTGTTCAACATCTCTTGTGCACCAGCCAATTCTAGGCCCTGGGGTTACAACAATAAACAAGACAGACACAAACCCTGTCTCATGGAGCTACATTCTAATGGGAGGCGGGTACAAAATAGCAAACGGGATTTTAAGGAAAGACCCCAAAATTGTCAAATGGTGACATTTGGTGTGAGATAAATAAAGAAGGACGGGTAGAGGCTATCATTAGAAGCCAGGTGGTCAGGGTGGGCTTCACAGAGAAAGAGGTACTTGAACAAAGACCTGAGAGAGGGGAGGGAGGGAGACATGTGAGGATCTGGGAGAAGTGTGCAAAGGGATTAACAAGTGCAATGGCCCCGGGGCTGGAATGTGCCTGGTGTCTTTGAAGAACAGCAAGGGGGCTGCAGGTGAGAGGTCAGCTACTGTCAGAGGCCAGTGCAGAGATCAATGAGACAGTGTGACTTTTCAATTCGACATAGTGCCCAGGGCTCACTATACTTTTAGGATTACGTGACTGAAGGGAAGCTCTTGTCCAAACCTGCCCTTCTCTCCCTCAGGCTTTCTCTCAGTCCCTGGCTGCACTACTTACTGGAAGATGGAAGAAGCCAGTGTGGGAAGAATCAGGGAAGGAACATTCCATACAGAGGGAGCGGAAGTGCAAAGGCCCTGGGGCAGAAAGATCTTCCTACGGTGAGGGACAGAAATATTTTATTTTCTTTGAAAATCATGAAGAAAACAACTAAATATAAGCCATGGTGTAATATATTCATCTTTAGATGAACACAGTTATTAAATAACTCTTAATTTTTTTAGAAAGAACAAACCCACAGAAATTGGCAATAAGACTACGTGTTTGCTTGGACACAGTGGACAGAAGGAGGCATTTAGAAAGGCTCCCAAATTTTGATCCTGGCATCTCAAAGAATGGGTTGGTCATGTTAGAGAAGATGGGTGAAGACGTAAGTCTTGGCTGACTTTGTTAGAAGTACTAATGCAGGCCTATGATTGCAGGCTTTGAGGTTGAATCCTGGATCTGGGACCACTTGGCAGAGCAACTTTGGGCCAGGTTCTTGACCTCTCTGAGCCTCATGTCCTCCATCTGTTAAAAAATGGGCATAAAAATTGACATCTTCTCTGAGTCGTCATGGGGATTAAATGAGACATTGTATGTGCTTAGCCAAGGGTTCAGCATATAGTAGGTGCCTAATAAATAGAAGCTGAGTCTCAGATCTGGGAAACCTAAGAGTAGAATTTGAGAGAGATGGTGGGACCAGAGATAAGATGACATTGAAGCTGTGAGCAAAGAGGAGCTGCCCAAGAGAGCAGGTGGGGAGAGAAGGGTGGGAGGCAGGATCCGGGGACATGTGAAAAGATGGTGAGAGAAGGGGGAAAATCCTGACATTGGGATCTTGGAAGCCAATCAAGTCACAGGCATCAGGAAGTTCGAGATCATTACCAGAGTTGGAACCTGCAAGAGTCCAGAATAAGTGGTGGGGAAAGTACTTGGGAAGAAAACATATAATGGATATCTGTGGTCTTGAGCAGTTTCTAGGCCCCCTCCTTTGCATTAATTATTCATTCATTCAACCAACATTTACTGGCTCATTCCATTGTGTGTTAGTCTCAAGGTCACCCACGTAAGCAATTTCTGCTGCAGGGTTGTTCTGGAACGCTCCTAAGTCTATTTCTCAGCCTTCTCTGATCAGCTGCTTCCAGGAAATTCCCATTTTGCCTGTTAGCCAGATGCCGTTTCTGTTGCTGGAACCGAATGGATGGCTCGCACACTTGGTCCATGTGTTTCCAGTAGAGAATGACTCCCACACCCTTCTCGAGGGTGAGCATTCGACCTAACAGGCCAATCTAAGCAGCCAATCCTCCGCCAGAATGAGTGGTCCTCACTTTCATCCAGTGAGAGTCAGTCTGCGATGTTTCTGAGACTCTCACAAAACAGACAGTATCTTTCCACTGGGGTTGCTGATGTGATGGGAGAACATTGAGAAATCAGGGATGAGAAATGGAGGCAAATCCTTTATAGTAACATTTGAGTTGCCCTTTGCTGGGCAAATAACTTCTCCTTTTGGCTTATGTCAGTTTGAATTGGGCTTTTACAATCAAAAAGACTTGTTTGATACAAAACTACAACGCTCTACAGTGAGTGACAATCTCCATGTTTCTCCATGAACAAGTGGCTTCATAGACAGATGTTACAAGTAAATGCGAGAACACGGCACTGAGTCCGTATTCGTTACGCACCTCCATCTCCCAGGCGGAGTCCACAGGAAGACAAGGAGAGGAGCTGCAGGCGATTTTTTTAAATCCACATCCCAAGGTCAACAGCAGAGTGTTATATCCCCCTGCTTGCTAAACTCACATACCTTCCCACATCAGCTTTTTATCACAGTCTTGGGCCACCCAAATTATTCCAAAATAGACATCCTAAATTCTAAGAAGACAAGCAAAGCTAGTGTTAATGAAATGTTTAGTGCCTGTTATAGCTCATATGTTAGTTTTACATCAAATTTATGGGCCTGGAGAGGTACATTTATAATGTATGATGTGTACGTTTTATTACATTGGAGGACTCACATATAATTAACATGGACTGTCGATTTATAGCCATCTCTATAAGACTTGGAGTGCAATTTCATTACTTTTAAATATTTACAGAGCTTCAACGCTATAGCTTTGCTTTACGGTGAATTGTGACATAACCTGGTCCTATCTGTGCCGTGTTTGATGCTGAGCCCTTGGTTAGGAAACAACCCCAACTTGGGTCCTTAGGGATGTGAGCAGTGTTCTGACCACCGTAGAGGGGGCAGGGGCGGGGGTGGGAGGATGGGGGGAGGGGCATCCAAGGGCAGGGCCTGGGGAGGAGGGAGGACAATTCTGTGAAATGACCCCCAGTGAGTGGCAGGCAGGGCTGCCTCAGGAACAGGAGACCTGGGAACCATGAAGCACAGAGACTTCGGGGAAAGAAGCAGGACTGGGCTGGGCCTTGAAGGGCAGATGCGGCCTCAGGAGACAGGAGCTGGGGGCGGAGAGGGCGAGAGAACCATGTGACATCATCCACGTGACCATTACCATCCTCTGAAGATGCCGTGGTTGATGTCCCCAAGCTCAGGTGTCGTTCTGTTATTTCTCCATAAATCCTCCCAGACACTGTTGGAGAAGAGGAATGAGAAGGACAAAGCATAAACCCACAGAGAGCGGACAGTCTCTGTGCAGAGGAGGGAGTGCCTCCCTAACCGTCTTGTTCTAACTCAGTAGGTGTCAGCGGGGGCAGGGTGGGCACTGGCTCCGTGGTGGGCTCCATCGAAAGCTCCACCCAGGGACCTGAGTGCTGTGATTTAACAAAAGATTCCCGCGGTCAGGAAATGTGTATGTGCATGTGTGTGTGTGCATGTGTGCACATGGATGTGGGCATGAATGTGTGTGTGTGAACATGGACGTGGGTGTGAGCATGAATGCAGGTGTCTGTGCACACTATATTATTCATCAATTATTTTTTTGTTCAGGCAATATTTATCAAACATCTACCATGGCCTGGGATTGTGTTAGACTCTAAGAGTCAGTGGTTAAATGGCAGATGAGACAGAGAAAAACTAGCAACCAATAAGGTTAATTTTATGATGGCATAAGGGTAATGAGAGAAACTAACTGGGCAATGTTTGAAAGATTAGTGGGGGAGCAGGGGCACACCCATAGACAGGAGGGTGGTGGAGGGTATCCCTGAGATGGTGACATTGAAGGATGCAAATTTGTCCAAACGTCTGTCTCCAGTTCAGACCCTTGTCATGGCTCCAAGCACTGGGCTCCAGACAACAACTCGAATCTGCCATGAGGTCCATTCTTCCCCCAGGACCACAGGACTGAAGGGAAGCTCTTGCCCAAACCTGCCCTTCTCTCCCCCAGGCTTTCTCTCTGTCCCTGGCTGCACTACTTACTGGAAGATGGAAGAAGCCAGTGTGGGAAGAGCCAGGGAAGGAGCATTCCACACAGAGGGAGCAGAAGTGCAAAGGTCCTGGGGCAGAAAGATCTTCCTATGGTAAGGAACAGAAAGGAGGCCAGGGCACAGTCAGCCTTGGAGGAGGAAGTCCAGTGAACCACCAGCCCAACACCGCTCTCCCCCTCTGCTGATCCTGCTGGGGCTCCCTGCAGGCTGGACCCGACTCAAAGCCACAGGCAAGAGAGCTCTGTAGTGCTAACCACCTCAACAGCCTTGTGGGTCTCAGAGCAGGAGGAGGCAGGGAAAGGGACATGGAGGGCAAAGGCAAGGAGGGAGGCCCAGGCCAGGCTCTTGGCATTTTATTCTGTGTTAGGTGGGGACACATGGGGGCTGTGAGCAGAGGTGACAAGATCTGATTTACATGTTGAACGTGTCATCTCACTGCTATGGGAACAGTGGATTCTAAAGGCCCCGTGGTGGAGGCTGGAGGCCAGAGGGGAGGTGTCTGCAGTGATGCAGGGAGAGGTGACAGTGCCTCTGGAGAAGTGGGGGCAGGGAAGGTGGGTGGAGGTGGGCCTGTCTTGGGGTCAAAGCAGAAAAGCCACACTAGGGGACTCCAGGGGCTATAAGGAGGGCTCTCGGGCTTAAACAACCAAGTGACGGCTCCGTCGTGTATGGAAATGGCCCAGACCCCTGAGCAAATGGGGGCTTGGGAGACCGGGCGAGTTAGAGCTGGGAACGGACCAAGAGCCGCTCTCGCCCTGTGCTGTCCCCTGAAAAGGCCATCTCTGGCCTCAGAAGGAGAAATAGCAGGAGTGAGAGAGTGAGACGCCCCAGGATGGCCCTGGGCCAGGGCAGCGGGTTCTCACGTTTATTTTCCTTCCATTAGGAGGAGATGTGCTGGGGCCGGAGCAGGCGTCCGCTGTAAAATCAATGGCTCATTAGAGGTCACCTGTGCACCCACCCCTGCCCTGAGAGTCCATTAAAATTGACTGGGACAGAGCAAGACTCAACCTACAGGGGGACGGCAGGCGGGGCCCAGGTCCTTTCTGCAGGGGCCGCACTCCAGGGCCCCAGCTCAGCCCCAGGGCCCAGGCAGCCTTGCTGAGTCCCTGCGGGAAGGAGACCCCCTGAAAAGGAAACGCAGCTTTGCTATTTTCCGAGACTGAACCTACTCGTGGCTGCATTAGAGCGTGACGGCTAACGCACAGAGTCCGGATCCAGAGCTGGTTTGCATTCGCTTCCTGCCAGCAGTGTGACCTTGGGCACCTTCCCGTGAGCGTTCTGGGTCTCAGTGTCCTCGTCTATGAAATGGGGCAATGATAGGTTTCTGTGGGTTTCTCAGAGGATTAGAAACATGTTCCCCTAAGAGCACTTAGAACAGTGCCTGCGTGTGAGCTAGTATTTCCATTTGAGTCCCTGTTGTTCATAGATGGTGGAAACTTGACCTCAGACCATTTGGGGCTGACCAGTCCCCTTTTCTGAGGATTTATGTGATACCAGGTGTCAGCTGGGACCAATGTGGTTCTTAGGCACCATCTCTCTGAGCCGGCACTGGCTGAGACACAGCCACACTTCAGCCTGGGGCCTGAGTTGGCTCAAGCAGTTGCCATGGACTGGTGCCTGTCCCTCCTAGCCTGACTGTTCACCCTGCTCTCTCCATAACACCTGGGACACTTGGAAGTGACCCCACAGTTCTGGCGCTGGGGGGAACTATTGCTCTCTGCCATCCCCCAAGACCTGATGGCTAAGGGCAAAGGTTGCACAGGCAGGTGCCTGAAGGGGTGGGCTAGTAGCCTGGCTGGGTGCGTGGGCTGGTGCGGGGCTGCAAGGGGCGTGTGCCCTGTGCTTAGGAGTGGCTGCTCCTCAGCTCTGTCATCTTGTAGTGTGAGGGAAGCCAGGGGCTGTGGGGCCTACTTTTCTGGTTTTGAATGAGGCCAAGGTTTTTTATGTAAAATAGTTTGTGGGTGTATGTTTTTAATATTGGCAAAAAAACACAATTTTAAAAAGCAGCATGTAAAGGCAAAAATAAAAGGCATATAAATTGGAAAAGAAGAAACAAAACTGTTATTTTCCTTTATATGATTGTTATATAGAAAATTCCAAGGAATGCACACACACACACACAAATAGTCCTAGAAGTTAAAAGTGAGATTAGCGATGTCAACACACAAAAATGTATATTTCTCTACAACAACAATGTATAATAAGAAAAACAATTTTAAGTGCCATTTATAAAGTCTCTCCAAAAATGAAATACTTAAATATAAATCTAATAAGCATGTACAGGATTTTATGCTTTAAACTATAAAACAATGAAAATCAAAGAAGACCTAACTAAATGGAAAGACATACCATGTTCAGGCATTGAAAAACTCAACATAGTAACAACGTCAGCCCCCCACCCCCGACCCCACCCCCGCGCCACCAAATTTATTTACAGATGTAGCACCTAAACCTCATACCTGTATGAAAACTAACTCAAAATGGGTCATAGTTCTATATGCAAAACAGAAAACTATAAAACTCCCTTCCCTCCAGTGGAATGATGGTCTGGAATAAGAAACTGAGGGAGGGGGGAAACAGCATGGATTTCCTGTTCACCCAAATGTATGGACCTGCGTTTGGCCCAAAATCTGACTTATGCTCATACTTGTGGGACTGGGACCTCGCTGAGGATGGGGACAGGATCTGTTTCCTCCCTGCAACCCCAGCACCCATCCCAGCCCTGGTCCAGGGGTGAAACACACTACTTCTGTGCAGGCCACATCCTCCCCCCAAGGCTGGGAGCTGGAGCGACCCCCCAGCATCCTGGGGCCCAGCAGCTGCTGGGTAATTCTTCAGCCGCAGGCATGTGTCTGCCCGGATTCCATAATCCCTGACCTTAGGGGCTCAAGTGTCAATTGTGCCTGATCTCAAAGGAAGGGGGAGGGGCAGAGTGAGAAAGAGGAGACAAGCAAACAGAAAAAACTCAGGGGCCCTGGAAAAGGCACCTCATCAACAGCTAGTGACCCACGGCCGGGGTCATAGCCGGGAGCGCCAGAATCAAACCCAGCCCACGGGTGTGCGGGAGGGGTGGAGGGGGTCCAACACTTGCAACAAGGGGTGAATCAGGATGGGCAGCAGCAGTAAATACACGGCACTGCCCAGCAGGTGCCCACCATGTAAGTTCCTGCTCTGGCGCATGCCCTGTGGTCCTGCCCTCATTTGCCTGCAGAGGCTGGGACTCTGGCTGTGATTGATGAAGCCCTTGTCCGAGAGCTTTTGGAGACCTCCATCCACCCAGCAGCCAGGGCAGCCAGGAAGCCAGGTCCCTGGTGCCCCTGCCTATCAGTTCTGGGAACCAGTCCCCTGCCGGGAAGCTTCAGCTCACAGGGTATCGATCACAGTATTGGTTGATGGGAGGGAGCCTTGAACGGCCCAGGCTCCTGCAGTACCTCTGCGATCCTGGCTCCAGGAACCTGTGCTCCCAAGGGCCAATCAGAGCATTCGGGAGGCTCTTCAGGAGGCAGGCGCGGGCCGGCAGTGGGGCACATAAAGAAACCCCAGAAGAGTCAAGACCCGGGGTTCTGCTTTGCCAAAATCTTGGCCCCAAAGTCAGCATTCTTACTTTTCAATCTCTGTGGTAAGTAATTAATAGTGGCAGGTCACTCGGTGCTTTACAAATGCACAGTATCTCACATGTCCTGGGTCTCCGTCTCCTGCCGCTGAGGCTGTGGCCCACACCAGCGTCACCTCCCTCTGCCTCACCGTCCCTCCTGCTGCCCAGCTGACACCCCACTTCTGTTTGGAGCCACGTGCCCAGCTCCAGGGGATAACCTGGGCAGAGCCTCCTGAGCTCCCCGCCACCCCCACACCCCGCAGTCCGTCTCCACTTCTCCACGCCTGGTACAGGGAGATTTAAAAGCCCTCGCAGGTCCCTCCTGCGCTGGGACATCCCGGCTGCCCGCTCTGGGGCTTCTGTGGCAGCTGTCAAGGAAGGAAAATCAAGGGCCCTCGTGGGGCCTCTCTCCTCCCAATTTCCTAACGACCAGGGAGAAGAGCGGTTGTGGCACAGCCATAATTCATCTCAATATTAATTCTGGAACCTCATTTTCAGCGGATAATTAAATCACTTTTTAATTACAAACAGAATATCTGTGCATCGCCTGTGAGTGAGCTCGGGCAGGCGTGGAGGGGAGAACAATGAAGACGGCTCTGCAGGACCAGCCCTGCCTGGCCTTTCCCTCCAGCTCAGTGCCCAGCAGTCCGAATCAATACAGCCACCCCGCTGGGGCCCAGCGCCAAGGGTCCCCTCCTCTGTCAGCTCTGAAGGTCGTGAGCGCGTGTCCCTGTGACCCTCCTGCCCAGGGACCAGACAAACCCTGCAGGTGCTCCTGTGGGATCTGCACGATGCAGGCAGCTGTTCAGACACATTTGTTCCCGACAGTCCGCCTCCTCCCCTAAAACTGCTCAAAAGGGGGCATGCCGAGTTCCCATCAAAACAAGAAAAATAAATCACTTTGAGGTTCAGGCTGCAGAGAGGCTTGCTTGGCGAGGCAGCCAGGCGTCCTGACGGGGGCTCCCGCACCTTCGGGGAGCCTGCCCCTGCACAGTCCCAGCTGGAAGAGATGGCTGCAGACTCTTTCTTCCTGGAAACCTGAGCTGTGGCCTGGAGACCTGCCTGTCTGAGGACTGGGGACCTGTCCCCTCCTGGTGGCTCCCCTCCCTGCACCTCACCCTGGGCCACCTCTGGCTGGAGTGTCCAAGCATCCAGGACCAGAAGGGTCAGCGCAAAAGGGACCCAACTCCCTCGGGGGCAATCTCCTGGCCACGGTGCAGCCTGGGGACCATTCCCAACACTCTGGTCTCCGAGTGATTGAGCAGAACGGCCTGGTGGGCAGACTGTGGAGCCAGAGAGGGCTGGTTCACATGCTGGCTCCGTGGCTGACCAGGGCTGAGCGCCCGCTGCACAGGAGCAGCCTGGCCCTGGGCGGGGAGGGGGCCCATGGAGCTGAGCTGAGCCCAGAGCCACCTCGGAGGGGATGGGCACAGATGGTGACAGCAGCCCCGACAGCCCTGCCCTCAGAGCCCACCCTCCTGAAAGCGCCTTCTGTTGGTTCCCGTCTCCTTTACCCTCTATCCAGCTGCCCCACCCCTGCCCTTGTCATGGGACACGTGGCTCTCAGCACAATGCCCTCCCGGAGCAGATGGCAGTCCCCGGTCCCCATGTCATGCCCCACCTGCCTTTCACATGAAAATGGGGAGGTGGCCACACAGATGTCCCCACGCTGCCTGGCTGGGCAGTGTGGGCTCGAGGCCACGCCCACACCAGGGGCCTGGAGCAGCCCTGGGCAAACCGCCTCTGGCCAGCACCTCTGCCTCCTGTGGCCTTGGTCCCTGTGAGCCTGTCCATGAAAGTCACATCTGTCTTCCCCGCCCCTGTCATCTGTGGCCACAGGGATGGGAACACTCAGCGGCCTGGACTGTCCAGCACCCTGGTGAGTGAGAGCAGAGTCTCCCATTTTAAAGTGATAGTCACACCCCCATTGTGAAGGGCAAAGCAGGGCATTGCTGCTGACCAAGAGCATCTGCCGCCTGAGCCTGGCACCAGGTCTCCTCCTCTGCGTCCTCTGAGACCCTGGGGCAATGGAGAAGGGCGGTCAGCCCCACTGTTCATTCCTTTATCCTTCATCCACCAAACACCATGGGGTCTCCCCATCAGAAGTGAGGTTAACAATAGTCCACTCAGGTAGTTGGAGGGTTAATGAGACAGTGCTGGGGGCACATGGCATGACCTGGCTCAGAGGACATGGTCACTAGTGTGTCCTCTCTGGCCTGGGCTCTCCCTGGCTGCCATGGGAGCTGTGGAAGGTTCTGAGCAGGGGGAACAGGAGCAGATTTGGGTTCCAAAGGGATCCCTCCGGCTGCGTAGACAGTGAAGTGCGGGCAGTGAGGCGGAAACAGGAGCCCAGGAGGCTCCCATAGATGGGAGAGCAGCTGCCCAGAGAGTCTCCTGTCGTCCTGAGTCAAAGTTGGGGTAACAGAGCCAGACTGTCTGCTCTACCCTCCACTCCACAGCCAGGCCCCTGTGCACTGCCCTGAACCTGCTAACAGCACCTCCACTAGCCAATGGGAGCCAGGAGATGAGGCCTGGCCTCCTGTTCCCAGGCAGCCCTCAGGTCACTCACTGCCCGTGTCTGCAGCGTGAGCATGGGTCTCTGCCTGATTGTGAGTCCTCCACTCCCACATCCATATGCGCCTTGAGTGCAGCCAGCACAGGGCCAGGGCTCGGTCACAGCCCCCTAGGAGGAGACACTTGTTGAGAACCTCCCCACAGCATCATGCTGGCTCAGTGAGGGGCAGGGTATTCATTCCACTCCCAGATCCCAGACTCTCTGGGCAAAAACAAAAAATAAAAAGCCAGGATTCCCGGCCTCAGTTTTCTCATCTTCTGAATGGGCTTCTGGGAGAAGAGAAGAGTCACTTGAGAGACTCTGCCAAGATTGTGGGCCTGGAAGCCGATGGTGATTGGATTTCCCTGCCCACCTTCTCTGCTTTGTCACCCTGTTATGTCTCCTCTGAAGTTACCTTATTTATACATTTCCTTCCTTATTCTCCTATTTCCCCCAGGATGTGAGTTCCATGAGAGCAGGGAACTTGCTTGTCATACCTACTGCCAGATTCCCAAGCTCTAGAACATGGCAGGGCTTCAAAAATGTTTTTTTGAGTGAATGAATGAATTGGGAGGTGAATAGATGAGCTTTATATGACCTTGACCCTGCTCCTTTCCCAGCCTCACCCACCATTCTCTCCCTCACTTATCCTGGCTCAGGACCGCCCAGAAACGCCTGCTCTTCCTGTCCCTGAAACCTTCTTCTCCAGACATCTCGCATGACTTGCCCCTAATCTCCTTTAGGAGTCTGCACAAATGTCACCATCTCAGGCTCTCTCTGACAGCCTTGTCTAAACCTGCAAACCATCCCCAACTTCTGCAGTTTCCTATCCTCTCACCCCCACTGTGCCTTTCTTTTCTCCATAGCACTTAGCATCTTCAAATATACTAACTTCTCTATTTTATTTATTGTCTCACACTCCTCACCAGAATTTCAGCTACAAGAGGGCAGGGATTTTTGTCTATTTCAATGGCTGATCTACCCAATGCTTTTAGAGCAGTGAGTGCCAGCCACATAGATGATCAGTAAAGGAATGAGTGAGTCAGAGGTCTGACAAAGGAGCTGGAGTAAGCAGAGAGGACTTCCTGGAAGAGGAGACTTGAGTTGGGACTGATGGGATTAGGAGAGGCATAAACTCCAGGTAGCATAAAGGATTCAAAACCAAGCAGTTTCCCAGGGCCTGGAGCTGGAATATCACAGGTACAGTCTTCCTTTTTGTCTACTCCACCCCCCAATTACTTAGATCTTATGCTGTCTGACAATGGTTCTTAGAAAATTTATTCAATGTTTTATTCATCCTTAAATTCTTTAAAGCTGCAAATCAAACATCACCGTATGCTTTGCTAACTATATTCCAGGCTCCTGTGTTGCAAATAACTGTGCTCTTTTGCATACCAAGCAGACCTTGCTCTGTCCCAGGAAAATGAATTTCTCCTGGTGTTCATTGCTCTAAGTGCATCCACAGTGCGGCAGAGCAAACATCTTCTCTTCCTGATTTGCATTATGCAAACCCTTAATCTCCTCAAGTTTCTAAAAGCACAGTGAATGATTCACAGACGCCAGGAAATGCATGGCTTGATCTGCGGGTCCATATAAATTAGATTTATCAGGGGGAAAGAAAGGAGCCTTGATACTGTAAACTACTAGGGAATAATCACCCCTGAGCATGGAGGCCTCATAAATTTGCTTCTCAGGGGGAAAAAAATGGGGCAGCTGACCACACACATATTGCTGGATTTGTGTCCTTCACTCAGTTGTCAGAATGAAGAGGACAGTGGACTTCAGCTTGAGCAAACTCGGGTGCTGCCCGGGAAAGAACATGGACCTCTGTGAACTGGTGGTAAACTGCCCTAAGAAAGGCCCCTGGGCCCGAGTCAGTGTTGCTCAGTGGATAGCGCATCAGCCCACGGACTGAAGGCTGCCAGGTTCAATTCTGATCAAGGGCACATACCTCAGTTGCAGGCTCTATCCCAGGCCCTGGTCAGGGCCTATACGAGAGGCAAGCAATCGATGTGTCTCTCTCACATCGATGTTTCTCTCTGTGTGTCTCTCTTCCTCCCTTTCCCTTTCTAAAAACCAATGGAGAAATATTTTCAGGTGAGGACTAACAGAAAAAGAAAAGAAAGGCCCCTGGAAGGCAAGGCAGGAAAGCAGGATGCTCAGGGTTGTAGCAAGGCACCGTAGGAGAGAGCTGGCTTTCAAGTCCAGCTGTGCACGCTCATCACCTTGTGACACCAGGCAGGTAACTAGACCCCTCTGGGCTTTAAATCTCCCTGCCTGCTGTTGGGGATAACAAAGCCACTAAGCCAGGTGGTTGAGGGGTACATGCAGCTCTGGATGAAATCTTTGTTGGACACCTTCTGGGTGCCAGGCTCTTGTCTCTGACAAGGCCCTGACCTCAGGGTGCTCAGAGCACAGACCAGGGAGAAACCCGCTGCCTGGGTAAGCTCAGACAGTGATCCGATCTGTGAGTGAGTGAAACAGTTGCTGTGACAGTGAGTTGAGAGAAGAATAGTAACATTGGCCAGATAACGCAGTCAGAGCCAAGACGGTCACAGTGTGTGTGGCCAAGAGCAGCTCTTTCGTGGGCTGGCATAGGTGGTTAGAACCCATTACAGTCACAAATCCATGCAGATCTGACCACCAGCAGCCAAGGGTATGCTGAGTTCTGTTCCTGGGTGTCAAAACTGAATGAAACCAAATATATTCATTAGTAGTAGTGTAATTTTATTACTATTTTACAGATGAGGAAATCAACAATCCGTAAGACATGCCTATTTGGTATGCTCCCTGCCTTCCATCTCTGAATTCATTTGCCTGGAGGTGAGTGGGGAAGGAATGTCTTTTTCCTTTTACCAGTTCCTAAGCTATTGTCGCTCAGCTAAAACCCCACCCTCTGTGTCCCACTTTGTGATGCTGGAGCTGTCTCTGCAAACCACATTTTGGCTTTGCCAGCTGTCCCTCTTGGGGTTTGCCAAGATGGGGTGCTCAAGGGAGATATGGAGACTGGAGGAGGAAGAATGGATTTGCTCTTTCCTATCTGCTTCCTATCCCTGCTTTGCTCCTTCCTGTTGGTTTTACTCCCTATCAATGTGACCTTAGTGCCCTTGGACATACCAGTGTCAACCAGCCAGTGCCAGATGATTTGCAGCCCCACCGCTTCAGTTCTTTAAGGTCCCTCTTCCAAGAGTCTGTCTTAACAATTACAGTGTCTTCCCTTGGTTCCCCAGCGCTAAGTGGTGGCTAATTCCCGCAGTTGCCACTTCTGTGACACCGTTGTGCAGGGGTTGGCAAATTGTTTCTTAAAGGGCCACATAGTCAACACTGTAGGCTTGCAAACCACATGACCTCTGTTGGAACTACTCCCTTCTGCCCTTGTCGTGAGAAAGCAGCCATAGACTAAATGTAGACAAATGGGCATGGCTATGTGCCAATAAAATTTTATTTATAAAGACAAACAGCCCACCTTCGAACAGCAGTTTGCCAAATGTGTTCTCTCTTTGCATTTCAATTACTTGATTCTTGTTTAATAATTATATGTTACTATTTCTATTGTGGTTAAAGTAACTGAGATGCTTTCTGTCTCCTGACTAAACTCAAACCCATATAGAAATTGAAACCGAGATTAGGGTTCACATCTGACTTACTAAGTAAGGCACTGAGTATACTTGCTACTTTTTGCCTATTGGGCCAACAGCAAAATGTCAGCCATGTAGTGGGCCAGTGTGAGGTTTGGTACAATGAAAAGATGCTCAAGAGTCTCTGGAAACTATGTTGTGGCAAAAAGCAGGCAAGTTGGCAGAGACTGTGAATTGTACTGTTGGCTCCAACAGGTAAAAGCAAACCGCTTCTAGTAGTCCTTGCAAATTGGACAAGAAAACAATAAAGCACCTGCCAGATCAAACTCTGTATATGAGGTGTGAGAAGGCTTGTCGATAGACTCAAGCAAACGTAACATGTTTGGAATAATGGCTGCAAAGGAAGTCACCACCTGATTAAGTTCATAGTAATCCGCAGTCATTCTCCAAGAACCCACTGCCTCGATATAGACCAGCAGGCAAGTTAAATGGAGACATGATTGGATGTCCCTACCTCTGCATCTTTCAAGTCTTTGAGGATGGCACTAATCTCTGCAATTCACCCAAATATGCCATCCTGGTTGGGAAGGAAATTGCCAAAGAGTTTCACTTGGGTCTTTAACTATAATGGATTTCACTCCATGAGTCCTTCAATTGCCAGAGAACTTGGGAAATACCATAAGGTGAATCTGCACATCAACTGGGTCCACTGTCATTTGAACTTCAGTCAAAATTCAATTTATTACCTGATCTCTTTTCTTAAACTGAGACGAGAGTTCATAGTGGTTGCTGGCCACCAGACCTTTTTCTGTTATACAGATCAGATAACATTTTGGAACACTGCCCATCTACTTCGTTTCTAAGAACACCATGAGGAATACGTCATGCCAAACATTTCCTGAGACATTCTGATCGCCACTTCTTTTCTTCTGGAAAACGTGGTAAGTGTGGCCATATTGTCTTTGGGGGATAAATACTGTCACTTGTCCTCATCCCCACTGACATCTCCCATCTGGTATCTCCTCTGGCATCACTACTATTACACCCGGCCTCCTGAAAATCTCACACAGATTTCAAAGATGCAGGAGCTCCCTCCCTAACATATTCCTTAATATCTTGGTGAACGGAGTGTCCACCAGACCTTTGGGGGGCATGTATTGGGTTAGGGGGAGTGGTTGTGTTCATGATAAACTCACTCCAATGTCTTTATACCCCTAAGCTCTGGATTTCTCCCTTAACATTAGGCAAGGAATATTCTGCTATCCTAACCTCGTTAAATGAAGTCCACCATTGAGACCAAGGATTGCCACCAACCAAATTAACACGAAACCACTTCCAGCTTCATGACCTCACCATTAAATTCAGAATCCCTACTAGGTGTGCCCATATCAAATTTTTAACTTGACCCAATGCGATATGCTGTCCTCCTTAGTCTAATACTATTATAATTTCTTCCTAGACATACTCCCCAGGTTTCTGCTAACGTAAGTAAGCAAAATCTAATAGTCACTTTGGGTGATATATCACTTCCTGATATATCAGAGTTTGTGCTCCTCCCACTGGAACATGCGGACATCTGACCCTAGTTTAGTAACAATAAGGGTGGGTGGGTGAGGCTTGAAGGGAATAAGTAGTTTGTTGCAAGGAAACCTTTTAATAACCTTGTAGGGAGACCTGAGAGGGAGGCTGCTTTTACTTAATTCTCTTGCTTCTACTTGGTCCCTGTTTCTTTTTTTCTTTTTTTATGTTTGTGTGATTTCCAGTGCACACTGGGAGGGCAGGCACTTGGTAAGTACACAACACATTTTTTTTGAATGGGTTAATACAAAAATAAAAACTTAAGGCTAAGGGCCAAGCATTTGAAATTCTATTTTATTTTTTAACTAGAGGCCCAGTGCACAAAATTTGTGCACTGGGGGGCAGTATCCCTCAGCCCAGCCTGCACCCTCTCCAATCTGGGACCCCTCAGGGGATGTCTGACTACCCACAGGGATCGGGCCTAAACCAGCAGTTGGACATCCCTCTCACAATCCGGGACTGCTGGCTCCTAACTGCTCACCTGCCTGATTGCCCCTAACTGCTTCTGCCTGCCAGCCTGATCAGCCCCTAACCACTCCCCTGCCAGTCTGATCGATGCCTAACTGTGCCCCTGCCAGCCCAATTGCCCCCAACTGCCCTCCTCTGCTGGCCTGATCGCCCACAACTGCCCTCCCCTGCTGGCCATCTTGTGGTGGCCATCTTTGACCACATGGGGGCGGCCATCGTGTGTGAGGGTGTGATGGTCAATTTGCATATTGCCGCTTTATTATATAGTCTGTGTAATAAAGCAAAACTTTATTATATGTGTCAAAACTTAGCCTTTTCCTCTAGTTAAATCTTATTTCAACAGAACCTCCACTGTCCAGCTCCTCATAAGCCATATCACTGGCTAATGGGAACTCTCGATGGGGCAGGCTCGGGTCTGATGCCTCTCAAACCTTCACATCTGGGAAATAATTCTTGGTACCAGTGGGTGTTCAGTAAGTGTTCACTCAATGGCTGAATGAATGAATGTGGACATTGCCTCCAGAGGCCTCTTCCAGAACCATCCATCTCAGTTGGGTATTGGTGACACCGTACTGGTCCTCTCGGGTGTGCTCAAAGGTATAAACCAATTTTTCATTCCCACAAGCCAATGCTCTCCCCATTTTAAATGGATGCAGTTCTTTAACCAACAGCTGGCAGGCCACAAGTGTGGCCGGCTTCCTGTCAGGTCTCATGGCTACATGCAAGCGCAGCCCTGCCTCCAGGCTCCCCGTGGCACCCTGAGGCCTCTCAGTGGAGCTCCTTTCCAAACATCCGCTGTGACTCAGTGGCGGATGACATATTGGACATTGTGGATGCCAAGCCAATAGCCACTCTGTCCTTCAATCTCAGCTCAGCTCTGATGTGGTTCAGGTGCCAGGAAGCCAGGAGTTTCAGAGGGCAGGCTCTCCTCCCAGCCCCAGGATGTGACTCCCAACGGATTCCGCCAGTGGTTCTCAATCAGACCCAGTAGCCCCTCCAACAAAATGTGCTTAATGACCTTCCTACTGCCTTGAAATGAAAGCCATAAATACTTAACCTGTAACATCACATGTACTTAAAAGCTCATTAAAATGTGCTCAATGGATTATTAAAAAGAAATAAAAGGAAAATAACTTGTAATATAATAAGTCACATTTCAGTATGCAGATGAGCAGGCACTGACACCAGGTGACATGGTGAATGGCTGGATCCTCGCCGACATCTGGAGAATAAGTTTGAATGTGAGAGAAGTCAGATCAGGAGGGGCTCCTCCACAAAAGGACAGGCAAATGAAAGCGATGCTCAAATATAAGAGGTGTATTACAGAAGGTGTATACATTATAATCTTTCAAAAATAGTCTGTTTTGACATAAAGTTGACCTAGGTTCTAGGTGAAGATGGTTGAAATGGCTCTTCACACATGTGAATGACCAGTTTGTGATGTATAGACTGTCCTACACATTATGGGACACCCAGCATTCCTAGCCTCACCCCTAAATGCCAGCAATCATTAGGACAAGCCCAAACACCCCCTATTCCACCATGTCTCAGGGGGTGTCCCTCTCTGGTGGAAACCGCCAATTAATCTTGATCAGTCCATTTCCTCCACCAGCGACTGGTCTAGGAAAGAGCATGGAGATGAAATTTTGGCCAAAGCACCATGAGAGAACATCTGCTGGGGCTTCTGGAAAAGGTTTCCGAGGTCTTATAAAGAAGCAATCGGCAGAAACACGCATTTCTCATCCTCTGTCTGCCTCTCACACTGGAGCTGTGGAACCTTCTGCAACCACCAGGGTGAAGACCTGAGAACCAAGCCAACGAGGGAAAGAGCACAGCAGGATGTGCCCTCGTGGACCCTGAGCTGGCCAAACCCAGAGCTGCCCGGATTCCTTGGTTTGTGAAGTAACGACTCATCTTTATTATTTAGCTACTTGTTTTGGAGTATTTTATATCTTGAAGCCAAACATATCCCATCCGTGATAAGTAGAGTCCCTTTTGCTCATCGCCATAATCCCTTCTATTCCGTGAGCAGAGACTTTGCCATTTCCAAAGTACTAGGAATACATTCATATCTTCAGAACCCGGCACCACCCTGTGAGATGGGGGTTATGATCCCCATTTACAGATAGGAACATTGAGGCCAAGCAGGAGGGGACGTGACTGCCCAGTGTCAGACACCAGCAGTGGCTGAGCTGAGTCCTGGCTCCGGTCCCAGGCTGACCCCCACTGCACAGTTCCCCCTGCCATCCAGGAGGCTTCCCTAACTCTCTGATCTGATGCCTCATCCAGGCCTCTAGGCCCTAAATATCCACAGCCCCTCATCACCATTATGTCATATTCTCATTATTAGGGTGACTTTCCTGGATTAAAACCTGAGTCTCCAGACATTTCTTGTTAAATATGTATAGCTGTCTTGGAAAAAAAAATGAATACATATTCATTAGCACAAATAAGTTCTTCATTAGTTCTCAGAGGTAGCAGGCTTTGAAAGAAACAAGATATGGGACAGGTAAGTCTTAAGCTGAGTCTACTCATGGTACCAGGGTGAGCTTTCATTCATTCATTCATTTCTTCCCTCACCAGTCAATGCTTATTAAGGCACCCTATGTACTAATGCTGTGCTATGTCCTGAGTTGCCGCCTTGGGCTAGCCACAGTCCTGCCCTCACAGAGCTGGCTTCCTTGTAGGAGGAGACAGTTGCAGTTGAAGATCCCATGAGTAGGATTTGATAAACCCCATGAAGGAAATAGTGCAGGGTGATGAAATAGGAAGTGACTCCAGAGGAGACAGGGCTACTTCACACAAGGTGGTCAGTGAAGGCCCCCAGGTGGGGAGCTAAGACCCACCAGTGAAACAGGTGCCCCACCCACAGCAGCAAGCACCTCTGAGAATGGCCCCTGGTGCCCAGGGAGCTTGATGTGAAGAATGGGTGATGCCAGGTAGTGGGAAGAGGGGAGGAGCCAGATAAAAAGGATGAACAAGAGGCCACAGATGGACCCCCTCATCTACATTTCTATGGGGGCTCAGAATGTGGACGCACTGTAGGCCAGGAGCTCCAAGACGACCCAGACCCAGGAAGAGCCGCTGCGCCCTGGAACTCTCTGCCCACACTGAGAGCTCACCGCCCAAAGCCAGTGGGAGCAAGAAACATCGTCTACATGGGGTGTCTTTACCGCACCTGCTCTCAGGGTCCTGTGTGTGTTTAATCAGGCCTCTGAGGAACAGGGGCACCGATGGGGAGATTTGTGCGAGTTCAGAAGTCTCTCACAAACACACACATGCACATATATACATACACATACATACACCTTCACACACACAAAAAAAATATAGAGACATACACATACATCCATGCATTTATCTGCTATTCTTTTATTGCTGTAATTAAGACAGAAGCCCTTTTCTGCAGCAAACCTTTCTCTCCGGGAATTGAAATGTAGCAAGAAGCATGATTCCTGCAGAATCAAACAAACCCTTGTTTTTACCTGCTCACAAGGTTAGTGTTGTGATATCAAAGGGATTATCCAGGAGAGAAGATCTGAGGGAGGATTAGCTACAAGTCAGGCTATTCACAGAGGAGTCTGTGGTTGAACTTGATTCATGAATGAGGAGAACCCAGAAACCACCAGACCTCCTTACCGGGCGGATGGAGCAGGACCGCGTCGTCTTCTGCTGGTTGTGTTCTTGGCGGCCAACTTCCAGTGTCCAGGCAGCCCCGGAAATCACTGGTGGTGTTTGTCCTCCGTGGTTCACTTCCTGGTCCCCTGTGGCTGTGGACCACATGTCCCATTCTGACCAGTGAGCTGGGAGCATGATGATGGCATCACCCGCAGGCTGGGCACTTAACTGCCAGTGTGAGGCCTCCTCCCCAAGCGTATCTTCTTCCAAGGTAGTGGGGACATTGGAGAGGGCAGCTGCTCTTTTACTCTGTATTATAAGAGACACTTAGCACCGCTCCCAGCCACCTTTCTATACTTTGAGCGAGAAATCAACCTTTATGGTCAGAGCCTCTTAATTTGGGGGGGGAGGAGGGGGAGCTCTTTGTTATGCAGCATAATCCAGCCAGCCCTGACTGTGGATCAGGGTGTTCAAACTGCTTTCTGAGCATTCCACATGGTCCAGGCATTCTGCTCTTTTGTAAAATGTGTACAATGTACATGGTATACGATAAATACGTATGTGTCTAAATTATTCTCTATTCAACAAAGGAGGAAATGATGATAATGGCTAGCATTTACTGAGCACTTAAAATGTGGCCAGCATTTGCTAAGCACTTTAACCCAATAACTTCTTCAAGCCTCACAATAGTCCTGGGAGGAAAGTGCTTTTATTTATTTCTCTTTTGTGGATGAGGAAAGTGAGGTTCAGAGTGGCCATGCATGTGCCTAGGACCACACAGCCAGTAAGTGACAGAGCTGGAATGTGAACCAAGGCCCATCCGACTTCCTGGTCTGGGTTTATGCTGAAGTCACCATGGGGCACTGGTGCTGACGCTGAGGGCCTGGGCAGGATGTGGGGTGCAGGTGCCCAGGGGCTCTGTGTTCTCACCCTTTGCCACATCCAAACCTGAGGGTGCTGCCGGGGAGGGCCAGCGTCAGAGCCAGCACAGGTTTTCATCCTGCAGGTCCTGGTGGCTGGAGCTGAGATGATGCCTGTGGGGGGAGGGGGGGGGTTCTGTGGAATCAGCAAATCCCTTTGCCCTCTTCGCATTCAGTCAAGCAGTATTCATCCTTCAACCTCCACGCCCCTTCGTCTGAATGGGCCCTCTTTTGAGTAAACCGCATTGATTCTGCCTAATTCTCTCTTCAAATGAAATCCCCTTATTTTGGGAGAAGCATCCTCACAAAGGTTTCCGGGAGCACTGAGGTGGGAAATGTAGATAAACACACCTCTTTGTATATAAATGGATGCGGTTAGTCCAGGGACATAGCCTATCAACAGCTCGTGTGCCTCACTTTCACAAAAGGCCTGAATCCTAGACTTTCCTCCAAATGTGTCTAGGGTTATGGGCGACCAGATAACCATCGCACGCCCTGAGCAGTTCCCTGACCCGGCGCTGAGGGAGGTTGTACCTGCGGTCCCTCATCCAGCCACCTCGGCAGCCCTGGGAGGGACTCGCTGCGGAGCCCATGCTGCAGTGGGGAAACTGGGAGAGAAGTCCCCATGGAGTGGACACTCCGAATGGGAGAGACGACAATAACAGCAAATAACTCAGTATGTGTACTACATTGTATGTTAGAAAATACCACAGGGGAGGGTGGGAATACGGGGCTTGGGGAGGGTGGCAATTTTAGAGAAGGGCATCAGGGAAGGCCTTGGTGAACTGCAGACTCTGAACAAAGACCTGAAGGGGTGAGGGGAGTCATGGGGATGCATGTGCAAGGGTACTCCCAGCTCAGGGAACAGCTTGTGCAAAGGCCCTGAGACAGCCCTCTGGTGAGTTCCAGGAACAATGAGGCCTGAGTGGCTGGAACAGAGTGAGTGAGGGGAAGAGGAGCTAACAGGAAGTGTGTGTGTGTGTGTGTGTGTGTGTGTGTGTGTGCGTGCGGGTGTGGGGGGGGGTACAGGGATGGAGTGGGGTCTTGAAGCAGAAGGGCAGGGGGCCTTGGGCTTTTACTGGAGTGAGATGGCAAGGCCCTTGGGGTTCTGAAGGAGGAGTGACATGGTCTGCTTAGATTCTAACAGGACCCCCCTGGCTGCAGTCGGGGAGGAGCACGGAGATCACTGAGGAGAAGACTGGAATATTCTAGGCAAAAGTTTATGTTTTGGATCAGGTGGTAGCAGTAGATGTGGAGAGAAATGGCCAAGTGTCCAAATCTAAAGCAGGGAGGCCCAGGGAGAAAAGCCATGTCCCTCCAGGGCCCTCGTATCAGGGAGGAAAGATTCCCCCAGAGCATCATCCTTGCACCTCATTGGTCAGAAGTGGGTCAAAGTCCACCAACCACAGGCGAAGGGGTGGGATCCTGTCATTGGCTTATATCTCCATTCATAATTGCAGGCCCCTGTGCAAAATAAAAATCTAGGGCCTTGTTCAAGATGGGGACAACAGAGCCTTAAGCCAGTCATGAGGTCCTTCTGAGCACAGGTCCCTGTGCAACCACAGAGGTCACATGCTGCGAAGGCAGCCCTGTCCCCATGATTCACCCCCTGAGCTGAGCATGGGCCACCCAGACAGACTGGACTGTGGGACAGAGGGTGAGGCACAGGGAAGTGACCCCGATGTGGGCCCCAGCCTCAGCAGTGCGAGATTCAGGGTCCATGCAGCTGCTGGCTTTGCTTGTCCCTATACTGGGAGACTGGCCCAGATGGAGGCGATACATACTAAACGCTCAGTCAGGGTCCCCTGCTATTTCTCTCATACCTCTAGGGACGAGATCCACCTCTCTCCGGGCTATGGGTGTCGCACAGCAGTAGCCTGAGGACCCGAGGGGAGTGCATCTCCCCCACCCACCAGTCCGAGCACCGGCAGTGCCCCCTGGAGTCACGCACCTTGAAGAGCCCGAAGCCCCTGCTTTGGAGCTCGCCCCGGAGGCGGCTGTGAGAACAAACAGAAATATCATCCCATGCCATCAGAATGCCACACATGTCCTCACACACAATAAGAAAAGCACAACATGTTGTAGAAATAAAACGTTCCGATGCCACTTTCGCTCTGAAGAGCGCTTTCAGCTTCTTTTTGGAAACACTCACACGGGCAGGCCCAGCGGGCGGGGAGCTGGGATTCCTCTGTTTTACAGACGAGAAAACTGTCGTTTGCTCAAAACTCGCCAGCAGCTTCCTGCTTCTAGGCGTGAACGCCAAAGCCCATTGGTCACCTCTGTGCCCTGGTCCTGCCCTCTCTGATGTCATATCCTCCCACCACTCCCTCGCTGCTCAGGCTAAGGGGGCTTCTCACCCTCAGGCTAAGGGGGCTTCTCACCGTGCCCCCCACTCTCCAGGAGCGCTCTCACCTCCAGGCCTTTCCAGCTGCTCTCTCTTCTTCCTGGAACCAGCATCTCCACGTCTCTCCTCCGTAGGTCTCCACGCAAGGGTCTGCCCCCGCGAGGCCTTCCCTGGCCATTCGGTAAAAGAGCTCGCGCATCTGTCTTTGTCCTCCCACCTGCTGCACTTGTCTTACTGGCATTAATGCCGCCTGGCATGTCATGTACCCATGTGTTTATTGACTCTTTTTTTTGTCATCTTCCAGCAGCAAATAAACTCCACAAGCACTTCGCTGATGTGACTTTGGCCCTAGAATGGGGCCTGGCTCCCAGAAGGCCTCCAATAAATATCTGTTAAATGATGCCAGTGAGGGCAAGAGGCGGGCCCAAGTGGGTTGTTGAGCCAGACCTAGCATCACATAAGAGTTTCTTCTGCAACCCTCTTGCGTGTCGGAATGCTGGCTGCAGATACATACTGGACAGGGTGGGTCTCCTCAGGCCAGGGTGGCTTTACAGCATCTGCTGTGCCCTGCTGCCAAATCAGCCCCAGCCCCCAGGGACTCAGGCCCAGCCTGATGGAAGAACGTTCCTGCAGGGACATTCAGCTCCCTCGTGACTTCCTACGAGGGATCTGAGCCCTGGTGAGGGTGCCCGTGAGGGAGACAGATGGAGCAGAAAGCCTACAGTGTCTGGGTCTGGGTCAGGGCCAGAACTGTCACATCCAGTAAGGCAAGAGCTACAACCGTGGACTTTCTGGAATCTGAAGATTAAACCAGCATGCACCACTCACCTGAGGAGACGGCTGCATGCTGGTCAGAATCCTCCCTGCGTGGTCACTCATTTGCTGATTCATCCCACGTAAGTCAACAGGTATTGACTGAGCGCCTACCCTGCACCAGCCAGAAACTGGGGATGCAGTTGTGAGCAAGGCAGGCCCTACCCTCCTGGCGCATGCAGTCTGGAACATGTGCAAAGCCCTGAGGCAGCATCCACGACAAGAAGGCAGCAAAGCACTCGTCCATTTTCCCGTGACAACCTGCGGTCCTTCCGTTAGCAAGGCGACCTCTTCAGCCCTCCCCTTCCTCCACCCCCATGTCCGCCAAGTTCTGGGACCAAAGCCAGATTCTCCCATGCTGCACCTGGGCAGAGCCCACAAAATCCAGAGGCCGCTGTACTCCCCGCTCTCTAAATGCAATGTTGCTACCACAGCTCTGGAACCGCATAAGGGACCAGTATTTCCGAGCTCTATGGCTGTGGGTAAGTCACTTCAACTATCTGTACATTTCCTCCTCTGTGATGGGGCCTTGGCAGTACTTATCTTGAAGGGCTGGTCAGAGGATCACAGGACATGAGGCCTTTAAGCCACCGGCAAACTATGCTCAACAACTGAGAGATTCTGAACGTTGCTATTGGGCCTTCAGGCAAGTCTGGGAGAGGCCAGGCTGGCCAGAGGATGAGGAGTCCTTTGTGAGGAATTGAGTTTTATGCCCCTTGTTGTAGGTGGGGAACTGAGGCACAGAGAAGAGCAGGGCCCTGCCCGGGATCACACAGCATGTCAGAGGACTCTCACTTGGACCCTGCTGCTTGGCCATGCATATCCCTATAGCCCTCTCCTGACCTCCCTCCACCCTCCAGGGGACTGGCACCCAGAGAGGGGCAGCAGTTGGTCATGATTTCTGAGGAATCTCCCCCGAAAGCCCCAGAGACTTACAATGCTCCCCAGTTGCTCTCAGAGGCCAGGCAGGACACCCTGGTGCACAGCACCCCCTGGTGTCTGTTTCCCTGCAGGTCGTGGTTTCTGGGCGAGGTGGGGCTGTGCACTTCAGTAGCTGTGGGTATCTGGTCACCGCCCTCAAGCATGTCACTTTGCAAGAGGTTGGTATTTTTTTAACATCTTTCTCATATATCCAACTGCAAGGGAAGAAAAAATGAAAGAGAAGTGAAAGCATAAAAGTAAAAAGGAAAGAATATAAAAATAGATTCTAGCTCACAGACATATGTTATGGGACCAAAAAAAAAAAAAAAATAGGAAAGAAAGCAAATGGAGGGGGAAAGACAAAAATAATCAAGAAAGAGAGAGGAATAAAGAAAAATGAAAAAATAGAGGAAATATGCACGCCAAGTCAGGCCTAGCCCAGCCTAGAAGGGCAGGTGCCAGGGCCCATCATCAAGACAATCCCAGCCCCTGCCTCCAGGCTGTCTTTGTCCCAGATGTGGGCATCTGGGAGCCAGTGCATGGGTAGGCAGGACCTGGCAGGACCAGGGGCTGGGGAACTTCACCTCTGAGCACTACACAATCTCTGGCGCCACCTGCTGGGTGGACAAGGCACCACATTTATCCCCTGGAAGCTAAACTGTGGGCCCCAGAGAGTGTTGGTCCCCAACAAGGCAGACAGGTAGATGCAATCATCTCCATTTCTCAGAAAAGGAAAGTGAGGCTACTAGAGAGACAGGACTTGCCGAGGGATGGCCACTCAGCAACTACAGAATCCTGGCAGTTCCAGGGCAGGCGAGGGTCTGATTTCAAAGTCTTAGTCCAAGCCCTCACTTCCCTGAACAATCCAGCCCAGGCTCAGAGTAATGTGGTTAAAGGTGCAAGCTCTGGCTACTGGACAGCAGAAGAAACTGAGGGTCAGGTAGATTCAGACACCGGGGCCCAGCTGTGGTCTGGGGAGAGCAGAGAACCGAGGTCCGACCGAGAGACTCATCAACTGCAGGGTTTGCCCACCTCTTGACGCTCCATTGGCCAGCACAGCAACCTGGCCACAATGTTCTCCCTCAGCTGACACCATCATGGGGACTCTAGAGCTGAGGACCTGGACAGTCCAAAGGCCAGCTCTGACCACACTTGCCTGGGCAGGGCCACCCAGAGTCAGGCCGGTCAGTACAGGAGCATGCGGGGAGGTGAGGCTGTGGGGCACTGGAGAGCTGGCACCTTGCCCAGAGGCCCTGGCCACTTCTCAGCTCCAGTTGACAAGTGCCAGGTGGGAATATGGGCCAGTGCAACCAGAGCTCCTGAATTTTCAAGAAAAAACAAAAATCAGAACTTGGAAGTGAAATCTGCTGGTTCTTAAATGTGACTATCTGATTCCAAATGATAAAGACACCATATCAGGAAAATAAAACACACAGACATCCATGTCCACATTTCAGCCGGTGGCCGCCAGTTTGAGACCTCTTGTCTCCTGGAAAATGCCCTCCCAGCTCATGCTCCATGTTGTAACTGTGACAAAGGCCCTCTGGAGAGAAAGGCTTTACCCCCACTTTGCAGAGGCAGCCCTGTGTCTGGAAGAGATGTGACTTGTTCAAGGCCACACCAAAGCTGCCCATCCATCACTATAGCAGAACGCACTTACGCCTTGCAGGAGCCCATGGTACAGCAGAGGCAGAAGTTTCTGCTTCCTGTGTACGTGTCTACCCAAGGAAGGCATCGCATACAGATGGAGGTGACAGCCCTTCCCTTAGAGTGATGTTTCTGGATCCAAAACTGACCCCAGATAATTCCAAATAATCGGCCTGTCACTGTGCTGAAGTCCCACCAGGATTCACTCTTGCCGATTAAGCACTGAGTGTTAGAAACCTGCCCTTTGAAAGACAGGCTCGCGCTCTCCCTGGAAGAGACCACTCGGGGCCTTGAGAGGATGCACTCTGGGAAATGTTAGTTTGGAAGGAAAAGAGGTGAAAAGAGAATGGGCTCCAGTCTGAAATGGCAGGACTAGTGTGGGCATCATGGCTTAGAAGGGACCCGAGGGTGGCCATAACCGTGTGGGTGCCTTTAAGAGGAGGGAGTCTGTCAGAGATGTCAGTGCTTCCCAAGGTGTGGCAAAGGAGGGAGAGAAAAGACGGGAAGAGGTAACAGGAAGGAAGGTGGGAAGGTGGTGGAAAGGGAGGGAGAGAGAGGGAGACAGGCATAGGGCAGCCTCGCCAGTCTGCAGGTCAGATTCCACCAGGGAATGAGATTACCCCGGCTGGGCAGACGGGCCCAGGGAGCTTCAGAAAGATGGCCAGGCCCTGAGAGAACCAGCTCACAGCCGGGGACCTAGACAACAGGCTCGGGTGTGCACAGTGTCTGCTCCAGCGTGTGTTCTGATTGGTCTGCTTGCAGCTAGTGTGGATTCTGATTGGCTGGGCACCAGTCTGACCACGTGTTGAAGTATTTGGACCATCATTCCAGCCCCAATCCCAGACCCCAGATCCAAATGGGCCTTGCAGGTTGGGGCAGAGGATGGCTCAGTGACTTCCCTTGGACCTACCCTGACCCCTGGGTACATGTAAGACCAGGAACTCTTGCATGACACCCAGGAGGAGGTGGGGGACACCTGGGAAAATAGATACATTCTTCCACCATTGCCGTGAAATGGGAGGTCAGAACCCAAAATAAAGGTGAAAGGCAATAGAAAGCCCGTTACGGCACACCGAGGCGCAGACCTGCAGTGAAATCTCAGTCGTCCTCACCACTCCTCTGCAGGGGAAAATACACACTGTCCTCGATTTACAGAAGGAAGCTGAGGCTCAGAGGGATAACGTCGCCGACTAGGGGTCACGGGCTCACTGCCCCTCCATGTGGTCTCAGAGGCCTGGGCTCATTCCAACGTGAGGCTGGCCACACCACCCCATGCCACCAGGGTCAGCCCCCAAGGAACCACAGATCAAGATCTTTGTATTATAAATTGACTTTTAATAATAATAAAAAATCTATCATGAATTTAATGGAGAATCTGTACATTTTAAAGTAAACCAGTGCACGAGGCCTTGCCCTCAAGGGCCCCTCTCCGTTTCCCGCCAGGCAGGTCAGGTCCTCGTCTGCATCGCGTCACCAGTGCCCAGCAACAAGCCCGCCTCTGCAGTCTAATGCTCAGGAAGGCGGCCCCCGGGGCTCAAGGGTCCAACATTCTGGGGGGTCTTCGGGAAACCCACACCTGCTCTCACCACCAGCCCAGGACAGAATGACGCCCCTCTCTTCTGCCTCAGCTGAGACATTTCCCTGCTACTGTACAGGAGCTCAAGGGGATGAACTGCGGAGAGGGGCCCTGGGGGGACCTGGCGCCCAGAAGGCAGATAGGTTGTCTTCCTGTCTCCCTCCCTGGCTGGCTGAGAAGTCCCAAACGCCCTGCCCTGAGCGAGCATCAACAAAATAAGTTACAGAAGCCACCACCCAGGGTTTCCTCTGACCCTCTTACCTGCAGAACACACCTGCGTGGGGGACAGTATCTCAGGTGGGTGGTTCAGTCCCCTCCAGTCCCTAGACCTGTCCCAGCCGCCTCTCGAACCTTTATAGCCAGTCATTCAAAGAGAGGAAAGTAATTCATTCTAATACTGACCAGCTAATAGGTACCTGTAAGCAATACCTTATGACCCTAATATTTAAAAAGATGAAATACTGACATGTTTTTGAATTTTCAATAATTTAGTTTTTCTTTTTCTTTTTAGTACTGGGGAAAGCTGTCAAGACTACCTTATGATGGTCCCGTTAGACAATACACCTTTCTTTGAAATTTAAAATACATAATCACACAACATGGGGAGGGGGGGGGGGGCGGAGTCTCAAAGTAAACCATAGAGATTTCACGCCACATAAATAAAGTCAGGGCAGATCTCGTGCCCAGGGCTGACGGCTCAAGTCCCAATGGCGGTGCTGTCGGAAGCTGGTGTGGCTTCTGAGTGTCCTCTTGGTGACAGATGTTGCGCCCTGTCCCTCTGTCTTCCTGGCAGAGGCCCGCTTTTCCGAGTCCACTGAGCAGGTTAGTACAGGGGGGAGTCTGGAAGCTAAGGTGAGGCGGCGGAGACACGTGTCACCTGGAATGTGGACTTAGAAGGAAACCAGGGTTTCAAAGTGCATGTTGAGCCAGCCCGAGGGAGCCAAGTCCGTGGACCTCCGACAGCGGTGGCCATGACCTCTCCCATGTCCCCGGGGCCCTGGCTGCACCCATCAGCTCTGTGGGTCCCCAGCACCCCGTGGGTTTCTGGCGAAAGTGTGGAAACATACGGGCCCAGGCCTATCAGCTTGCCCGTCCGAGTGGGGGCACGGCCTGTCCTTGCAGGAGGTGATGGAGAAGGCTGGGCAGGTCGTGGAGTGAGGCCTCGGACGGGCTCTGGAGCAGGCCAGCACGACCCGCTGTGTCCTCCCAGATCCCAGCTCCAGACAACGTAGTCAAGCACCAAGCGTCTCCGCGTTCAGAGGTCTCCGTCCACGGGCGGCTGGCAGAGGCGGTAGAGCCTGGCGATGGAGGCGAAGAGGATGAGGAGGGGGCGGGGCGGGCTGGGGCCTATTATTAATATGACTTCAATCTTTACTTGAACAGGCAGTCCATGCCCAGAAAACAAAACTCAGTCGATGTCTTAAAACACGCAGAGTGAAAAGTATTTATGCTGCCCCCACTTTCCCCTGGGCCTCCTCCCCTCCACAGGCAGCCTCCGCTCCCTCCAGCCGCCCAAGGGCTTTACACACAGAGCCGGCCTGCGTGTGGGGGGGATGTCTACATGTGTGGGTGTGTAGGTTTCTTCACACTAATGGTGGCAAACTAGTCACAGTGGTCTAGCCCTTAAGTTTTTTCACTTAATAAATTATAAGCTTGGGGGCCTCTCCCGGCAGGACACAGAAAGCTGCCTTGGTTTTCTGCATCGGAAGGACACTGAGTTCACTGTCAAGTAAGAAGGAGCCACTAATGGATTCCAAGCAAAAGAGGCAGATGTGCCGTGGGGAGAAGGGCTGCGGTGACACGGACAAGACAGAGAAGCAAAGCAGCACAGTGGTTCGGAGGTTGGCCCCGGGCCCAGCCTGCCGGGTTCAGAACCCCAGCTCTGCCATTCACTAGCTGTGTGACCGCAGGCACGATCCTTAACCTCCTGTGCCCCCGGGGCCCCCACTGCCAACTGGGCACAAGAAGAGCATCTTGTTCACAGAGTTACTGTTTGAGTTGATATAGGGAAAGAGATCGGAACGGTGCCCAGAGCGGGGTAAGTTAACAGATAAAAGTACTCAAAGGAAGCGAGGGTGAAAACCGTAAGGTCTGCGTGGGTGCTGCCCGATCACCAGCCGTTTCCTGGCTTTGTCGACGTCCTGTGGTTACGTGAGAGCTGGGTGAAGGGCACCCTCTGTACTGCTTTTGTAACTTCCAGTGAGTCAAACTATTTCAAAACGGAGTGATTTAAAATTGTGAGCAGTATTGATAGCAAACTGGGGCAGTGGGATGGAGAGAGAAGGACTTATATGAGGCACTACTGGGAGAGAGGGCAGCACAGGGTACCATGAGCCTGGCTGAAATCAATGTGGAGAGATGATGGGGTCCTGAGGACAGGAAGCAGCCGATGGCCAGAGGGCCTGAGAGTAGCGAGGCGGCAGAGCAAGGGCGGGGGGGCGGGGGGGGATCCCATCAAATCCTTGCCCATGGCTCATTTGGGGGGCTCTGTGTCATCTTCCCAGACACAGTAGGTGCTCCTCTGGAGAGTAAAAAACTGAGCATGCTTGTCACTTCCCAAAGTGGGGCCCCCATAAGTGAGAGGTGAAGCCCCATATGACTACCCAGGGGTCTGCCTGGGGTGAGGCCTGGAGTTTGATGCCAGCCCAGGTCCTGGTCTTCCCTGCGGAGAGGAGAGGGGGGAGGGGGGACAGCCACTCACCGAGGTGCGCCCTGGGGCATCTGATCCTTGACCCGCAGGTTTTTGGCCAGAATCTCCACCCTGGGGCCCTGGGAAGAAAGAACCATGAGGCTGGGACTTGCCTCTGCACGGGAGTTCATGTTCGGGACATTTGAGCAAGCACATGTGTGGGTGCGGTGCGGAAAGGTGGGCAACAGGCCCAGAAGCAGAAGTCAGCTGGGGAGAAGGGCCACAGCTGAGGCTGATGACTGCCCAGCCCCAGATGGCCCTCTCCTCCTGCTCTCAGCCCAACATGCCCAGGCCAGGACGCCCTGCAGCCTGGCAGGACCGCCTCACCTGCTTCCGCATGATGTCCGTGGCCTGCATGATGCACTTGGGTAGCAGCCCGTGGCTCCGAGCCAGGATGGCCGCCTGCTCCAGGGAGACACTCAGGGTGCTCCTGCAGGGAGGGGCAAGGGGGACGGCCGGTGAGACGGGCACTTCCTGCCCACCACGTGAGGCCTCTGTGACCGCACACGCAGGAACGGTCACCATCCGACCATCACCCATCACAGCACGTCAGGCCCTTGGCCTCCTGTCCTCCTCTCCCCAGAAGAGCCTTTGCCTCCGGGCTGAGAACTGCCCCCGCCCCCAGATAATTGCTGGACTCACTCCCTACCCCAGGGGTCTCCTCTCCAAGAAGACCCCCCTCCAGCACACCACGCAAAGCCAGCATGTGACTGCTTCACTGCACCCTCTGACGTGTCAGTGTCATGCAGCAACCCCTCTGCCTTTGCTCTCTGGTCCTCCCAGTGCCCAGCTCCCAGCTCACCTCTGCATGCCCGTGCCGCACATGGCGATCTGGCAAGCCCCCAGGCGGTAGCAGAGCTCGGAGGAGACGGGGATGAGGCTAGCACCCAAGCTCCCAGCGGCACCAGGTTTGGGGTGGACGAAGGACTTCATGAGACGACAGAGCTCATCCAGAGCATTGATGGGACGAATCAGCTGTGAGGTGCACACACACATCCGGACAGTCCGAGGAGGCCCCCACCCCATCTACTCCCTCCAGTCCAGCTCAGTTACTGCAGCGTCCTCCCGGCTCCCCTCACTGGGGGTTACAGCCCCATTAACCTTCCCCGGCCCCTGCTCAAGGACCATCTGTGGCTCCCCACTGCCCCACAGGCTGGCATGCAGTGCTCAGGATGTATTTCAGGCCCAACCGTCAAATCTCATTCTCACCTGCCCAGGTGTGCCCCCAACTAAGCCTGAATGAAGTGCCCCCTCCAAACTGTCTCAACCAGCCCCAGCCGCCCTCCCCAGGAAGAGCCTTCCTCCCGCCCCAGCTCCTCCACTGCATGTGGAGGCAGGAAAGGGTGATCTGCCAGTTCTGTCATCTTAATATCCTGCCAGCGAAACTACAGACCCCCAAAGGGCCATGGCCACCTCGTCTCTCAGGACCCCCAGCCAGCCTCACAATCCTAAGGCCAGTACCCCCTAAACCGCTGTCAAACCTGAGGCCTGCCTGAGGCTAGGAAGTGGGTGACAGGCCCGGAGCACGGGCCCTCGGAAAGCCCCCGAGCCCCGCACACACAACACAGCAGGTGGCGCACCTGGTCTATCTTCACCGCCGTGGTGCTGGCATCTGTGGGCAGGTTAGACCGTTCCAGGTAGAACGCCCTGAGAGAGAAGATACGGGCTTGTGGGGGTGTCCATGCCCCCATCCAGGCAGCCCCCACCCACTGCCGCCGCGGCCCATCTGCCCGCCCACAGAAAGAAACGACTGAGAGCAACTTGCACAGTTCTCCACGCTCCGTCCCTGCAATAGCCCGAGGGGGGGAGCAAAAGGGGCCTGCCAGGCACCCCTCAAATGCCACCTCCCCCTGATGGCCCGTCCTGGTCAGCTGGTCAGCACCTGACACCCCCCCCCTCTCTAACCCCTGTCCTGCATCTCTGTCCTCTGGATACTCTCACCACTTAACACGCTGCATCGCTTTGTTCCCTGGCGTACTACCATCGCCCCCTCTGGAGCAGGACTCGGTAACTTTTTCTGGGAAGGGCCAAGCAGTCAGTATTCGGGGCTGTGTGGGCCAGTCTCTATCAAAACCCTACTGAGCCTGGCCACTGTAGCACAAGAACAGCCGAAGACATCCATACGTAAATGAGCGTGACTGTGTGCTAATAAGACCCTATTGACAAAACGGGGGATGAGCCAGACAACTGCTGCTCCAGAATCTATGCTCCATGAAGAAGAGGCTTTGTGGGCCACTGCTGACTCCCGAGCAAGCACCCAGAACAGAGCCTGGCCCCCATGTGCTGGACGAAGGAAGGAATAAACGATGGATCAGAGATGTAGTATTTTCAATATTCAACAGCAGCATGGAGCAGATTGATGGCATCGATCAATCCGGAGATGCCAGTTTTAATAACAAAACTGGGTGTTTTCCCTGAAAGCATCAGCTTCCATTTCCAAAGAGGAAAGCCAAACCCCAAAACAGTACAGCGCTCACCCAGCCTGAAGCTTGGTCTACTGACCTTCAGCCTCCTTTCCCCAGGGGAGAAGGTGGGGAGAAGGAAGGGCTGGGGTGAGGGTGGGGGCAGGGCAGCTGCTTCTCTGGATGTGAGGCTCCCTCCTGAGAATGTGCCCCTGCTCCTCCACTTCTCTCAGGGGGTCTCCTCTCAGCCGGGCCAAGGCCCTGGGGGCCACACCCCTTACTCACAGGCTCAACAATCCCACCAGCTCCCACCCCACATGAAATGAGACAGGCAGCTCCTCTCGGTTGCAAGGACCTGCTTGGAAGCCAAGCAGACCCAGTTCCAAGCTCAGTTCAGCCACCATCCAGCTCTGTGGCCTGGGGCAAGCTGGGCACCCACCCTGGGCTTCCGTTTCCTCATCTGTGAAGTGGTTTAGAATGGCCAACCGTGACTGTTGTGAGAACCTGATGAGCATGTGTAGGCAGAGGGCCTGGCACACAGTAGGTGCTCAGAAAAGGCACTTTGCCCACTCCCATGCTGGGGCCTGCCTGGTGCCCTATATTCTAATACCCAGTTCCCGCAGCAGTGTCCAGATTCCTGTCCCCAACCTGTGCCCGGGCAGATACCTGAGTTTGCGGTAATACTGCTGAACCTTCTCCAGGGACTGGGTGTTGATCTCCTGTTGCAAGTCTTCCACCACCTGGCTGCCTGGAGGAGGAGGCCCCTCTGGGTTCTCCAGGGCTGTGAAGGAAGAAGAGGGCGGGCAGGTGGTGGGGTCCCGGTGTGCTCTGAGCCTTGGGTGTCCCCTGTGGGCCCCCCTCAGCACCCCACACCTCACCTTTCGTGAAGAGCACGGTGTGCAGCCTCAGGCTACCCCCACTCTCCAGGCGGGAGGGCAGCTTGGAGAAGTGGTAGCTGTCGAGGTAGAAGATGACCTTCAGCGCCTGCCGGCTGCCCTCAATGTGGTAGAAGACATTGGTGTCTGTGGGAGGACATGGGGGGGCCAGACAGGTCACCACCCAAGCCCAGGGGAGCCCTGCCCACCTTTGTTAGGGCAGCTTCAGACCTTCCTTCAGACCTCCAGTGGGATGTCCTGTTCTCCCCACCCCAGAGGGGCAGCCTTAGACCCCCGTGCCTCCTACCTTCAGGGTGGCATCCTGGGTCGCCCTGTCTGCCCTCAGACCTCCCTGCCCTCCCATCCTCCAGGGGTAGCCTCAGACAGCCCAGTCCTCCCATGCTCAGAAGAGCAGCCTCTGACCTCCCTTTTCACCTCTTTCAACGGGTCCCAGTTCCCACTGCTCAATTCTTAGACCTGACACTGCTTTCGTCCAGCTGGGGGGTTATCAGTGTTTGTCTTCAGAGCCTCACGACTGTTTCCTGTACTCCTCACCTGGTGCCCCAGGCCTCTGCCTGCCAAATGCTGCCCTCAACCAGGACCTGCATTTATTTACACTCAGAGGGTACAGTTTATGGGAGGCATGGTATCAACACCCTATCTGGCACCGTGGCAGACATCATTAATCAATCACTAATACCCCATCTGGCACCTATAGCAGACATAACTAATCAATCAATAGTTCTCCCTAAGCCCAACTTTGCCTATTGATAGAACTGACCATCAATTCCAATTGGCACCTGAAACAAGATCTATTGTCCCTCTAAATTTTCACACATTCTCAACAGGGTGAAATCACCCCTAAGGAGATGAAAATTGGTTCTTGAGGCAATGGCCCAAAGAGAAAGGACTCTTTTTATGTATAAAGCACAGGTACACATACAGTACCTCAACAAAGAGTATATCCGTGGTATTAAAATGTAATGGGGTTGCAGCAATTAGGAAAAAACTAAACCGACTCCTTACGGAGGTGATAATTTTTAAAAAGTTGAGAATCACTGATCTAGAGCAGTGGTTCCCAAACCCGCCCAGTCCCTGTCAGCACAGGTCTGTGGGCTCCACTTCCAGAGTTTCCAGTGCAGGTCTGGGATGGGGCCTGAGGATTCGCCTTTCTAACCAGGTCCCAGTGGCTGCAGGTCCAGGGACCACACTCATAGAAAAGTGGCAACAGATCCCAGCCCAGTGGTCCTCAATCCTGGCTGGACCTCACAGTCACCTGGAAGCTTTTCTAGAACCCCAATGCCCAGGATCCACCCCACAGAGTGACTCCACCGGCCAGGGCTGAGGCTGGGATGGGGATCGGTGTCTTTGAATGCCAGCAGCTGGGCTGAGACCTGCTGGGCCGGCCTGTGGGCTTCAGGAGGCAGGAGCCACGGCCATATTTCTCCACGGTGGCCTCAGAATTGAAAACTGTGCCTAACACATATTATGTGCTCTAATTAGGGATGTGTGGATGGGTGGAGAATGAGTGGATGAATGGGCTGGTAGGTGGGTGGAGGATGGATAGGTGGGACGGTGGATGGGGATGGATAAGAAGAGGGATGAATGGGTGGGTGAATGGTGTGAATGGTAGAGGGAGCGAGGAAGGGAGGGAGGGACTTAATTGAGCTATAAATTCTTAGAAAATATTAACAAGTCTTCACCCCAATAATGGATATCTCTAGAAATTTTAGTAAGAACTGGGTACTGGTTGTTGTTCCCTTTTAAGAGCTTTTGGAGACAGTGGGGTTTATACAAAAATATACTCTCTTTTTCCATGTACGTTGAGAGCATGAGGTTTGAAAGTATTGGGTCCCAGGTCAACCTTGGGCAGTTGGCCTGGGGCAGGGTGGTCCCCAAAGCAGCTCCCTGACTCTCATGTTGGGAGCAGGAGGAATCACTCACTGGCCACATAGTTCTCGTCCAGCTGCTTGAAGGAGAAGGAGACGTTGTCCAGCTCCGACAGGGTCACCCAGAGGTCCTCCAGCATGGTCCGTTCCTCCTTCTGCAGGAGGGAGACGGGGAGGAGGAGTGTCAGATGCCACCCCTGCCCCAGGGTTCACTTCAAGATGCTGTGACTCAACACCAGCCAACACACCCGCTGTGGGCCTACCAGGCACCAGGCTCCGCTGGGCTCTCAGGGGCTGGATGTGAAATCGGCTTCCCTTGTCCTGAACCTCCCAAGGCTAGAACCCAGCTCTGCTCTAATGTGCCGGGTGGCCCTCTTGCCTGGACTGTCCAGCAATCCAACTCAACCATCTCAAACGTAGCACGCCCCCAAAAGTCCTTCTTTTCCTCCTCACCCCCCTGCCATGCGCCCCATCTCAGCACAGAGAACCAGCCTCCGCCCAGCAGACCAAGCCCTAAACCAGGGGTCCTCAAACTACGGCCCGTGGGCCACATGCAAATACAAATATTGTATTTGTTCCCGTTTTGTTTTTTTACTTCAAAATAAGATATGTGCAGTGTGCATAGGAATTTGTTCATAGTTTTTTTTTAAACTATAGTCCAGCCCTCCAACGGTCTGAGGGACCGTGAACTGGCCCCCTGTTTAAAAAGTTTGAGGACCCCTGCCTAAACTTTGACCTCAAGGACTTCTTGATTTCTCTCTCCGCTCACCCTATACACTGCCCATCACCAAGTCCTGATAGGCTGACCTTCAAACATACCCCAGATCCAGCATCTCCCTCAACCCTCCTCACCACCCCCAACACAAGACCCCCTTCTCCAGAGGACACACCAGCCTTTTCACAGGTCCCCCTATGCCACCCTTCCCCGGACATGGGGCAGCCAAGGGTAAAACCGGAGATGTAGAGGGAGAGGGCAGCCTAGGGGTTACCAGACCTACAGGCAGACTCCTGGGGTTGCCCTGTGATACTGCTCAAAGCCTCTGACCCCTCCCTCTGCTTCCAGAATAAAGTCCTAGGCCCTATAGATGTGGCCCCGCTGACATCATACCCTGATCCCCCTGGCCTGCTCCCCTCCAGCCACACTGGCCTCTGTTTGGGACCTTTGCACATGCTGTTCCCTCCGCCCAGCACACTCTTCCTCGGACCATTTACCTAGCGGGCTGTCTTGGTACTCAGGTCTCAGCTCAAACATCATCTCCTCAGAGAGGACATCTCTGACCATTTAAATCCAAAGAAACGTAATCACCTTCTAAGTCTTCTGTATAAGTACCTCCTGTCCATCTCTCCTCCCTCTTCCTTCCTTCCTTCTTTCCAAACTGCTTCCCCCAACTAGAAAGTGAGCTTCCGACACCCTGTGCCCAGCTCCGAGCCTGGCACGCGGCGGTGACTGGTGAGTTAACGCACTGGGCTCTTATCTGAGAACAGAAGGTGAGGGCTGAGTGTTCCTGGACCTTTCCAGGCCCCGGTGGCACTTTCCAGGAACCACGTGAAAGCGATCTGTGTGCAAAACGGGCCAGCAGAGGGCGCACCTAGGCCACGCTTTCCCAAAAGCCAGCAGTTGTGGCTTTCAGCCCTGCCTGGGAAAATGTCTAGGAAGCGGTAGAGCAGCGGTTCTCAACCTGTGGGTCGCGACCCCTTTGGGGGTCAAACGACCCTTTCACAGGGGTCGCCTAAGACCATCCTGCATATCAGATATTTATATTATGATTCATAACAGTAGCAACATTACAGTGATGAAGTAGCAACGAAAATAATTTTATGGTTGGGTCACAACATGAGGAACTGTATTTAAAGGGCCAGAAGGTTGAGAACCACTGCGTAGAGGTTGGGGAGCTCCTGACTGGGAACATGGGGTGCAGGACCAAACAGTACAGAGAATTACTGCAGGCTTCATTTCTGGGGGACGTTGGCTCTGGGCCCCAGCACCCTTAAATGATGAGTCCTGGGTTCTGCCTTCTGGGGGCCAGCAGAGAACTGGACCTGCTTCTGAGCCCTGAGTGACAGGACAGTGGGATCAGAGATAAAAAGGAGATGCAGAGAAAGCAGGGCAACCTACGGGCAGGAGGGCCTAGAGTTAGACGCCCAGAGCTCAAACCTGGCTGCCTGGGGCTCAGCGTTCTCATCCCTAAAACGTGGGAAGTGAAAACCCTGCCTCGGAGCTAGTGCAGGGATTAACTGAGATGCTGTCTGCACCAAGGAATTTCACCTGGATTATTACAAAAGCCAGCTCACTGGCTGCCCGGCTTCTGTTCCTGCCCTCATGGCCTTCCCCACCAAGGAGCACGAGTGGTTCTTTCAGTGTCCAAGTCAGATCCCATCCCTCCTCTGCTCAAAACCTTCCTATGGCTCACACCCACTCAGAGTACCAGCCAAAGTCCTGCAAGTCCCCACACAGTCTGACCCCAGTCAATTCTCAAGTCTCACCTCCTCCTGCCCCAGCTTCTTCCGCTCTATCCATAGGGCCACCTTGCAATTTCTCAAACACTGCCTGAGACTTCTCCCAGAATCCTCATGGCTCACTCCCTCTCCTCTTTCAGTTCCTGGGCAGATGCCACCTTCTTAGTGAGGCCCTCACTGGCTACCTTAGTGAAACTTTCCATTGCTGTCACCCCATCTTTTCCTGTCCCCTTCCCTGCTTAATTTTTCTCCTTAGCTTTCATCACTATAGATGAGGGTTTCTCAAGTGTGACACTATTGACATTTCGGGCCAGAAAATTCTCAGGGGAGTGGGGACCACCCTGTGTGTTGTAAGATGTTCAGCAGCATTCCTGGCTTCTACACACCAGACACTAGTAGCACCTTCTCTCCCCTCCTTGTGACAACCTAAAATGTCTCCAGACATTGCCAAGTGTCCCCTGGGAGGTAAACCTACCCTGGTTGAGAACTACTGGTCTACATCACTTATTTTACTTATTTATGTCTATCTCCCCCCACTAGGATTTAAGATCCCTGAATACAACTCTGTGCTTGGCCCATAGCTGATCCCCAGTGCCCATAACAGTGGCATACAGTAGGTGCTCAATAAGCAGCTGCTGAATGAACCAGTAGGTGAGTGAGCGAGAACCTGAGTGAGTAAGCAGTTCTCCTGCCCAGGCTCCCAGGGCACTCATCCCTCTTCCCCTCACTCACCACAGTGGCTGGCGACAGCAGGGACTGGCAGTGCAGGAGGACGCCGGTGGCTGCCACCTGCTCCAACCACTTGCGGCTGGCATCCCGGCTGCTCTCCTCGTACTCGCCGTTGTTGTTGTAGCGGTAGCTGAGTGCTGCCAGGAGCTGCTCAGAGAAGGTGCACACCGCGGCCACCAGGGCCTGGCAGAAGATGGTGTCCCTCCGCAGCTGCAGCTCGGTATCTGGAGAGCGGGGATGGGCTCGCTGGGCAGGTGCTCCTGCCCCAAGCCCCAAAGCCCAGGCCCAGAGCCAACCACCAGCCCCAGCAGGCCAACCATCTGGGGCCAGCTTGCCAAAAATCAATCCCAGCCACCAAAAGCCAACCCCACAACGATCAATTCTCCAAAAGCAAGCCAATTTACTGAAAATCGCAACTCTCTCATTGATCCATCTGCCTTGTGATTTTTCCTGGGGCTTTCCCAAAACCTTACTCAGTTGTTTCTCCATTGGTTAGGGGATTGCTCAACTTTGACTGGCAGGACAGCAATGACGCTAAGCATGTCTGCCAAGCTCCATGCTTTAAGAAATGCCATTTACCATTTTCTCTATTTTTGAGAAGCCTCTTCCTGCCTCCCCTTCCTTGCCCCTGTCCTGACGTGATTTGCAGAACTGGCTAATTTCAGGCAATCATTCATCCAGGGCCCAATCCTCTGGAAGGAATTATTTCCAATGACTGGCTCTAGTCAACTGATTTTCAGAGACCAATTTTGACCTAGATCTTATTTTAGCTGCCACTTGGCGGATAATTTCTGGAAAGAAGGGAGGGACAGAGAACACCACCCAGCTTCCCCGAGCCCACCATCTGCCCTTCCCTCCTCCCCATTGTCTGCCGGGTAGAAGTCCCACGCGGGGCTGAGGACTCGACTGGACATCAGTCCTCTGTCTTCTGTCCTCGGGTCTGGGAGGTGGCAAGACACAGGGCTCCAGGGCCCTGAGACTTGGCCCTGGACTCAAGAGGAGGAAGTGCACGAGGTCTAAGGAGTTCTGGGTGCAAGAGCCACAGAGTCACTCCCTCCCCCGGGTCCAGGCCCTGATGACCACGAGGACATCAACCTCGGCCGGCAGAAGAGGCCTCGCTGGGCTGCCGTCATGAGCACCACTGCCAGCCAGGGTGCCCTCTCCTGGATACGCCTCTGTGCCCATCACAGAGAGCGGCTGCTTCAAGCCCTCACCTGTGCATTTCAGCAAGGCCAGGAGCAGCTGGTTCTTCCCATCTGGAAGGGGAAGCAGAGAAAAAGGATGAGACGAGAGGTTAGCACAGATTCGAGCAGAGCTGGGTCCTCCCAGAAGGCCAAGGCCCAAGCCCCAAGCCCTGCGCAGGGACGCTCTGGATATGAACAGTTGCGCTAAGAAGCTCCGATTGAATAGTGAGTGAATTCCAGAAACCCTCAATTTCCAGGGGATGGAACCCCAACTGCTAGCTCTACCCCAACTGTTTACATATACCCACCAATCAGAGCCTGAAACCAGCCCCTCCAACTCCCGGGCCAGAGCCCCCCGCCCACACCTTGCACATACATGTGGACACACGCTTATATGCTTACATGTTCATGCAAGCACACAGGCACGCATGCACATTCTACACAGCCACAGCCCTGCACCCGCACAGACCAAGCTCAGACCTTCTGAACACAGGCCTAACACCCTGGTCTCTTTCCTTCAAAAAAAGGTTCTTAGGCCCAGAAGGGGTTTAGAAGAAAAATCTGAAAGGCCAACTCAGGCGCTGTTCCTGGGGGATGGCTCTGAAGCTTGGCCCCTCCGCTGTCCTGGGCAAATGTCTCCTGGTCTAGGGTCCTTCTAAACCAGGATCCCGGACTCAAATGCTGCCTAGGGTCACGCAGGCAACTGTGTGAGGCAGACACCAGGAAGCAGGCAGTGATGAGGACTGTGGTGAACTGGAAGTCACCCCTCTCCCATCTAAGACGGCAGCTGCCACTCATCACCCAAGTGTGAATGTGGGACTACAGGCCTGTTAGTGCCGGATCCTCTGACTGTTCAGGAGTGGCCAGAAATCTAGATTTTTATGTGACATCTCAGATAATGAAGCACGGGCAACCGATTCACTTTTTTTTATGCTATATCATCAAAGCTCATCGGTGGGCCCAAGTCTGATCAGGGACCCCTAGCTTGTGGCCTTGATAATAAATAAAAGGAACTGAATTAAATCTACAATTTCTGAAAAAGAAGGGGTAAGTTCAGCCTTCTCAGCCTCCTGACTCTGCAAGGGTGCCCCCGGCACCCCAAATCAGACGTTCCTTAATCATGTGCCTGTACACGGTTCCAGGGCTCTGCCCAGGGCAGAACACTCACCTGAGAAAGGGGCATGACTCCTCCTCATCCCCCCTGGACACGGAGATGGACCCACTCCTGACCCTTCCACATTCCACACTAAGAATCAACAGCCACAAACCCGCCACGTTACCCTTCCCGGCCCAACTGACCTTCCACGTATTTCTGAATGTTGTCTACTAGGGTCTTGATGGAGTTGGGGAGGTTCCAGGGGTCCTCTTGGATGCTGATCTGGATCAAGCTCCGGCCACGAATCGTACACTCTTCTTTCTGTTTGAACTCTGGGGCAGGAAAGTGATATGAGGGCAGGAAAGGGGCAGAGTCGCTTTGGAGAACAGTGGCACAAAGGCCTATGTCCCATCACCAGATTCCAAGGCTCAGAATCCAAGAGCAAGGATGCTGGCAGGACTCGGGTACTATCTGGTCCACGGAGGGCAAATACATGGCAAGTGTGCTACTGACTCATAGTACCACGCCCATGGCAGACATCACTCATCAATCTTAGCACACCGTCCTGCTAGTTGAGGTGTAACTCCTCACCACTGATACCAATCCAGTGCAGACATCACAAATCAATCACTGCATTCTCTTCTCCTAAGCTTGCAGACATCACAAATCAATCAATGCATTCCCTTCTCAGGTACTACCTCCACATAGCCACACCAATCAAGCTGGCACATGACTAAGGAACCTTTAACCTTTTCCCTATACAGAGGAGGAAGCCCAGGCACAGAATGGGGAGGTATCTTGCCTACAGTCACATAGCTGAGTTGTGACAGAGCTGAGACTTGAACCTGACCCTGGCAGACATAGGCCCCTGTTTCTTGGGCCTCTTCCCTGCAACAATGTCCTGGATTTCTGAGATATTTATGGTTCTGGTTCCTCTGGGCTTGATGTTTCTGCTTTCTGAGGTCCGATCCTGGAAGAGATGATCCTGAGACAGCAGGAGGGGTAGCTGAGCTAGGGCAACCCAACTCTCCACACTTCCTACCCTCATTTAGGAGCAACTGCCTGTTTCTTTTCCTATCTCCTGCACCCAACTGGGAGCTCCTGGAGGTCAGGGCAGTGTCACATTCATCTCAGGACCTCCAGTGCCCAGCACAAGGTCTGGCACAAACTGGTTCCTGGAAATTATTTACTGGATGGATAGCTTCATGGATGGATGTGTGGGGAGTGTATGAATGGATGGATGGATGAGTGAATAGATAGATGGTAGATGGATGGGTGGATGAGTGGGGAGTGGATGGATGGATGGATGAATGGATGGATAGATGGTGGATGGATGGATGGGTGGGTGGATGGATGGATGGATGAGTGGGGAGTGGATAGATGAATGGATGGATGGATGGATGGATGATTGGGGAGTGGATAGATGGATGGATGGATGGATGAGTGGATGGATGGATGGTGGATGGGTGGGTGGGTGGATGGATGGGTAAGTGGGTAGATGGGTAAATGGGAGGGAAGGTGGGTTGGAGGACATACATGTCAATTCTTTTTCTCTCAATCATGTCAAGAAGTAAGTCCCAATTTGGTGGGTGAGTCCTTAACACTTCTTTACTGATCCTTCTCATGAGGGAGGAGCAAAGCACTCTGGGCAGGCAGCAGACCCTGACTGCAGTATGACGACATTTTTTGTGGCTGTTTCCATTGAGTTTATCACAGTCACCGTTATTTCATGGCATGTTATACAGGTTTTCCATATATGGGGAGTTTAAAACGTTCCTTCCAAAATTACATCTTTTAAAGGGAATCACTTTTTCAATGAAGTTATGTCAATAATAATGCAGGCAGCAAATGAATATGCTTTTTAAAAATATAAAGACGTAGGTAGATTCTGTGAATGTGAGTTACATGATGGAGGCGGGCTGAAGGTCCCCAGGGTTGGTGAATTATGCTCCAGTCCCTCCCTTCCTGTTACAGACGGGAAGACAGAGGCCCAGGGAGGCTCAGGGACCCACCCAGGGGTCCACAGATTTTTTTTTCTGTAAAGAGCCAGGTAGTCCGGCCAGCGTGGCTCAGTGGTTAAGTGTCGACCTATGAACCAGGAAGTCATGGTTCAATTCCCATTCAGGGCACATGCCCAAGTTTCAGGCTCAATCCTGGTGGGGTCTGTGCAGGAAGCAGCCAATCAATGATTCTCATCATTGGTGTTTCTATCCCTCTCTTTCTCTTTTCTTTCCTCTCTGAAATCATTAAAAACATTTTTAAAAAGAGCCTGGTAGAAATTGTTTGAGACTTTGCAGGGCTTACGGTGTCTGTCATGTGTTCATTTATTCTATTTTGTTTTTATTCCTCTTTATAAGTGACAATATCATTCTTGGGTCACAGTCTATACAGAACCAGACTATGGGCTGGATTTGGCCTGTGGGCTGAACTTGCTGACCCCTGGACAAGCCCTTAGCCATTGGGCAGGAGAGGGCAAGGCCGAGAGTGTGAGCCCGGGCCCTGCCCCCGTCGGCACCCATTCCCCATCCTCGCCATCTCCTTGTTAGATGCTGGATGTCATTCCCAGCCCTGCGGAGGGGCGCCCCTATGCTCACCTTGCAAGCAGTGGTCCATAGGGAAATGCTTGGTCTCTTCAAAAGCCCTGCTCATGACTGGACCCTTGAGGAGTGCGTGGATGGAGTCCACCTGGTGGCAGGAGGCTTGAGGTTAGTGTGGCTCCTGTGGCCTCCAGGTTGCAGCGACCCTCAATTCCCAGCGCCTGACCCAGGTTCTGGCTTATGGGTTCTCACCCCGGGTGACGGGAGAAACCCAAGGTCCGGCCAGGGGTGGGAACAAAGGTCCTACCTGGTTAAAGAGATGTTCCAGGCAGCCATGAAGCTTGTCCTGCTTGTCTGATGGAATCCGCATGTCACAGGGCAGCTCGTCCCCTGGCCAAAGGAAGAAGCCACAGCCATCAACAAACTATTTCCGACCCATCTCACACCCTCCCAAACTCCTCCCAAGGAGGCTACGTCGCTGCAGAGCTCCAAAACCCACAGTGGATTTGGAGTCTGACAGATTCGGATCCTGGCTGTGTGACACCAGGCAAATTTCTTGACCTCTCTGAGCCTCAGTTTCTTCACCTTCAAAATGGGCAACAGGAACTAAAGCATTACACAACTGTAAGTCATTGTTCTTCCTTCCAAGACTCTGCAAATGAGGAGACTGCAAGCCAGAGAGAAGGAACTGGATCCCAAGTCTCCGATCCATTCCCCAGCTGCTTCAGTTCAATCAGCCGCCACATGGAAGCTCCCTCCTAAAACCTCCCCAGGGGTAGTTTTTATAGCCGAATATCTTATGTGATGAAATATTTATCTAAAGTTCAGCAATATCTTCAACGTTACTTGTGCTTCTCTTTCTTCTGTTAAATTGGAAAAAAAATTGAAATTAAATTTTTATGCCCAGACTACCACTGGAAGGTCACACAACGCAGCTGTGACCCTGGGAGCTGGGGAGCCGGGAGACGGGGTTGCAAGGGGGAGGGAGGCTTGTCACCACCCGCCCCCTCGTGCCTTTTCAATTATGAAGCAAGTGGATTTATAGCCTATTCGCAAAATAAAAAATTTAAAAGCTGAAATCAATGAAGCTAAAATCAAAGCACATTTCAGTCTTTCAGAAAAAGCTGTATGTTCAGGATAATCTAATTTATAGAGTACAATGTATGTCTGTCTGTCCACCCAGCCACCACCCACATGTCCATCTGTGCAGTCTGTGCTCACCAATGGTCTCCACACGTGACGGTTGGTCATTTCTGGGGGTTCTGACTTATTGTCATGTACTTCTTTTGAACTTTCCTATGTCGTCTGAATTTTTGGTTTGAGCACGTGTCATGGAAACCACCAAGTCGCCCTATTTTAGTGACGTCAGAGCAACTCATCGCAATCTCTAGCTGCATCATGTATGTTTTCATGTGTTCCGTGCCCCATGACATTCGTGGAGAACGTCAGCTCCACAAGGGCCAGGATCTTTTGTTTGGTTCCTTGTTGTGATCCCAGAACAACAAAGGTGCTCAATAAAATGTGCCGAATGAGTGAATGCAAGGAAAGGCACTCCCAGACTAAAAAACATCGTATACGATAACACCGAGTAAAGTGCAATAAAACAAACAAAACCACGTCCCGCTGGGGACCCCCTGCCCTCGAACAGGAGCCGCTGCACTCACCAGACCCCATCTCGTCGCTGCCCAGGTAGGAGCTGTTACTTCTCACGCTGGTGTAGGACAGGACGGAGTCCCGATTGCTGTTGCACTCGCTGCGAAGGGGTAGAGAGGAAGACAGGAGTCACCCTCCAGCTCACACCCTCTGGTCCCCGCACCCAGAACCCACTTTCTGAGTGTAGACAAAATCCCTAGCTCCTCAGAGGACAACTGGTCCAGAAAGGGCGCGGCGGACCGCCCATCAGTGCCAGAGACGGGGAAGGCTGCCCTGAAGGATTTTCTGAGGGTGGAGAAGCGCTTCTGGGCCCCGGCACAGAAATGCAGGAACAGTAAGAGGACAGTTTTTTTGCTTTTATTTGGGAGTAAACTTCCGTCACTCCCCTCATGGGAGAAGCCTGGTTCCTGGACACGTGTGCACATGCCACCCTCGGCCACACGGTTCCGTGTTCGTCTCCCCCACCTGGCTGGGAACCTCCCGAGGACAGGACCGTGTTCTCTTAGCTTGTGTCCCAGGAACTCAGAAGGTATGGAAATCAAAAACCACAACCCTGAAATTCTTCCCTTCACCTTTTTGAAAATTAAAGGAAAAATCGGAAGACCCAAACATGTCAGACTGGAAACCCAGAGAGATGGGGAAACCTCGGCTGTGGACACGAGGCGCCGGGAACATCTGCCTATGCAGGAACTCCGCCAGAAACACGGGCCAGTCAGACCCCCTCGAAGATGGACAGACACGATGCCGGGAGGCTGGGGCGCAGGTCATTCATGTCAAATTCCAGCTGTTCTGTATTTGGCCCAAAACAACTGAAGCGCCCTCCAAGGTTCTACTCTCCCCACGCGATCCAGTGTTACAGAACCGCTCCCTGGAGCCCGCAGCGCGGTTTATTTGTGGTGAGGACTTCCACTCACCCACCACATGGCTTATTACAGGAAACTGAATTTTTAGTCCATTTAACCCACTAATTAGGACTTCACTGATCTTGTTATAATTAACTTAACCAGTAAAAAAAAAACACAAACAAACAACTCAGACCCTCTCAGACAGAGTTAGGAGGGGAAAAACTGCCTTCCTCCTGGGGTCAAGTAAAAATAAAGTGCTTGTTGCAGAAACCATGGAAGTTCTAAGACACACCACAGATCGCGACTTTTTCTCCGACCGCATTCCATCAGCGTGCGCAGAGCGGCCCCGGAGCAGAATGGACGGGTGGTGGCCACAAGGGGGCAGAGCCCACAAGGGGGCAGAGCCTGCAACGTTAGCGTTGGGGGCTTAGATAACCCCCAGAACCACATGGCTTAGCAACAGTGCCCCATCCCACTGCTTCCTGGAAAATGTCCCTCTAATTCTGACTTTCCCACAGGTCAGTGGCCTCAACCGTCCCACTGGCCACCCATGTCAAACCCCAGATGACGCCCACAGCTGCCCCCACCTGTAGGAGTCACGGTAGCTCATGGTGTCATGACCTGAGTCCTCCTGATCCTCTTCAGACACCTTGAAACACACTTTCTTGATGCCCCCGTGGTCGGTCCTGTCCATCTCGCTCTCTTCGTTGACCAGTGGGGAGGACGAGGTCTCCTCAGCCAAGGGCGGATGGCAGGACCCTCCCGAGGTGGGCTCCGTGATGGTGGACAGCAGCCTGCGGGAGCAAAGACTTTGAACTCAAAGGCACATGCCAGTGGATTTAATGGCCTTCATGGAGGCTCCAGGCAAGGTCCTGATCTCAGGCCTCACCTCTGACCCTAACAGAGGAAGCCATCAAATGCTGTGTTCCCATCCCTGACAATCCCACTGGCAACTCCGCAGGAGCACTTATCCCGTCCCTCCTGTAGGGGGCATGAGAAACAGCGGTTCTTTATTTCATGGCCAAGCTACACAAGGTTCAAGGGCATAGAACACGACTGGGAAAGTTGCTGCAGAGATTCAGAGAGCACATCTTTTCGGCGTTGTAGGCCATACGATCTCAGTTACAATGACTCAACTTCGCCGCATTCATGCGAAAGCACCACAGACAACATGGGAATGAATGTGCATGGTTGTGTTCCAATGAGACTTTAAGACAACGAGGCAGTGGGCTGGATTTGGCCCACAGGCCATAGTTTGTCAGCCCGTGGCACAGAGTATCATTAATGGTCAAGTGCGTAGGTTTTTAAAACAGACCCCAGATTCAAATCTCGACGCTGCCACTTGCTAGCTTAGAGACCTACAGCAAATTATTTAACCTCTCTGAGATGAGGTTTCCTCTTCTGTACAATGGAGTAATATCAGCATCTATGTCCCAGGCTGGTATGAAAATTAAGGGAGTTAAAATATGTACAGTGCTTAAACGAGTGTCTGGTACCTTGTATGTGAGCAATAAACCCTGGCTGATGAAAGCCTATTACAACTCAATGAGGTCAGTATTATGATCAGCTCCATTTTACAGATGAGGAAATTGAGGCTCAGAGAAATCAAGAGACTGGTCCAAGGTCACACAGCTAATAAATAGCAGGGCCAGGATTCAAACCCAGACTCTCCTGGCTCAAACCCCTACATTATTTTTTCTTTTATCACAGACAATTTCCATTATACAAGAAAGTAGAAGGAACAGTATGAAGAATGCCAGGCACGCATAGCCAGCTTCAACAATGGCAACTCAGAGTTCATTTTCGTTTCCTCAGTCTTTCCCGTTGCTCTTTCTTTTTCTGGAGTATTTAAAACCTAGCTAAGCGATCATGAATTTCCCCTATAAACACTTCCCTATGTGTGTCTAGCACATAAGGACTTTCTTTTAAAGCAATTGTTCTCAACGAAGGGTGATTCTGCACCTCCCAGAGGAAACATTGCGCAACTCAGCATACTTCCTGAGGGGCAGACACTTGTCAGTGTCCAGAGACATTTGTTAGTTGTCACAACTGGAGCGGGACAGGGGTAGGGGAAATACTGCATCCAATGAGTTGAGGCCAGGGATGCTGCTAACTACCTTACACTGCACACCACACCGCAAAGATGGTGCCCTTAATGTCAAGGCTGAGAAACACTGTTTGGAACCTAACCAGACTGCCGTTACCATACCTACCAAATCAGTAATTCCTTAACACCATCTAGTATCCAGTCCATGGTCAAATACCCCTGGTTGTCTGCAAAGGGTCTTTTCACAGATGGTGTGTTAGAAACACAACCCTAGCCAGGTCCAGACACTGCATTTGGTTGGTATGTCTTTTCTCTAACAGATCCTCCTCCTCCTCCCTGGACCTGCTCCCCACCCCAACCCCCGTCAGTTATTTCCATCTAGAATCACCCTCCCTCTGGATTTGGCCACTTGTGTCCCCGGGGTGCCATGTCACCATCCTCTATCCCAGCGGTTCTCAACCTGGGGGTCGAACGACCCTTTCACAGGGGTCGCCTAAGACCATCGGAAAACACATATATAATTACACATTGTTTTTGTGATTAATCACTATGCTTTAATTATGTTCAATTGGTAACAATGAAAATACATCCTGCATATCAGATGTTTACATTACGATTCATAACAGTAGCAAAATTACAGTTATGAAGTAGCAACGAAAATAATTTTACCGTTGGGGGTCACCACAACATGAGGGACTGTATTAAAGGGTCGCGGCATTAGGAAGGTTGAGAACCACTGCTCTATCCTCCGCGTCCTACAGTTGAGTAGTGAGACCTAGCTCTTTGATTCGAGAACAGTGCCATTTCTGTTGGCAAGAACACTTTGTAGATGGTGCTGTGTGTGTGCCCCATTGCATTACACCAAAAGGGACACCATCTCTCTTTCTGTTAAAGTTCCAAAGTCCCCCAAACCTTTTCCCAAATAGTTTCAGCCTCTGCTAATGATTGCTGCCTACATCTATCATTTCATGAGAGCAGTGGCTCTCAATCAGGAGTGATTTTGCCCCCGTCCCCCAAGGGGGTATTTAGCAATGTTTGTCACAGCTGGGGAACAGAGGTGCTCCTGGCATCTAGGGATGCTGATAAATTGCCCATGATGTACAGGGCAGCCTCCACTACAAAGAATCCTGACTCTAACACACACACACACACACACACACACACACACACACACACACTCAATTCCTTCTTGGGGTCAGGGCTCACCTGTTGATCTGGGTGACATACTGTTTCATCTCCTTCAGGGCCACATCCAGTTTGGTAAAGAGCTGCAGATAGGCGTCCTGGATCTCACGGTCCTCCTGCTTGAGGAGAAAGCTCAGACCCCGGTCCTCTGGGCCCAGGGCCCCATTGGCTGGCCCAAAGCTGCTGTCACGGGGACTTTGGCATTGAGGGTCCCCATCCACAGCAGGCAGGCACTTCCAGGATGGGGCAGCCATGGTGGTGATGCAGTGCTGGGTGTAGGACATAGGATTCAGGTGGCCTGCATGGATAAAGGGAGAGCTCACTTGGAAACCGTGCCCAGACGCCCACAACCCCCTTGGCTAGAAGTATATAACCCATTTCCAGGATTCCCAATAAATATGAGAATTTTCCCTTTTAAATATTATTTTAATCCCCTAGATTACTTCAAGACAAAAGTTTTGGCTTAGTGTTAATATGCCTTTAACTACTGTGATCTTTTCCTGCCTGGAATGCAGACATGATGATTGGTACTCCAGCAGCCATTCTATACCATGAGGCATCCTTCAGGATGAAAGCCACCTCTACACCATAGAGATGACGGTGTAGGAAGAGAGGAGCCTAGATCCTGGATGACCGTGAAGCCACCATTCCAGCCCTGGACCGCTGACCTCCAGACATGTTTCTGTTTGAGTGTCTGTGGTGTGAGATCCAAACACAATTTCTAGCAGACACATGCAATTACCTTGCTCTGGGTCAAGGCCAATGAGGGAGGGTTTGCGACCAAAGCGAATGCTGAAGGACCTGCCAATGGAGGGAGTGGTCTTGGGGTAGGACACTTCCATGATGTTGATGTGGCAGTTGGTGGGGCAGAAGTCCAGGCCACATGGCGAACGGGGCTCCAGGGGTGCTTGCTTGAAGGGTGGGCTGATCCTGCCCTTCAGCTGGGCTGCAAACTGACAGAGGCGGGGACATGAGGCCATGCTCCAGGACTCTGGGAATTCCAGTGTCCCCACAGTTCCCACTTTATCCTGGTCTAGGCCAGACATTCCAAATTGGACAAAATGAATAGCCCCAATGGACAGGTGGATTCCCCTGCACTGCCTTTCACTGGATCCAGATTTCAGGGAAAGTCTGGAGAAATCTGAGTCCTCTGAGTACTTACCCACCTTCATGTCTCCATTTTAGCTGCACACGTGAGCTAAAACCATCTCTCCCCAACCCACAGCCCATACAGTAAGGCTGCCTCCCCATGCTTGTAGTTACTGGTACAGAGCTAGGCACGAGACCCAAGCCAAGCCAACAGAAGCTCTCGATTCCTTTTCTACGGGGGTTCCTAAGGGTACAGCTACTGGGGGCCATTTTGTCACCACATGAGAAAGGCCTGCCTGACAGTGGAGCCAACATGGGAAAATAAAGTCAAGAGAAGGAGAGAGGCCATGCTCGCATGATAGTCTGAGCACCTGGATACAACCATGCCTGAAGTTCACCTCTGGACTTTTCAGTAATAGAAGCCAATAAAGTCTCCTATTTGTCTAAGCTAAGTTGTGATGGGTTTTGACATTTATAACAGAAATGCCCCAGGTTGAGGGTAAAGGTACCTCCTGATAGCAGGCAATCCTCTGGCCAATGCTCTCCAGCTTGATGTCACAGATGTGACGGAACTCGAAATGGGACATGGTCCTGATGCTGTTGCTCAGGGCCATGAGCCGCCCACAGTTCTGCACAAAGACGCTGTCATCGGCAGCAAAGGCCTCGAGGATCTGCAGAAACATCAACTCCTAAGCACACGCCCTGCACCAAGGAGGGTCTTAAGCAGTTTATCTACAGAGATTCCTGTGTGCCTCATAACACCCCCATGAGGTCAGGTCTATTACTGGCCCATTCTGCAGATGCGTGAACTGAGGCTAAAGAGATAAGCCACTCTTCTAAATCCCATGTCGTGGGCAGAGACTAGAATTCAGGGCTCCAGGCTAACTCAGAGGAAACGGGAATCAGGCTGCTCCACCCCCAGGGCAGTGCCCAACCAGACCTTGGCAGTGAGGCCGAAGCAGCCACGGGGCTCCACGATCTTTTCCAGCACGTGACACTTGATGCCCGCTGTGCTCACGTACTCATACACCACGCCGTGCTCCAGGTGCACATTGTCCACATTCAGGCTAACCACAGGGCTGTCCTCATGCAGGCTCAGCTGGGCACCCAGGGACAGCAGAGGGAAGGCTGAAAGCCAAAAGGACAATCAACCCTGAAGAGGGGACTCCACCCCACAGCCAGCCAGCCCCCTGGCCCTGCACCACAGACAGCTCCCGTCAGACAGATGGGGAACGGAAGCCTGTGCTGCAGCTCTGTTGGATTTTGCCAGCCTACTATTATTCACACCTTGTCCTACATTGTCCCGCTAGAAATCAACCCGTGTGCCCTATCCCGGTCTATGTGGCTTAGAAGAGGCCCCCCCACACCTGCATCATTCACCAAAGGCACAAGCTGAAGATTTCCTCTATTCACAGTGACTGGCTCAGGAATGAGCACGTGACCCAAGCTGGGCCAATGAGAGTCAAGTCTGGGACTTTTGCTGGATCTACAAAGAGCTGGAGACATTCTCTTTTCAACTGGATTCCAAGCTGCCAGAGCCACTGCATGGATAAAATAGCAGGTAAAAGGAAAACCAACACAGAGGGAGCAGAGCTGAAAACTAGAGAGAAAGAGACTCCTTAGGAGACTACAGAAAGCACTGGATCGAGCCAGATCTGAAGCTTACATGACCCTACTCAGACTTTTCAGGTTCCTGAGTTACTGTTGTTATGTAGCCCAGATACAGTCCCAATCAACATGGGCCCAGCGAGGCGACATGACGAGGTATGTCACAGCTAGGGAGTGACATACCTAAAAAACAAAGAAGGCACTACATGATATATAGTTAACTAATACATGCAGTAAAGAAAAAGAATAGGATAGGATAGGATGGGATAGGATAGGATAGAATAAGGAGACTCTGGGACAGAAGGGCACTCTGAGGAGGTAACATCTGAGAAGAGAGGTGAATGAGGCAAGAAGTACTCAGAAAGAACACATTCCAGGCAGAGGGAACTGCAAGTGCAAAGGTCCTGGGGTAGGAGTACATTTGGTGCTGGAGTGGATGAAGCAGAGAGGGCAAACAGGAAAGTGATGAGAGGTGAGGTTGAAGACCATGATGAGGACTTGGTCTTTGTCCTGAGTTAGGATGGGAGTCACTGGAATGTTTTATTCTGGTTTTTTTAGAACAGCCCATAGGAGGAGAGGTAAGGCAGGACAGGGAGGATAATGAACAGCCATTGCATTCGTCCTGGTGAGAAATGACGGTGGCTTGGACCAGGCAGCAATGGAGGTGGTGGGAAGTGGTATCTCTCTGGGTGCATGAGGAAGACAGAGGCAACAAAGTGCGCTTCTGGAATTAAGGTGGAGGAAGTCAGAAGAAAGGGAACAGTTGAGGGGACTCCAAGATCTAGGACCTAAGAATCTGAAAGATGAAGATGGGACGCTCAGGGGAAGTTCAGGAGTTTCTGTTTTGGCCATGCGGAGTCTGCGATGCCTGTTAGATACTGGATCGGGGAGCAGGGGAGGTAGAAAGACAGGTGTGGAGTTCAGGGCTGAGACTGCACTAGAGAGATAAATGTGGGAGGTCGTAGTAGGCAGAATAATGGCCCCGAAGACAACCCCATCTTCATCCCTGGACTATATGCTCTCACATGGCAAGGGGAAACTACAGTTGGAGATGGAATTAAGGCTCTAAGCCAGTGGTTCTCAACCTTCTGGCCCTTTAAATACAGTTCCTCATGTTGTGACCCAACCATAAAATTATTTTCATTGCTACTTCAAAACTGTAATGTTGCTACTGTTATGAATCATCATGTAAATACCTGATATGCAGGAAGGTCTTAGGCGACCCCTGTGAAAGGGTCGTTCGACCGCCAAAGGGGTCGCGACCCACAGGTTGAGAACCGCTGCTCTAAGCAGATGGCTTTACAGTGAGATGAACCTAGATGAGTCAGGTAGACCAATGTAATCACAAGGGCTCTTACATGGGGAAGATGGAAGCAGAAGAGGCAGAGTTAGAGAGGTGGCAAGGAGAGAAGGGCTCGGGCCCACACTGCTGGCTCCGCATATGAAAGAAGGGGGCCGTGACCCAAGGAACATAGGCAGCTTCTAGAAGCTGAAACAGGCAAGTAAATTAGTTCTCCCCTAGAGCCGCAAAGAGAATGCATCCCTGCTGACACCTCGGTTCTAGCCCCGTGAGCCTCATCTCAGACTCCGGCCTCCGGGCCTGGAAGAGAGTGAATGTGTGCTGTTCTCAGCCACCAGGTCTGCGGTGCTTTGTCAGAGCAGCCATCAGAAACGAACACAGAACTGATGGCGTCAGGATGGGATCACAAGGGAGTGTAGACACAGAAGAGGACCCCGCTCCCCGCTGGAGTCTCTAGCTCACTGCCCACCTGTCCTGTTACCTGAGTCGGGCTGGTCTTCCTCCCGGGCCCCCTCACCACCTGGGTCCTCGCCAGGGGTCTCCTGGCTGGCTCGGGCCTCCTGAGCATCCTCATGGGTGTGGTAGATCCACTGGTACAGACCCTGTGAGGGGAGCAGAGCAAGAGGGGCAGCCATGGTGCTGGGAGCCCAGGGAGGAAGGGACGGCAAAGGTGCCAACGGTTCCCCAACTCCAGAGCTCAGGCGTTTAGCCTGCGGTGACACCTCCTTTGGAGAGGCCCCCAAGGCTTCGCTCTGGAACCTCCCCGAGGGACCTCCAGTCACCCTCAGCCCTCACCCTCTATAGTCTATATGCCACACAGGTGCCAGGGGAGGGGGGAGCCTTTGAAAATGGAAGTCGGATCCATGGGTGCAGAAAACGTGTCTCTCCTGTGGCCCCAGGGCCTAGGAAAGTGTCAGGCACACAGCAGGTGCTCAATAAACACTTACTAGATAATCCAATAAACAATACCACCTTCCACTGAACCCCAGCCCCTGACCCAAGTACAACATCAATTTTCACCATCCACATAACCATTTGCCCAACGTGCCTAGCCTATGTAGTAAGAAAAGAGGGTCTTATCACACCCATTCACACCTGGAAAAACTAGGCCAGGAGCTATTACAGCCCAGCTCCTCCAATCCAGGGAGGCAGAGGGGGCAGAGGGCCGAAGCCCAGCTCGGTCCCACCAGCCCTCCCTGACCCCAAACACCATGATGCCTTCAGACTTTTTTCCAGAGAAAGGTGGCCCTCAGCCCCACCCCCTCACTGAGCAGGGCTCCCCTGATCCCCTTGGCTGCTGGGTGGCTTACCAGGGCCTCTTCTCGGCGGTTTCGGAATGCCTGGAAGTGCTCCAGGACTTCAGGGGCACCGTCGTTCATCACGTTGTTGCCATTGACCTTCAAGATACACTGGCCAGCACAGAGCCCTGCGGCCGCGGCCTCTGACCCTAAGGGAGATGGGAATGCTTGAGGCTGAATGCCAGGTGGAGGGCCTGAGCAGTGCAGGCAAGGGCAAGAATCCAGATGAACACTGTCCTCCACCCACCCCCAAACACTCCACCTCCATCCCTCCCACCCAGGAGCCACTCTCTGACCCACTCCAGTAGGCAGGGCAGGGACCGGCATCCCCATTTTGCAGAAGTAGAAGTTGGGGCTCAGAGAAACAGCAACTAGTTTCACTCTAAAACTTCATCTCCTTTAAAATCCTGCAACAACCTGTGATACTGGGACCAGGATCTGCCCATTTTGTAGACAGGAATACAGAGGCTCAAAGAGGCAAAGTAATTCTCTCAAGGTCACTTTGCTAGGAGAAGCCAGGGTCAAACCCAGGTCTATAGGACTCCAAATGCATGTTTTCTCAGCTGCTGGTATACCACAATTCCCAAACTATAGGCCGTGGACCCCAGGATTCTGTGTGGTTGATATGAAGGGTCTGTAAATGCAAATGAAATGCCAAGCTTTGTCTGTACATGAAATAATATCAGGCCCATACGGTGTGATGGTTGACAAGCACAGGCCTGGACCCCAGGGGCCTGGGTTCAAACCCTGGCTCTGCCACTAACCAACTGTGTGACTTTTGGTAAGTTCCTGCCTGGCCATGAGCTTGAGCTGAGGAATAGGGTCTCTTGTCGAGTAAATGGGTATTTTTCACCTCGCCATAGTCCTCACCACTCCCTATTGTCTTCCTCTCAGTTACTCATTTGTAAGTGCCTGACCCCCATAGGTGTTTGCATTTGCAAGCCTTGGCCTCAAGCAAAGAAAGTAAGTGCTAATGGTGCACTATGAGCACAGGCCTGGTGGTAATGATTTGGGCGGCTCTGAACTCCTATCTCACACACAGATGGGTCTCCCAAAGCTCCCCTCTGTCTGTTAGGCTCCCACTCACCTCTCCCGACAGCATAGACATAGGGCGGGGCAGCTCCACGGATCTGGAAGCACAAAGCCTCCGGATGGTCAGGGACTTTGACGATCCTGCAGCAGGAGAAGCAGCCATAAGGAAAAGCAGCATCACTCCCAACAGCCCAGCAGGCCACCCCAAGGAGCCCCTGCCTCCAGGACTTTTGGGAAATCCGGCCCAAAATCATAGCAGTGCCAGGCTTTCCAGCTCCCGGATATACAGAGAAACCTCGCTTAGCCTAACCAACGCCCCCACCACCAGGGTCTCCAGTTCATCTGAAGCACGGCCTGCCCTTGGAGCTGCAGTCCACACACAGAAATCCCGGGTCCCCCTCTCCCTTTTCCATCCCTCCTCATGGGAGGAGGCCTCTTGGTGGCCAGAACACCTCTGCCGGTGAAGTTTTATTCAACAACCACAGATGGAAGAGTGAGAAGTGATCCCCACATCTTGGTGCTGACTCTAGAAAAAAGCCCACACGTGTCCTCTAGAGAACACGGTTTGAAAGCCCCGGTCTTGGCCAATCTGCAGGTGGGACACCAGAGCCGAGCAGGTGGCCCCTGCTCAGGACTGTGCATGGGCATCATTAACCCAGGGGCCTCAATGCAGCTGCCTGCTTCCCCAAGCGCATGTCCCCCACCATGGCCTTCAGGATCGCCTCTCTCGTCCCCACCAGCCAGAGAAAGCCAGGCTCTTGGGAGCCTGTTCTCAAACCCCAGATGTTGTCAGACTTAAGACAGGCTCATTCCACTTGGGTGATTTCTGCCACTTCCACATTCCAGCCAACCAATCAATCATTTTCCCTAAATTGACTTGCCTTTCTACTGAAATAATCATATTAAAACTTTCCATCCCGCCTGTCAACAGAAAACTGGGAAGCATTTGCCTTAAATAGAAGGGAGAAGTGGAAACCAAATGCACAATTTTTAAAATAGAAAACGCTTCTCCCTGTACCTATATCTGGTATCCAACCACTTCTCACCACAGCCCTGCTGCCATGCAGGCTGGGCCAGCAGCCTCCTCGCTGCTCCCCTGCTTCCACCTCTGCCCCCCACCGTCTGGTCTGCACCTGCAGCCAGAGGGGCTCTGCCAGAACCTACATCAGATCGTGCCTCACCAGTGGCTCCACGGTCATTACTGTGGACACAAGGTCCTACAGGGCCCGGCCCCATTGTCTGGCCAACCTCATCACCCACCCCTCCCTCTCGCATGCTCTGCTCCAGCACATCAGCTTCCTCACTATTCCTCAAACACACCAGCCAGGTTCCTCCCGGGCCTTTGCATCGGCTGTTTTCTCTGCCTGGAGCCCTCTTCCCCCGCAAGTCCCCTGACTCCCTCCTCACCTCCGTCAGGCCTGCACCTTAGTGCTCAGTGGCACCCCGACCACCATCCCTCCACACCGCCCATCTTCTTTCCCAGCGTTAGGTATCAGCCCACACTTGCTACCAGCTGGTCCCGTATGCCTCTTACTTCTCCACTGTTTGTGTCCGTCTGTCCCCTGCTCTACCCTCCAACCAGACTGAGGTCTATGAGGGGGAGAAATGTACCCATCCAGACATGGCTGGATCCCCAGAGCCTGAAGCACCACTAGACACAGCAGGCACACAATCAACACCTGCTGAACGACTGAAGGCAGCAGCCTCGTGTCATGTACCTGCAGAATGAGCCCCCACCATCCCTAGCACTCAGGCAACTCCTCGACCTGAGGAAGGTCGGTGGACACCTGGCCCCTGGGGACACTCACTCTTTGGCCTTGGTGGCCACCAGGAGGCGCACGGGGCGGCGGGAGCAGAAAGACTGGTTGAGGATGGACTCCACCTCTGCGAAGGGCCGCAGGAACACCAGGTCCTCGTTGATGGAATAGATCTTCCTCCCCACCTGCAGGCCAGCCATCTTGGCGGGGAGACATGCACACCAGGTTGCTAGTCTCCTGTCCTCCTCACAGCCCCAGCCCCAGGGACTAAGCATGACCAGAGTGACCCCCAGGGCAACCAGCGCCCCTGTGTGGTAAGCAGTCCCTCCCCTCTGCAGGCTGGTGAGGCTGGTTCTGGCCACGGAGCTATGAAGGGAAGCCGGCTGGAGGCACTAACAGAAAAGACGTTTTCCCTCAAGGAGAAACTGCTGTGGCCTGCCCCTGCTTCCCACCCTGCCGTGTGAGGACAGGAGGCATCGAACTGGGGCAGCCCCCTTGTGACCAGGAGGGCTTGGCCAGCCAAGTCAAAGAGATGTTAACCCTAAACCAAGACTCACAACCACCTCCTTCTAACCGCTTAGATCATTAGAAAAGCAAAGTCCTATGGCTCCAGCCACTGTGGGGCGGGCAGGTGGCTACACTGATTCCTAATCACTACACGGACACAAGCAGGCACCTGGACATGACAGGTGCCTCTCCCTACCCAGCCGCACACCCCAGGGGGCAGCGGAGAGGACCTGGGGCGGCAGCGTTGGCCTGCCACAGACTCGCTCTCCTTCCTCCTGCAGACCTTGTGTCCATGACAGCAAGAAACTTGTCTTACTCAGGCCACGGAGGGTTAGTTTTTCCCGTATCACAGCTGATTCAGAACCTCTTCCTTGCACCTCCCCCATCGGGCCAGCAGAGGGAGCCAGTCGCACACACACTGAGAGGACAGCCCTAAGCAGAGGGGCTGTCCCGGCTCCAGGAGAAGGTCGACAAGATGGCCCTGAACTCAGTTTCCCCACATGAACAATGAGCAAGTGGGGGGGGGGGGGGCATTTCAGGATTTGCTGCCTGCCTCAAGGAATGTGTAGAGAGACGCCTCATTCTCTGACCCCCCACAGCCCCTCCGAGAGGCCTCACCTCGGCCAGAGAGCCCCTCTGGACCGACTTCACCACCACGGCCTTGTTCTTCTCCTCGATGTCGAAGCCATAGTCTTCCTCCTGGGGCAGGATCTGTGGGCCCGAAGTAGGAGAGACCCGGTGAGGCAGTGGAGTCGGGATGGAGGCCTGGAGCCAGCCCTGCCTTGGCCCCAAACGACTGTGACCCTACTGGCTCCTCAGGCCCCAGATCTACATGGGGGAGGGGTATGGGGTGAGGAGTATAACGGAACAGAATAAACAGCACCCAGGACACACAGTAGGTGCTCTATACCTATCTGTGAAGACACACCACCTAGCTCCTACCTCAATCTGGTGCTGATTCCGTGTTGACTTTTCATCACCTGTCTCCTCTTTCTCCTCCCAACCTAAGGGCAGTCTCTCAGTCATGCACCACTGTCTCCCACCTGCTGGCATGCTGTAGGTGCTCAATAAAAATGCACTGGTCTAGCCTGGCCAGTGTGGCTCAGTGATTGAGCATCGACCTATGGACCAGGAGGTCACGGTTCAATTCATAATCAGAGCACATGTCCGGGTTGCAGGCTTGATCCCCAGTGAGGGGCATGTAGGAGGCAGCCGATCAATAATTCTCTCTCATCAATGATGTTTCTCTCTCTCTGTCTCTCTCTCTCCCTTCCTCTCTCTGAAATCAATAAAAACATATTTTTTTAAAAAAATGTACTGGCCTAATGAACAAACTAGATCTAAAGGTGTCCAGCCACCAAGAACTTGGCAGGCAGCTTGGGAGGCTTTGGGGTTTGGGGTGGGGGGCCACAGGGAAACACATTTATACGTTCAACCATTGTCTGCTGAGCTGCTGCCTATTATATGGGTCAGGTATTTCACTGGGCGCTGGAAACGGTATTGAACAAGATAGACAGTTCCTGCCCTCATACAGCTATCTAGTGGGGGAGGAGAAACAGATATAGAATATGAAGTTTGAATTAAAATAAAGCACTTAAAAGGACAGAACATGGTGTGACATGGGCAGAAAAGGCGATATGTGAGCCAAGACTGAATGAAGTGAGGAACAGAACTTTTATATAAAGAACAAGGACAGTGATCCAGGAAGAGGGCACAGCATGTGCAAAGGCCCTGAGTCAGGTCCAAGGTACTGGAGGATAAAAAGCAGATGAGAGTGGCTGGGGAGGAGCAAGGAAAGGGAGAGAACAGGAGAGGAAGCTGGAGAGGCAGGAAGAGTCTTGTAGGCCGTAAGAGACTGGGTTTTATCTGTGTGACGGGGAGCATGGGAGGGCTTTACAGTAGGAGAAACAGGAAGTGCAAGGAAAAGCAACCCAAGAAGTACTGCAGGAGAGAAGTCAATGGAGCTGTCTGCACAGTATTCAGAATTTGGCCCCAACTCCGGCTGCGGCAAGAGACCTAACCTCTCTGAGCTGTCTCTTGATTGCTCAAGAGACACGGGGTCCAGGCATTGAGATGAAGGCTGCTGCTCACAGTAAGCAGAGGAACAGGACCTGGTGGGCTTGGCAGGCAAACTATCTGAACAGGCTGCCAACACTAACATCTTAGGGTTTGCACATAAATGTTCTACCTCAACTGCAAGGACATTGACAGCAACGGGATGGACAGGGTGCCAGCCCAGAAAACTAAGGCTTTGGTCTGCAGGGTGAGTCATCTCAGGAGGCCATTCTCTCTGCAAATGTGAGGCTGGGATGGAGAGTGGACAAGGGGAGATGGAAAGGAAAAGCTAGACAGCCCGATCTCTCTTGTGAGGAAGGTAGTCTTGGCCAGTGAAGTGACCTGGCCTCTTGGCAGCGTTGCCAGCCGCCACCTAGAATCACCCATTCTCTTGGGTGCTCCAAGCTGAGCCCGCATCTGAAGGTCTTCCAGCCACATCTGAAGCCATATCAGAAGGTGGGTCTGGGAAGGAAGACGCGGCAGCTCAGCTCTGCTCCTACCAGCAGGCGCTTGGCCAGAATGTTCTCCACCAGCTTGAAGTCGTTGCGAAGCTGTTTGTTCTTGCTGCTGATCCCCTCCATCTCCTCGTCTGCGTGGAAGCGGAAGTACTGCGACTCATCCTTGAACTCACTCTTCTCCAGCACTGCAAACCCACAGACACACAAGCACGTGGTCAGGCTCACGTGGGAAGATTTCGGCCACGTGCCAACTGGCAGCCACGGGCCGGAACCAGCCCCTGGATACATTTGGCTTGGCCAGCACTGTGTTTTATTCAATGGAATCATGTGCCAACACTAACATATTAGGATCTTTCACATAAAAGTCTGGCTTTCTGTTGTCTCTTGAAAAATCTGAACTTGCCCCCGCCTGCTATAAAGACATACTGCAAAGCCAGAGTAACCAAGACAGCGTGGAACTACCACGCTGAAGACACAGATGAAGAACCCGTGGAAGAGAACAGAAATCACATAAGAGGACCGTGTGTTTACGGGAACTTAGTATGTGACGGATGATGAATGACCACGTGGAGAATTCCAGATGGTGCAGGGAACCCATTTTGCGGGGAATGGAAATAAAATTGGATCCCTACTCACACTTAGACCACAATAAACTCCTGATGGATTAAAGACCTAAATATGAACAGGAAAACTAAAACTCACCACACAAAATGCAGGGGGATATCTTTGTCCTAGGGTGGAAAGGGGGTTCAGGTTCAAACCCTCCAAAAAGCACTATAACTTCCTTTCAACAAGAAGGCCACAGGCAGACAGCACATACAAAAAGCACCGCAATGTCTAAAACCAACAAGGGATAACTATCTAGAATATACAAGAAGCTCCAACAAATCAACCAGAGAAGGCTGGGAACCTCATAGATAAAGGGCAAAGGATATGAATGGGCGACTAACAGAGGGGTAAACCCAAATGGGCATCACACATGTGAACAGGAGCTCCACTTCAATAATGACCAGAAAGAGGCCACAGGGGGACTCTTCAGACCGGGGCTGCCCACCTCAGGCCCTGCGGGCCAGATCCAGCCCACTGCCTCCTTCCACAGATGAAGTTTTCTTGGAACCCAGCCACAGCCCTTTATCCACGTATTGTCTGGGGCTGCTTTTGTGCCACAGTGACTGAGGTGAATCATTGCAGGAGTCTGCATGGCCCACAAAGCCTAACGCTTTTACTAGCTGGGCCTTTGCAGGAAAAAGCTTCTGACCTCTGTTTTAAGACAAGCCAGGAAAATGAATAAAAATAACCAGTAACCACCAGTATGTGACCTGGTCCCTGTGAATTACAACTTAACGAAGCACCTACTAGTTGCAGGCTCACCATGGATGGTGGCTTAGGTTCACTTACTCCTCAGGCAAGGAAGGGTTTGCTGCACCCCTTCGACAGATGGGGAGACTGAGGCCAGAGAAGCTAAATAAACTGACCGAGGTCCCAGAGCTCCTCCTTTCACCATGCTGCCCAGCCTGGCCTGCTAGGGGGAGGCAGGGGCAAATTACATGAAGGAGGCACATCAGAGCTCAGGTTGGGAAAGGCTGCTGCAGGGTGTCAGGGGCCCAAGAGACGGAAACCCCACTGGCCTTCGCCTCGCCAAGTCCCCGCCATCCCTGAAGACAGAGGCTGCCTGCCGGTGTGGTAACGAAAGAGAAGCAGCAGGCGGCCTGCCCTTCTTCCTCCTCCCTTTCCGGGACGTCTAGCTGTTTGTGAGCTTCTTTCTCAGGCCACCCCTCTTACCTCTTGAGAGAGCAGACACACAAATTACTGCTCTCCCCAGAGCTCGGGAGCCAGGCCCCAGGGGGCTGGCTGGCTTTCCCCCCCACAGTAAACATGTGGGAAGAAGCGGCATGACGTTGTGTCTCTGCTGAAATGTTTGGGACACGGCTGGACGCCGAGTCCAGGAGCTCAGCAAGGTGAGGTATCACCACTGCCTTCTTTCAGCTGAGGCGGCTGGCCTACCTTGTGAGATGGGCCCAGATCCAGGTTCAAATCCCTGCTCCGCCCCTTCCCAACTTCATGTCCCTTTTAGCCTCTCTGAGCCTCGTTTTCCTCTTCTATGGGGGTAGTAACAGCACCGCCTTCCCGACGTGGCTGTGACGATTCAGTGGTGAGCCTCAGTTTCCCCGTGCGTGCCTGAAGTGAGAGAGCTGGACCACCGGACTCTCGGCTCCCGTGACATCTCAGGGTCCCGGGAGCTCAGGTCAGAGGCCTCGAGGCGCCACGCAGGCCCCACCTTACCCTCCGCTCTGCACCCCAACCTGCATTTTGCAGCAGCCACAAACCTAGGATTCGGCCCTTTCCTATTTTAGCCTGTTTTTGAGTTCGTGGCAGGGGATGGGGGGCAGGGGCCGCACCCTGCAATTTCTCTCCCTGAGGGGCCTTGAGAGTGTTGGTACTGCCTGGGAGTCACTCTCCCCTCCCCCCTCCCCCGACACACACGAATGTCCTCAGCCAGCAGCCTTCCCAGAATAGCAGCTGGGGTGGACCCCTAATTACTCTCACCCACAAATGAGAGGTTCGGCCCAGCTGATTGGCAGGAGGGACGGAGCTGTCGGAGGGCCCCACGGGGAAGAGAGCGGCTTCTGGGAATGAGGGACTTTGGTGAGTCGGGGCCAATGAACGGGAATGGCTGAGGCTGCTCAGACTGGGCCCAGCCTGCCCTCGCAGCTGGGGAAACAGGCAACTGGGGAGTGAGCCCAGAGCCATGGGCCTGCTGAGCTCAGAGGGGAGGGGACAGCAAGGCCTCCAGCAGAAAGATGGGGAAACTGAGGCCCAGAAAGGGACATGGGCTTATTGGGAGTCAGCTGAGTCCGGCCTAAAAGCAGGGCTACAGGCTACAAGGCAGGCGAGGGACCAGGTGACCTCTCCTGTGAGTGGCATACCTCTCACCCTGCAGAAGCGACAGGAAATTCAGGAGAATATCTGTCCTAGGGTGGAAAGGGGTTCGGGTGCACTGTACTCCAAAAAGCATTGCCCTGTCTAAAAGCCAACGAGGAATAACTATCTAGACCAGTGGTTCTCAACCTTCTGGCCCTTAAATAAGTTCCTCATGTTGTGACCCAACCATAAAATTATTTTCGTTGCTACTTCATAACTGTAGTGTTGCTACTGTTATGAATCGTAATATAAATATCTGATATGCAGGATGGTCTTAGGCGACCCCTGTGAAAGGGTCATTCGACTGCCAAAGGGGTCGCGACCCACAGGTTGAGAACCGCTGATCTAGACTATGTAAAAAAAACTCCAACAAATCAACCAAAGAAAGCTGGGAAATTCACAGATAAAGAGGCAAAGGCTATGCATCTCATGACCAAGAAAACTGTGGCCACAGCGAAGTTTCCCTGGCAGCCAGCTGCGCCCATTTGTTTACACATCGCCTGTAGCTTCTTTCAGCTGCAATGGCAGAGCTGAGCTGTGACAGAGGCCGTGTGGCCTGAAACGCCTGAACTATTTACTGTCTGGCCCTTTGCATAGAGTTTGCTGACCTCGGAGTAACAGCACAAAGCGGAAGCCAGGAGGAGGAACGGCCAGAAGGCCTTCCAGACTCCCATCCCTCTGCGCCACCGCCTGGGTCCCAGCCATGCTCTCTCCGGCCTCAGTTTCCCCTCCCTGTGAAATGCAGCAGGACAGACGGAGGCTAGGCGGAGGGGAAGGGGTGATTACCGTGGTGCATGAAGCCGTTGTTACACAGGCCCACGCCAAGCGCCACTGCTTCCTCCCGCGTCTGGCAATCGCCCTGGAATAGAACAAGGGGGGGGCGGGGGTTAGGTGGACTGGCACCCGAGGGGCTGTGTGAGGCTGGAGAAAAGCCCCCCTACCCCTAGCTTGGACAGGGAATTGTGTCTGTTTTATTGACTGAGGTACCCCCCAAAACGTGTGTGATTGTTATTAATAAACCCCAAACAAGAGACTTATTTTATTTTATTTGCAATAAACACACCGAGTGGTGGGTGATAAACACCACAAAAGAGAAATGGAGGTTTTAAGTAGCAGACATTGTTGGCTGCCTAGAAACAACCCTTTCCAAAGCCTGCAGGACTGAAACCCTCACTGCGGTGGATGGCAACGAATCGATCCAGACAAACGCAATGCCAGCCTCCCCTGCAGTTAAAGGTGGTCAGTGAGACATAAACAGAAATCGGTGGTAGGGAACTCTGGCAAAACCCCCTTGTCCCTGGCCCTTCCTTTCTCTTCTTCTGCCTAGAACAAAGATGTGATGGCTGGAGCTTCTGCAGTCATCCTACCCCTTGAGGATAGAAACACACTAAGCACAACACAGTAGGAGTGTGGTCTTCAAAGACATCATGAGGCTACCCTAGCAGCTCTGAACTACCAACCTCCGGTTTTCTCTCATAATACAGGAAAATAAACCCCTAATTTCTTTCAGACTCTGTAGCTGGATCTCTGTTCAATTCCTAACTGACCTAGCTCTAGCCAATGAGACATCTGGGGAAACCTGCAGGCGATTCTGGATAACTCCCTCCTCCCTGATAAAAGGGAAAAGCAGCCCGCCCCTCCCTGCCTGGGGTAGAGTCACACGAGGAAGTGACGCAAGGGCTTGTGGGGCGATCTCCTGACCAAGGTGCAGACCTGCTGAGGATGACGGAGTGGAAGACGGAAGGCTCTTGATATGTGGCCTGACTATTGGGTGGCATGAGTTTCTGCTCAGGCCACTGCGTAACTGGGTTTTCTGTCCCTGGTACAGTTTAATAGGGGGACCTGGCTCATCTCAGGGCTTCTCCGAGAAAGTGACTTTCAACCCAACACTGAAGAATGACCAGGTGTGGCCAGTGTGCTGGGCTCACCTTTGGGGGACAACTCTCCCATGTAGAATGTCATCGCAGTGGGACAGTCCCTCAAGAGTTGCCACCGCCCCCCAGGCCAGGTTGAGGCACATGATCCATGGAAGGCCGTGCGATGCTCCGTGCCCCATGAACATGACTGAGCGGAGGAACCCCAGGATCAGGAACAAGTGGGGCTGATCCTCCCGGACAGCAGTGTCCTGCAGACGGTGCCCCTCAGCTCCGCGCCCGAGAAGACGGGAGTTCCCCGATGTCAGTTCTTTCTAAGGCTCCTGGGTCTCGCCTGACTCTGCGGGTGCTCCATAACCTTCCAACACACCACCTCCCCTGTTTTCATTCCTGAAGTTAGCCAGAATCTGCTTCTGGCAACCCAAATAATCTCCGCATGTTCAGGCAAAGTGTGTGAGTTGTGTGTGTGCATGAGGAGCGGGGAGGGGACCTGCAGGTGCGGGGAGAGCTGACAGGCAGAGGAAACAATGAGAAAGGTCTAGCAGTGGGATGAAGCTTGGGGCAGCTGGCAGAGAGAGGGTGAGCGAGCAGGCCTGTGTTCCCGGCCGCATCCCAAGGGCCTGGCATACAGTAGGTGCTCAATAAATACGTGTTGACTAACTGAAGGTGTTGTCCACAGGGGCCAAGTCATGCAGGAGCTTGCAACCAAGTCAATGAGCTTCAACTATGTTCAGACAACCTCTCATTTAAACAACTCCCCGGGGGGGGGGGGGGGGGTCCTAACACATGGTGACTGGAGAAGATCTGACGTTGGGTGGTGAGCACACGGTGCAATATACACATCTTGTCACATAGAAACCCACTCCTGAAACCTATATGATCGTATTCACCACTGTCACACCAGTACATTTAATTTTTTAAAAAAAGGATGAACAAAAACAAACAAACAAAAAAAATAAACAACTCCCAAAGTGAGAAGTTCCGAGAGGCACTGGCCAGACGCAGACGCGCCGGAGGCCTGGACTGTCCCAGCCTCCCTGAGCATCAAGGGGCCAGGGAGGGGAGTTCCCGGCTACAGGAGAAGTGAGGCCAGAGCTGCAGAGCCCCGTCTGCCAGGACTGGGGCTCAGACACAGAGCAGAGGGCCTGGGGGAACTCTGGCCTCGGTATGTTGCCACCTTGGCTGACCCAGCTGCCTACAGAAGACGGATCTCTCCTGTGGGACCCCGGGCCCGTGGCTGCAGGGCTGGCAAGCTCAGAGTCCCGCTACGGGAGGGAGGCCGCCATCCATGAGAGGGGCGGAATCCGGAGCAGCCACCCCCCAACTGTGAGGGGCCAGCCGGGGAGACACAGCCGGGGGCCCAGCTCTGTAGCCTGGGGGCCTGGGCAGCCGTCTGGAGCCCACCTGGCTTTCTGAGGCACGCAGTCTGGGCTCCCAGCCCATCCCTGCTCCCCTGCTCCCCGAAGGCTCCTGGAGTGACCCACAGGGAGGCTCCTAAGTTGGAACGGCTGTGGGATTCTCAGGTTAAGAGGGAAATCCATTGATCCCAGATGCATCCATCACCTGAAAACTAAGCCCCCACCCCACGTCCCATCAGCCGTGGGGAAACCACAAGTCCCCATTTCCCTTCCCGGAGGAAGGAACAGGCACACACACCACAACACGTCCCCATCCTCTCCCCGGCTTGCCCCCTCACCCCCAAAGCTGGAAGCTCCAGCCACACTGGCCTCCTTGCTGCTCCTCCCACACACTTCACGTGACCCCACCTCAGGCCTCTGCACTCGCTCTTTCCTCCCCCTGGAATGCCCTGCCCTGGCTTTTCAGGTCTCAGTACCTGTGTCACCTCCTCAGAGTAGGCCTTTCCCTCACTCCCCGAAAGTAGTCCCCCACCCCGTCCACCACATCCCCCGGACAAATACTCATCCAGTGCTGCTCTCTCGTCCCCTTAGTCACAGCTGTGCTGCGCTTGCCACAGCCTGAAAGTCACTCATCCCTTCGGGGCACCGCTCTCGGGGGGATCAGCCCAATGCTCCCTGCCCCTGGGCTCCTCTCACTGCCTACCACATGCCAGGCGCTGCACAATCTCCTAATAAACAAATTTGGTTTAAGGTCTGTCTCCCACTAGAACGTCAGCTCCCATGGGCAGCATGAGCGCCTGCCACGGTCACCCCACAGCCCCGCCCTGAAGCACAGTATCGAGCAATTGGTGGGCCAGGAAAAATGGCTGAGGAATGAACTGGATGAAAGAATGGAAAACCCAGCTTGGACACAGACCCTGAAGCCACCTCTATCTGCCTTGGTTTCCGTGTCTCTAAAATGGGAGCAATCACCGTGTCCACTCAGAGCCTGGTGAGGACTAAAGGACACGTTGCACGTGAGGCTCTTGGCCCAGTGCCTGGCGTGTGGCGAGCGCTTGATAAATGTTAGCGATTCGTGCTCAGTTACTCCTCAGCAGGGAGAAATAGCTCAGAATGGAGGGAGCAGGGGCAAAGCAGGGTTGGAGAGGGAACGCCGTGGGGGAACTTACAGAGGGCCCCTTCGCCCATGAATTCCGAAACCCGTCACAATGCCCAAGCATGCCTCTCACCACCTACCACAGGCCGGGCACGGCACCATCTCACTCTTAAAATGTCTTTATGGTTTCAGAGCGAGGAACAGAGAGAGGGATAGAAACATCCATGATGAGAATCATTGATCAGCTGCCTCCTGCACATCCCCTACTGGGGATCCAGCCCACAACCCAGGCATGCGCCCTGACCGGGAATCGAACTGTGACCTCCTGGTTCATAGGGCGATGCTCAACCACTGGGCCACGGGCTCTCTTGGTCTTGATGGTAACCCGGAAGCAATCACTCTTATTAGCCCCGTTTGATAAATGCAGAATTGAGGTTACACTGTGAAAATGGGATCCTTCCAGAGCTGGACCCTCCCTCAAACACGACGCTACAGGTAGGGAAACTGAGGCTCCAAGAGGTTAGCTACCCAGGGCTGCAGCCAAGGCTCCTGTCCTGCCCCTGGTTACCCAGTTTCCTCAGCCGCGGCCTCGAGCCGCCAGCCTGGCCCTTTGTCTGCTCCCACCCTGGCCCCGGGCCTCCTGTACTGAAAATCCTGCCACGGTCAGCACACGCCATCTGCCTGACGGCGGGGGTCAGTGAGGAGGGCACGCAGGCACATTTCTGCTGAGCCAGCACAGGAGCTGGCAGATTTGTGCCCTCCCACCCCTGGCTCCCGCCTGTCCCAGCTCTGTCCCGCCCCAGCCCACTGGCCCCGGCCCTCCAGTTGATGACCACAGTCTGGGGTGCCCTGGAGCGCAGGTAGCACAGCCCAAAACCACCAACCAGAGAGGTGAAGACAGTGAACTCCGGAGCCAGGGGCCCTTTGAAGCACTTTAAATGATCCACTCATGGAATCCTCAAAATAACCTAACAGAGAAGGTATGGTTTTTTTTAGCTTCATTTTACAGGTGTGGAAACTGAGGCACAGAGAAGCTAAGTAGCTTGTCCAAGATCATTCAGCTAGGAAGTGGCAGAGGTGGGACTTGAACCCAGGTCAGGCTGGCTGTAAGTAAAACATCCTCTGGGCTGGCTTCATGGGATCCCAAGGATGGTGTAGCACAATGGTTAGATATTCTCTGCTTCCCAAATGTGCAAATCTGACTTTAAATCCAGACATTCCAGACCTTGGGTCCTACATCAGCGCAAACAGATTAAAATGCACCCACATCCTACATTAAATATGTTTTTGTGGCTTGTACCATATTTTAAAGGAATCTTCTAAACTTGCTTCTGAAGGTATTTGACGCCAAGGAAACCATTACTTTACAGATTTGCTGTGATTTTTAGGCAGCCATCAGGAATTTGTGTGACATGAGAAAATCCAGCCAGCACAGTGTTTCTGAATGGAAGGGGTTTTCATGAATGCTAAATGAAGGCTGACATAAAACTGGAAATGTTTAAACATTTATCCACTTTGATTTTGCCGTCGTCTCCTCATCTTTGGAGCCAATGCGTTCTTTTTTACAGATTACGAATGAACGTTCTTGCAGGCTCCCTGAAAAGTTTGCAGAACTGAAGCACAAGTGGGTGAGACAGGCCTGTCCGAGTCCCCGTAGCTTTGCTGCTCCGAGGCTGTGTGCCCCAGACCAGGCACATGGCCTCTCTCCCAGCTGTAAATGGGTTGGAGGACTCAGTGAGAGCACGCTCAGAGCCCAGGCAGTGCCTGGCGCAGAGGAAGTGCCCTGTGAACGGGAGCCATAAAGGACAAGAGAGGGACAGACAGGAGTGTCCGTGGAACAAACACCTTTGGGAAGTTGCCGCAAAATTGACGCACAGACTTGCCAAGCCTCGCCCAGCCCCTGCCCCCTGGGAACGCATGTGAAGGCAGTAACTTGGCAAGTTCCCCATGGGAGGCTCCAGAGAGGTGCCAGGATGAGACCAACCTGGCCCAATTTGCCCAGGAGGGTCCCAGTTTTAAACCTGAAAGCCTTAAGGTGGCAGCAGCCCAGTGTCCACTGACTGAAGAACTGATATATAAAATGTGGTCTGTCTGTACCATGGAATGTTATTCAGTCTTAAAGAGAAAGCAAATGCTGGCCCAAGCAGCAGCAGAATGGATGAGCCTTGAGACATTACGCTGAGTGAAATAAGCCAGACACAGAAAGACAACTGCTGTATGACTCCACATACTAGTAGACAGGGTGCCTAGAGCAGTCAAATTCACGGAGAGAAAGTAGAAGGGTGGCTGCCAGGGGCTGGGGCGGGAGGGATGGGGGTGAGTGTTCAATGGGTTCAGAGTTTCAGTTCTGCAAGATGAAAAGAGCTCTGGAGAGGGCTGCCGGGGAGGGCTGCAAGGCAGTGTGAATGCACCGAAAACCCCTGAACGGGTAGGATGGCAAGTGTTACGTGTATCCTACCACACGTGAAAAAAAATTAAAAAATAAAAAGCCCTCGAAGGACTATATCCCGTTAGCCTCTCAGTCCCGGGCAGAGCGCAACGGTGGTCACGGTCCTCACCTGAGCCAGCAGCCAGTCCACCAGCTTGCTCCCGGGCAGCACCGACTTGTACGTCTTCAGGTGGTAATCGCGGTCTCTGTGGAGGAGGGAGGGCATCCTGAGCACATGAGGAGACAGAGGCGGGAGCAGACGCCGTTTTCCTGCCCTAGTGCTCTGGACCCAAGGGTGCCAGGCTCTCTGGGCCTGGGGGCAGAGGGAGGGGCTGGGGACAGCACTGGGCCCGGATCCCACACCTCACTCTCAGTGCAAGACCCCCTTCTCACCGACCGCGTGAGGGGGCAGGAGCAGACGGCTCTGAGCCTCCTCTCTCCAGGGGCGACTTTGCCCCCCAAGAAACACCTGGCTGTGTCTGGAGACACTTTTGGCCATTATGACCGGGCGAGAGGCGGAGGGGTTACTGGCATCTAGCCGGTAGGAACCAGGGATGCCCGGAATGGCTCTCAAAGAATTACCCAGCCCCAAGGTCAACAGCACCGTGACTATAGAAAGCTGGTGTCCTCTGAGTGATGAAGAAAACTCATTCATTCTTTCCATTTCTGTTTTGTTGTGAACATTCCTGTCTTTAAAGGTAAACTCACCACCATGCTGCACTGTTCCCCAAAACACTCACTTAACCCTAGTAACAAAACTATAGGGAGGTGTCATTATTAGCCCCAACTGAGGGAGAAGACTGGGGCTCAGTGAAGTTATCAGTGAAGGTGAAACTGAAGTTTGCAGAGAGTAACTTACTTGATAACAGGGGTATAGAGGCTGTGAAGACGGCAGTAAAGCCTCACACCCTGAAAGAAAAAAAGGGGGAGTCTGGGATGAGGGGCTCCAAATCCAGGCTGCTGGGAGAGGTGGCTCCCCACAAAGAACAGGTGTCGGGGGGAAAGAGGGAGGGGAGGAGAGGCCAGTGGGACATAGGCCTGCTCTGTGGTGACTGAGGGGTTCAGGACGATGAGTCAGGGTGACAGGGTCCCTACCTTGGACATGATGTCCTCCAGCTCACTCCGGGCCTTGTACGTGCCGTCGTCATAGCGGAAGCGGTACATCACCTGCTCGTTCTTGAACTGGTGCTTGTCAGAGACTAGAGGGACCCAGGGGGCAGTGAAACAGAGCAGGCCCCCTCGGCCTCAAGCCCACCATCATCACCCTCCACTTGGCCAGGCTCCGTGCCAAGCAAGATGTCACCGAGCCTCCTGCCCATGCTACGTGCAGGGCCTTGCTGGGACCTGCACTTTGGGTCATGAGAGGCCCAGAAATCCCTGAGCCAGCCTGTGTTGGGACGCAATGGGCCCAGCATCTCCTTGGAGCTAGATCACCAAAGCTTGGGTGGGGACCACGTGTGCTGGGTCTGAGACCACACTGTCAGCACTTATGGAACCATCTCTACACAACGGCCTTGAGCAGCCCTTCGTGTTTCTCTCTCTCTCTCTCTCTCTCTCTCACTCCCCACTTTGGATCCATTAGCAAACCTTGTAGGCTCTCCCTTCAAAACATTCAGAATCTGACTCTGCACTCCACTAGGTCCAAGCCTCCTCCATCTCCCTCCTGGAATATCACAGCCGCCTCGGCGCTGGGCACCCTGCTGCTACCCGTGGCACACAGTCCACTCTCCGCATGGCAGCCAAAAGCATCCTGTTAAGGTCTGAGTCTAGGCGGGTCTTTCCTCCACTCAAAACTCAGCAGTGGCTTCATGTCACTCAGAGTAAAGCCAAAGACTCTACAATCCCCTATTAGTTCCTGGACCTCATCCCCTGAACACTCCCCGTGGCCCTGTGCCCTCTGACATCGCCTAACACTCCCCCTGCCCACTCCGCAGAGGCCATCCTGGCATCCTTTTTGTTCCCCGAACAACCACTTACCCTTCTGTCCCGAGGACTTTGCACTGGCTGTTCTCTCTGCCTGGAACCCCAAAGCCCACCTGGCTCCCTCCCTCTCTCGGGTGTTGGCTCCTTCTCAGTGAGGCCTTCCCAACTCGCCTATTCCAAATGAACCCCACTCCCCGCTTTCTCTCCCTCCCTAGCGCTTACCACCACCTGTATACACTTATTTTTATTTATCTTGTCTACTGTCTTCTCCCCACAACTAGAAGCTTGGCCCCAAGGGGACAAGAGTTTTCATCTGTCCCGTTCACCACTAAGTGGACAGTGCCTGGCCCCAAACAGGCACTCAATAAACTTAAGCGGACAGAACATCCTACTTCTCTGCCCCCATCTTTTCAAGGTGTCCCCACGCTGCTGCTACCCTAGGGGAGCGAGCAGTCTTAGAAGGGCATCCACATTCCTGGGACCCCACGGGGCCAGGGAACAGGGTGGCTGCAGAGACGTTTAGAAATGGCCTCTGAGTCCGTGGAAACAGCACTGTAGGGGTCTGACCTGTGCCTATCCCTTGGCCCACCAGGCCCGGCCCCCACTCACCATGGTGGATAATGCCATTCTCCAACAAGGCTTGGCCCAAGTTGACTCCTTCTTCCGTTTTGCTGATTTCACCAATTTCCAGGAGCCAGGCAACAAACTCACTGCCAGGAACAGAAGATGTGGTTGAGAGGACGTCCCCAGTCCTGGCCCTCGGGGACCAGCACTAAGCAGGCTTGGCCTCACCCACTCTTGGGAAGGAGCTAAACTTCCCTCAGGGAAGCAAAGCTTAGGGGGCCACAGCCCTGGGGGTTGTGCTGAGGCCTGGTGATTCTCCCCATGACCAATGGCAGAGAGGTGGGCATAAGCAGACCCCGGGCCCTGCCTCAGGCTGGCTGGCTGGCTGGCTGAGTGGATGGATAAATGGGAGAGTGAAAGGATGGGAGGATGGATAGATGGACACATGAGTGGATAGGTAAATGAAAGGAAAGTGAATGGATAAATGGATGACTTCACAAATGAGTAACAGACGGCCGAAAAGCCTGGTGAGCAGGTGGGTGGAGGGGAACATGAGTAGATGGGTGGGTGATGAGTAGAGAGACAATAGGGTAGATGGGTGGGGCATGGATGATAGATGGCTAGGTGGATGGGTGGATGAACAGGAGGAATGGAAAACCAAACAAGCAGGAAGAAATACGGGTCCAGAAAGGTAACTGGAGAGTCAGGAGAGTTAATAGTGATTAAATTATGTCAGCCTCCTACTTAAAATCCTCCAATGGGCTTCCCCATTACTCTCAGAAGAAAGAAAAGTCTGCCCACGTGAAATCTAGGCCCTGCAGAAACGCCCCATCCTCACGGGCCCATTCCCTCCGTCTTTCACTTATTATGCTCTAGCCATGCCCACCTTCTTTAAAAAATGTCAGATTCCCGCCTGCCTCAGGGACTCTGCATTTGCTGTTCCCTCTTCTGGGAAACACTTTTCCCAGCTCGTCGGGTAGCCCCTCCTTTTCATCATTCAGTTCTCAGCTCAACTATCAGCTCCCCAGAGAAGCCTTCCCTGACCACCTCATCAAGAGGAGTCCCTTAACCCCACACAGTCCATCCCATCTCTTGGTTTTGCTTCCTTTTTAATACTTGTAACTGTCTGAAGTTGCACTATTTGCAGATTTATGTATGTGTTTATCAGCCATCTCCCCCAACCGGAATGTAATCTCCATGCCCTCTTATGCATGGCTCCATCCCCTGGACCCAGAAGAGGGTCAAAAAAGCACATGAGGGCTCAATAATCGTTTATTGACAGGAGGAAGGAATGAACCATCGAGCAAGGAGGAGTGTTCTGGGAGCAGGAGGAGGACTCAGGGAGAAAGCAGTGCTCATCGGCCACAGGAAAGCAGGCAAATCCAACGTGACTACCCCGTGCAGTAGAGGCTCAGTCAGACCCCAGCTCCTGGCTCTTGGCAGTGCACTCAGAGCTCAACCCCCTTGAAGTCAGCAGGAAAGGGGAGAGCCGGGAACGAGCTGTTTCCGCCTCGCAATCTGTGTTCAATGAAAGCAGGTGGCAGCTGGCCAGAGCACAGAGCTCTCCTGCTTATCGAAACCAGCTGTCCCGCCTCCAATTACAGGACCAGAGGGGGGCAGGGCTATTTTTAGCCTTCCAGGGTTTGCTGAGCAAAGACCTGCGTTGTGTGTAGGTAGTGGTGTGTGCTGAGGCATTCAGAGAGCCCCGGGTGCAGGCCCAGGGTGGGGGAGCACAGAAGAAATGGATCTATCTGGTAGAACAGGCCCCCAGGTGGGAAAGAGACTGCTCAGGGTCCTGCCCATCCCCAGTTCCATTCTCTAAGTCCCAAAACTCAGAGACAGGGAGAAAGTTGCCCACAGCTAAGAGAAGTGAACAGATGTTGCGTGCCCACTCTCGGAAGCTGGGGGCTCAGCGTCCGGCTGCCCACTCGCTGTCCCATTGGAGGCCGCCTCTGGCACTGACCCCAGCCCTGTGGCCAGGATTGGGGGTGGGACAGGAAGTACCCCACAGCAGATGCTAGGACAGGAGAAGACACACCAGAGGACAGCAACTGTGACCATGTTTCTGCTCTAAGCCGAGTCTTGCTCCGTTTTAGAGGACAACTGGGCAAATTTGAGCAAGCCACTGTCCCTCTCTGGGCTTTAACAGGGTCCATCTGGCAAGTGGTTCACTCAGGGGCTTTCTGGATTTAACAGGTAAACTTTCTAATCATACAAAACCTTAAGCTGGGATCCAGTGTGCAAAACCAGATAAAATTAATTGCTGAAGACGGGAGCCACTCCTCAGAGTGGCTGACTATCGCTGCCTGGGAAGGCTAAGACATCCTATGGCTTTTCAAGAAAAGCCGGAAATCCTGCATTTCCTGTGAAATCTCCCAACTGGTAAATGTAGATATCAAGTCCAAGTTTTCCTGAAAGCACCATGTGGCCTAAAGAAAATACAGCAGCGAACTGTGCTGGGTCAGTAGGGCGCCATTTACCACCACTGGGTGCAGGGAAGGGTGTTCTAGGATGAGGGATCAGCATACACAAAGGCCCTGAGTGAGTTCAGGTTAGGAAAACAGCAATATGCCGGCTGCTGGGAGCTGCAAAGAGCAGCAAGATCCAGTCTTCCAGAGGACATAACTCAGTGCAGTGATCTGGGGACACGGAGAGAAGGCTGGTCTAGTTGGTGGCAAGTTTGAAATTCAGGAAATGGAGGGCTAGCTGAAAGTTATTAATACGTGTCCAGCTTTCATCCCTCCTTCCTTCCTGGTCCCCAGAATCATTCACCCAGTGAACATGTATTCCGCCTACTAGGAGCCAAGCCCAGTGCTGGCCACAGGGGATGCACAGACATATCTCTTCTAGGAAAGTGCCCTCGCTGAGGTCCAATGTACCACTCACCACCTATTCAATAATCTCTTGCCTATCTCTTCCATGGCCTGGAGCTCCATGAGGGTAGGAACTGGGGGATTTCTAGTAAACCCCACTGCCTAAGATGCTTCCTGAAGATGCCTGCAGCAATGCTCGACACATCATTATTGACCAGCTACTACATGCTCATACCCTGCACCTGCGCACACAGGCAGATGAGACAGCAAGGCCTCTTCCACCTGAGAGCTTCCCTTCCGGCAGACATGAATAACCGAATGACATCTGACCTCTGTCAAGGGTAAAACCAAAGGCCTTCTCCTTCCAGGAAGCCTTCCCTGACTGCCCGACAGACAGAAGATCACACCTTGTTCCCTGGGCTCACACAGCTCGTCAAGTGTCCTCATTCGGGGCCTGCATGAAGGTTCGCCCTCATCTTCCTCTTCCACTTAGACTCTTTCCATGGCTTTTCAGAGCACCGAGAATAAAGGCTGAGCCTCTTACCCCTTACCTGCCTGATCTGGCCCGTCCCCTGGGCCATTGTCTCCCCACCTCTCCCACTCACTCCCTTCAGCCACACTGACCTCCTTGCTGTTCCTCAATTGCTTACTTGAGGCTCATTCCACCTCGGAGCTTCTGTACCTGCTGTTCCCGCCCCGATATTTTCACAGCTGGCTCTTGCTTGTTCTGCAGACCTTGGTTAAAATGTCACCTCCCAGAGAGGCTTTTCCTGACCAAGCTGTTGAAATAGCACCCCATTCCCTTGCCTCCTTATACCAACCTACTCACCTCCTTACAGCATCTTCAACTCTGAAATTCCCTTCTTTGTTTTTATTTGTATTTGTCTATTGTCTACTTGCTGATTCCCCGATTGGCTGGTTATCGCCAGGAGGTCAGAGATCTCGTCTGTCCTGTCCACAGCTGGCACATAGTAAACACTGAATGAATCGCATGAATGAATGAATAATAGATTCTGTCTCCCCAACTAATCTGGGGACCCCAGAGGACAAATGCCATGATCCTCCCATGATGCTTCCAGAGTAACATACAGATTTTATTCCTTGGTTTTTGTCATGTGCTATCTGTGAGTTTTGTCTCTGAGTTTGGCAAACATAGGCCATTCCTGCATCGATCAGACCGTCAAACCTAAGCGAAGGTAGGGGAGGGCGGGGGTAAGGGGGAGATCAGCCAAAGGACCTGCATGCATGCATATAAGCCTGACCAATGGACACAGACACCAGGGGGATGAGGGCTTGAGTTGGGGGGGGGGGGATAGTGGGGGGGGGTAGTGGGGGGGGGGTAAGGACACATATGTAATACCTTAATCAATAAAGAAAAAAATAAAATAAAAAACAGGCCACTCCTTAAGCCCAATACACATTTCTATCACTCTTGCCAGCACTGTGCTCAGCATGCCACTCACATCTTCTCACTGTATTCTCCAACAATCTTATCAGGCATATTTTATTCTCGCTCATTAATCAATCATTTACTGGACTCAGAGAAGTTAAGAAACTTGCCCAAAGTCCTGGAGTGGGAGCTCCAGGACTTGAGTCCAAGTCTGACTCAAAGCCCAACCCTTGAAGGTTATAAAGATAAATCAGACACTTTCTGTATTCATGGAGTTCCCTGTCTAGTGGTAGAGACAAATGAGAAAGTAACTATCAAGTAAAAATGAAATGTGCTGAATAGAGATAAAAATGGATCAATGCAGCAGAATGTTGTGGGGGAAAGTCCTGGATTCACATCCCAGCTCCCCACCTGTGATCCTGGGTAAGACCTTTTCCCTCTCTGTGCCTCAGTTTCCTCACCCTTAAAATGGGGATAATGGCAGTAACCTGCCTCACCGTGTTGTATGAGGGTTAAAGGCATGGCCACATCCCAGCTCCTGGAGCAGAGAAAGGCTCAATTACGATGCCCCTGTGGCTGCTGGTTCCTTCCACCCGAGGGGCCAGGGTACTCCTGGGGGAGAAGGCTGGGGAGCCGAGCCCCAGCAGGGAAGGAGGAGATCATAGCTCCGGGCTGGGTGCAGAGCAAAGCCGTCGGGGAGAGGAGTTTTACAGAGCAATCTCCTGCAGGACAACAGGTCTTTAGGACACAGTGATTACACAATGAGCTTCAATTCTGGCCCCGTTTCCAATGGGCAGTAAAAGAAATCTCCTTAATCCTTCCTGAGGAGACAGAACACTCCCCTGAAGCTCTAATCACAGACAGGTTATCCCATCCGGTGGACTATGCTCTCGGAGGGGTCTGGCAGGAGGTGGGGAGTCCTCTGACCCTGGGGGACGAGGAAAGAGGAAGGCCCCTCCAGAGAGAAAAACATCCTTTCTGCCCAGGGATTAGGGATTAGCTGATGGAGACCAGCCAGGCTGTCCCTTCCCCACTTCCCACAGCCTGCAGGTCTGGCACCCCATATCCTCTCCACCCAGGGAGCTTAGCTGGGGTGGCTGACCCTTGAGGGCAAAAGGGCGGCCCAAATCCAGGGCATCCTGGTCACCCCTTAGGGGCCCAGCCACCCCCCAAATCTCCTCCTTGCTGCCCTGCCAACCACAAGCTTTGGCCCATGACCATACCCAGCTCCACACTCGGTCTCTGACAGCCCATTCAACATCAATACTGAATGTGTACCAGGCATTTCAACCTACCACGTCCAAACCTAAGCTTCTGTCTCCCACTGTCGCTGCGTCTTTATTCACCCAGCTTCCGAGCACCACACTCTCCCTGAGTGCCTCCCTCTTCTCTCCCTGCCCCTCCCTGACTCCTCTGCTGGTCCTTCCCCCAAAGGCCATCAGCCCCCCAAACCCAGTCCCTGCCTCTCCACCTCCTCTTCAGATCTCATTCCGTCTCTATGGCTCCAAAGACCATCTAAATGCCCACATCTCCTGCAGCAGGTCTCCAACCCAGACTTTTCTTCCCAAGTCAAGATTCTATATCCAACTAACAAGTCACATCTCCATCCAGGTGTCTACTAGTCTCAGTGCAACCGTCCAAATAGCCTCTGAGCTCTACTCCCACCCCCTGAAACCTGCGCCTCCCTCCATCTCCTTCCCCTCTCAGCAAGCAGCAACTCCAACTTTCCTGTCAGTCCTTAACTATCTTTGCTCTCACCCCATCAGCAAATGTGGTCACCTTCAACATGACCAGAATGCAACCATTTTCCCCCCTCTCTGCTGTGACTGCCCTCATCCAAGTCACCTCTCTCCTGGTCTGTGGCATTAACATAATAACACAGTGGCTTTTACTCTTCAAAAGCTTTTGGGAAGCAGGTGAGATATAAGTGAATAAATTCTAAGTCAAGTCCCTGCTCACAAGCAAACTTCTCCCCCCATTTGGGGCACAGGTTCATGAGGTTGCCCTCGGCATTCCTCTGCCCTCTCCAGAGTGTTGACCACTGTGTTTCGCACACAGTAGGTCTGAAAAGAGCCTGACCATTTCTTCTGCCTCTCCCAATCCCCAGGTGAATGCCCCCACCCCAGGTGAATGAAACCTGGGTTTAAGATCCAATCCAAAGTCAGACATCTCAGAATATATCCTAAGAAATCCGAAGCACCAATCAGAAAGACTATCTGCACCCCTATGTTCAAAGCAGCATTATTCACAAGAGCCAAGATCTGGAAATAGCCCAAGTGCCCACCAGCAGATGAGTGGATAAAAAGGCTGTGGTGCATTTACACCAGGGGTCGGGACGTCCAGCCTGCAGGCCATATAAGGCCTGAGAAATTATTTGGTCTGACCCTGCCAAGGCATTAGGGTGAGTTAAATCAATGTTTGACCACATACAGCAGGCTAATTTTTAAGTTGATAATTTTGTATGGCCTGCAAATGATGTTATAAATATCAAAATGGCCCTTGACAGAAAAAAGGTTCCCCACCCCTCATTTACACAATGGAATACTATTTGGCTGTAAAAACGAAGGAACTCTCCTCCTTTGTGACAGCACAGATGGACCTGGAGATTATTAAATAATCCAATTATGAAATAATACAATCGGAGAAAGACAAATACCATAAGATATCACTTATGAACAAAATAAACTGACAAAATAGAACCAGATGCAGGGATACATGGGGCAGTCTGACAGAGGTCAAAGGGGACGGAGGCAGGGGAGACTGGATGAAAGAAGGAGAAGAGATTAGCCAAAGAACATATTGCATAACTCACAGACACAGACAACAGTGTGGTGAAGGCCGGGGGCAGGGGAGGGGGCCTGGATGGAGGTGGGCAAAGGTGGGGGAAAATGGGGACATCTGTAATAGTGTCAACAATAAAAAAGTAATAAAAATACAAATAAAAGATCCAATCTGGTCACACCTGTGCTCTGACCCCTTTGCTGCTTGGTTATAAAATGTGGACCGGGGGAAAATGTTTTATTAGTAGTAAATAATGTATTTCCCAAACAGAGAAATGAGAGGCCCTAAGTACTGAAAAGCTTACAGAACCCTCCCCCTCCTCCTCTGTCATATGTAACTCAGGAAAGGAGGCCTCCCCCAGACACCAACCCTGCGGACACCTTGTTCTCGGGCTTCCAGCCGCCAGCACTGTGAGAAAATAAATTTGTTGTTTAAGCTGCCCGGTCTGTGGCATTGTGTCACGGCAGCCCCAGCAGACTGATTCAGAGCCTACATTTGCTCTCCCAGACCTTCCATCACCTTCGTCATCAATTCCCTGTGTCAAATACCTCTGTGCTTGAAACAACTATTGTGGCTTCTCTTCCCTGATGCTAGAACAGCACTTTTCAACCCATGGTGGGCAACCCACTAAGTCGTTTGTGAAATCAATTTCATAGGTCTCGCTCAGGATTATTTCTGAAATGACTTCAATAGAACAGAAAGGGTAGGATAGGACCAGGTAGGATAGGACAAGACAGGACAGAAAGAAATAGAACAGAAATACAGAGCAGGAAATTCTCAGAGTGCATCGAACACAGTAAGTTTTGTGACTCTTCAGCTTCATTCATGTATTACATGGATGTGTGTACCAGGCCATAACAGGAAAATTGTTTTGCAGTGAGTTATGGTTAAAAATACTTGAAAGACCTGATATGGGGGCCCACTATTCTTCTTGACCTCCAAAGCACAAGGATTCAGGGTGCTTTGGTAGCTCTGCCCAGGAGGGCTCCTGTGGGGAGGGGCAGGACTGGGGAAAACCAGGTGGGTACAGTGGTCCCAGCAGAGGCCAAGGTCGGGCCACTCACTTGCCGAGGAAGCACTTGGGGACGGTGCTCAGCTTTCTCCGGCGGTCCTTGATCAGGTTCACCTTCTTGTTCATCATCATGTGGTAAAGCTTCTCCCCCTTCTCCGCAATCATGACATAGGCGTCCCGCTCCATGCCCAGCTTCAGGCCTGCAGAGGAGGCACGGTCAGCACCAGGGACAGCACCAACACTGAGGAGTGGAGGGGCTGGCCTGCTGCTCCTGAAAGCTATCCCCAGCTGCCCCCACTACTGCCACAGCCAGTGGCCATCGATAGAGCACTCACTGCATTGTGGTCTCTGTCCTCAGCTCCTCTAAAGAACTCGGTAGGAGAGGATGGCTAAAAAAACCCATTTTGCAGATGGCAAAACTGAGGCCCAGACAAAAAAATCCCAGAGCAAGTAGCAGTTAAGCTTATGCAAGCCTTCAACCTGAAGATAGGTTTTCAAATTTAGAGGTTATTGGAAAGCCTACCGAGATCTTCCTTCCAGCCAGATAAGGCTATTTGGCCATTTCTCTCGAAAATACAACACACACAGGACCCTGACCCAGATCACTGCTTCCCCCCGCTACCACCACCACCCACATTTTCTACTTGGACCCTGTCTGCTCCTGACAATGATAGGAAACACTATAAGCATCTCCTATATGCCACTTGGTCCTCAGGAAACCTACAAGCAAGTACCATTATCCCTATTTCACAGATGAAGAAACTGAGGCCCAGCGAAATTAAGTTCTCTGTACGAGATTTCCCAACTGGAAGTGGTAGAAGCAGAATTCAGAGCCAGAAAGTTTGCTCCAGATCCATACTGCTGACCACAGCAATGAACCCCATCCTTGAAAGGTCAGGGTTTTGATAATACCCCGTTTCTAACAACCAAGGCGCTTTCAAGCCACACCCCACTCGTGATCACATATGCTCTGCACTAACCACAACCTTCGATTCTGACCACAAAGATCCTGATTTGCCACACCCAGACCAGGTCACACCCCTGAACTCTGTCCCAGTCCTGACCACACATCCAGCCCTGATCAGTTTCAGGGGCCAACTTCAGTAGCTTATTTAGCCTAATGCCATTTTAATAAATTTTGATGCAATATTTAAAATAAAGAAATGCCACCTTAAAATTCAGATGTCTAGCTTCTTTAGGAAAAAAATAAAATCAATGGATCTAGTCATGTTGGGCCTATATTCTTGAGAGGTGACAGTGACTTGTGCTTTGTAGGGACAGGAGAGACATGGATGGAGCTGGCATATATGTGAAAAGGAAGAATTAAAAGGATCTGATCTACTGAATTTGGGGAGCAGGATGAAATCAAAGATGACACCAAGAGTTGAATCTGAGCTTGTGAGAGAATGGAGGGGCCACTTACTAGAGATAGGGAAGTTGATGGGATGAGCAGGTTTGGGCAGAAGATCTGATGGAGATGAAGGGCTCTGATTAGACATGGTGAGTGTGAGGTGTCTATAGCACATGTGGGAGGTCAGGATAGATTTTAGGATCACATGTCAAACTGCCAAGCAGGAACTGTTATCCCCACGTCTCAGGCGACATCACTGAGGTCCAGCAGCTGAAGTAACTTGCCCCAAACACACCAAGTCTCGCTTTTCCAAGCCTGGTAGTGACTGCACACCAGTCCACTACCCACCCCAACCTCACCCAACTACCACACCCAGCCCCGCACTTCCTGTGGGAGCTGCCTCAGAGGTGCCTGAGCCCAGAGATGCATGACCACAGCAGTAGGCAACTCTCAAGGACCCGCTTCCCCAACGCAGACTCGGTGACTCTCTAACACAACCCCAAGAGAAGGTTAGAGAACCGTGGAGGAGGAAAGGCATGCCGACAGCATCTTTGCCACCAAACCCCAAGGGTGAAAGATGCCACAAATCCAAGGATGATCAACCGTATCGACATGACCTTGGGCAAGTCCCTTCCATTGGGCCTGTTTCACCATCTACCTAGTGGGCTAACCCAGATGACCTCGGGTGATCTGAAATACCACCAAGGTGCAACACAGTCCCCGAGCTCCCTACCCCTTCCGAGTCCTGCTTCTAGTAGCTCTGACCTCCCTGCCCCTTCCCTAGGCACAGCCCTCACTCTGCAGAAGTGACTAGCCTCGGGGAAGCCCCCCAGAGCCACCACTCTCCAGAGAACTCACTCTCGCGTTGCTCCCGCTCTCGGATGATGGCATCCAGCCACTTCTGCTTCTCTTCCGCCGTCTTGGCCATGCAGACAAACCACTTGTTCTTGGCCGTGTTGTGGATCTTCCAGCCGTTGGTGACAGTGTAGCCATGGCTATGATAATCCGCTGGCAAAGGCAGGAGGCAAAGGTGGGTGAGCAGACTCGGCCACACAACTCTGAACATTCCCGACCACACGCTTGTGAGTGAGTTGACAGGACAAGCCCTGCGGCTCCAGGGGCACGGGCAGGATCAGGATTTGAGAACTGAACTTTCCAGCCTTCTAATTCTCACTCCTTCTCCTGGCTATTCTCTGGCAGGCAGGGAAGATCTGCAGACCCTCAACGACAGGGGCTTCAAGCTCTTGCCGTCCAGGCACAAATGCAGGTGACTCAAAGGGAGATGCCAACCCAGAGCCCAGGAATGCATCCCTGCCTCCCTGCCCATTTCATTCTGGCCTTGGGCTACTCGGATCCCTGGTACAAGCCAGATAACACCAAGTCGTGGGCCCTAACATGCTGCTTGCTGGGTGGGGATTGGCAAACCCCTGTGAAAACAGGCTGATGTCACCCAGGGAAGTTGCTTCAGGGACTGCCTGTACCCTGAATCAGCGGAGGGGGCCACAGGGTTCAGGAGACTGCCAAAGGGGTCTGCGGCTCAAAGCCAGTTAAGAACCCCTGCCCTAGACAAGCTTAAGGGTACATACACCAAGAGGTTTACACAAGAACGCTCACAGCATCACCGTTCGTAATAGTCAACAGTGGAAACAACCTAAATGTCCATCATCAAAGGGATGGATAAACTGGACTATTCATGCAATGGAATATTACACAGTGATGGAAACCAACAAGCTAGAGAGAGCTACATGCAGAAACACGGATGGATCTCACCAACATGGGGTTGAGAGAAAAAAGCAAGATGCAAAAGATTGTATGGTGTTCATGACAATACAGTGTACAGGTGATGTGCTGTGGAATTGTGCACCTGAAACATGTACAATTTTGTTAACCAGTGTTATGCCAATAAACTCAATTTTAAAAATCCAATAGATCAAAACTTAAATTAAAAATTAAATATAAGTATATATATACAGAAATATGTAGCATCATTAAATATATATATAATATACTATTTTGTTGTTAATCCTCACCCAAGGTTATTTTTTCCATTGATTTTTAGAGAGAGTGGAAGGGAGGAAGGGATTAGAGGGGAGGGAGAAGGAGAGAGAGAAAGAGAGAGAAAGAGAAACATGGATGTGAAAGAGACACATCGATTGGTTGCTTCCCACAGGTGCCCTGACCAGGGCCGGGGATTAAACCTGCAACCCAGGTACATGTCCTTGACCAGGAATGGAGCCCAAAACCCTTAGGTATGTGGGCTGGTGCTCTCACCACTGTACACACCAGCCTGTGCTATAATATAACCATTTAAGTAAGATTTTAAACAGAGAAATTGTGATTAAAATATTTAGTAATACTTAGGAGGTAAAAATATTTTTAAAAAGCAAGAAAATGACCATCACAGAATTTGGAAGTGGTTACTTCTGAGGGGAAGGAGGTGCTGTGAGAGGGAGGGGGCTTCCAGGGGGCAGGCAGTGTTTACTTGTTAACTTGAATGGTGACTACCCAGGTATTCATTTCATGTGCACGAGTTTTAGGCATTTTGTGTAGGTAGGTTCCGGTTCAAATAAATGTTTAAAAACTAACTGAGACAGAGAGTGGGTCATGGAGCAGGAGGGACTGGGCTCAGGCAGGGCTTGGGGTTGGGGCCTACCTGTCCCGTCTTCCACGTTCTCCACCTCCATGACTTCAGTGTTGATTCGGCCCCTGAAGATGTAGAGGGAGCCGTTGATGGATTTGGTCCTCTTGGTGGATTTCTTGCTCCCGGTGACCCTGAAAGACAGTGGGAAGTCAGCATCCCCCATGCCCCACCTCAGGGGAGCGCCAGTGTCTTCAACAGAGCGGAGGGAGAAGGAGCAGGCACAGGGAGAGGCACAGGAACGGGAGGAGTGCTGCCCCCGCCAGGAGCATGGGCTTTCGGCTGGTGGTTGTGTGACTTCCCCACTCCTCCCCACAGTTTCCTCACCTGGGAAATGGGCTGCTAGCCTTCCTGGCCTCACAGAGCTACTTTCCGGCTAAAAGGAGACTTCGACGAGAAACTAACAAGCAGCAATCGAAACCCATTCTTCTTGGCTAGAAAATGGGTCGAGGCTCTAAAAGTGTCTAACAAACAGGAACTTCCTGAAATAAGACCGGAGTGGAAGAGAGTAGGCAGTCCATCCATCCGTCATCTGCATTCAACTACCCACCATTCATTCATTCACTCAGGTGAATTCTACCGCTCACGCATCTAGTCACTCAAAAAACATCTGACCTGCACTTCCTGTGGGAGAATACCAACCAAGGGCAGTCATGCACCCACACATTCAACAAGCACTAAGAAAACACCTACTGGGTGCCAGGCACAATCTTGTAGGTGCTGGGGCTGCAGGAGTGAACAAAGCAATGTCTCTGAGAACTCCATCTTCCAATACCAGGAGGGGCACAGACAGAAGCTAAGAAGTCACACTCCCATTGTGTCAGAAGTGCTCAACGTTGAGGTTAAAATAAAGCAGAGACCGAGCCCTCTGAGCTCGAAGGCCACTTTGTGGTCTCCACCAGGTGGGCGATGCTCACCGAGAGTCAGCTGTGTCTGTCCCCAAGCCAATCTGCCTGATGTGCACCTGCCACTGTAAGTGGGTAAACTACATATTACATAAGCTGAGGACACAGGCCCGTGGAGAGAGAATTCTCTCTCTGAAAATTAAGTTGAATGTTTCAGAAAGACGGGATAAAGGTGAGTTGCTTTTGTGTGAAGAGGATCCTTAACCCCCAAGAAGAGGCGTTGGCACTATATGAAAAGAATGTTTAACGAATGTGATGTTTGTGTTTTTAATTAAAATAAAACATTTAAGGTTTTAAAAATAAGAAAGGTTGTAAAAATAATAATAAAACAAAAGGATGGATAGGGAGGGTGAGGCTGTGATTAACTGGGGCGGGGAAGAGGGCCAGGGAAGGCCTCACTGAAGAGGTGGCACTGGACCAAAGGCCTAGGGAAGGTGAGGGAGGAAACTGGGAGGGTATCTGGGGAGACACATTCCAGAGGGCACAGGCGCCATGGCCTGCCATGTTGCAAGAACCAGCAAGGAGGCCAGTATGGCTAGAGCTGGGTGGGTGAGGGGAGTGTGGGGAACTGGGTCAGAGTGGCCACACGGGCCAGACCCTGCAGGACCCTGTGGGCAGTGGTGACATGGGCTTCTCCTGTGGCCTGAGATGGGAGCCAGGCAGGGTCCGACCAGAGTAACATGATCTCATTTAAGTTTTAAAGGACTCCCTCTGGTTGCCTGTGGATAAGGACTAGGGATGGGCCAATGGAAATCAGGAAGAACCAGAATAGGAGATGGTTTGTGTGCACGTGTGTGTGTGTGTGTGTGTGTGTGTATACACATATTTTTACAAACTTTTTCTTAAAGTAATATCCATATAGGAAAAAAAATGCCCAAAGTAGTATATGGCTCAATTAACTTTTGCAAAGTGCTCCAACCAACTGAGCCACCCAGCCTGGGCCCAAGACCACATCTGGATTACTACAGCTTTACAGTAGCCTGGTGTCAGTAATACATGTCCTCCAGCTTGGTCCTTCTCCAAAACTGTCCGCTTTTGTGTTTCCATGTAAATTTTACAATCATTTACATACACACACACACACACACACACACACACACACACACACAACCTCCCTCCTGGAATTTCTGTGGGAACTACACCGAGGTTCTGGCCAGAATGCAAAGGACTTACAGATGAAGTGGGTGTGGGGATGAAGTGGATCAGAATCAAGGACACCTAAGATTCTGAGCTCCTGGGGAAGTGGTGGTGCCACTGACTGGGAAGGAGGAAACCAGAGGAGGAAAGGGCTGGGAGCAGGAGTTGTGATGGAGATAAAGTGTCTTGTTTTAGGCACGGCTTAATTTGTGAGCCGTGTGGGAGACACCAAGTGAAGGTAAAGATTTACATTTCTTCTACTTTACAGACATGTGCCCGGCTAATTCTAACCACTTTACATGTCTTATTTGACTTAATCAATAAAAACAACCCTATGAAACTTTTATCCCCATTTAACAGACAGGAAAACAGAGGCACAAAGAACTTACCCAAGGTCACAGGGGGTAAGTGGCAGGCCTCTGGGTCCTTAACCACTTCCTGCTGCTGCCTTCTCTAAGATGCTAGGCAGAGAGTTGAGATATGAGACTTAGCTCTTCTGACTCTGTTTCCCTCTGAAGAATGGGGAGGTAGGCTTTAAAACATGCCCTTCCACTCTGACATCCAAGGAGCCTCTACTTTTGAATTAGACCAGAAACACTGAGTCAGAGACCTTCCCTGACCCATGTTCCGGACGGGCGGTGCCCTGCGTGACCCAGGCAAAGACAAAACAGTCGGCAGACACCTAGCTACGTCAGGCATTTCCTGTGACCACATCACAGTCGGGCCAGTTGTTCCATCCACCACTGCCCAGTCCCTCTGGGACCTCTCACAGCCCAGTCCTCTGGCTCCCAATCCCGAGGCAGGAACCTGGCCACCTGCCAGGTCCTCTCGGGAGACAGATGTGCCTTCTCCCTCCACCAGCCAGGCTCACTCACAGAACTGAGAAGGAAATGGCCTTCGAAGAGCCCGTGGCGGCCAAAGGGCAGCCGGAGAAGGCCCACTGGGAGGCAGTAAGATCAGGACCAGCTGCTCTCCCTCAGACAGGTACGGCCACACCGTGAAGGATGGGCCGCACTGGGGTAGCTGAAGCTCACTCAGCAAACTCAGCCAAAGCTGGGAGCAGGCAGAGGCCTGAAGAAACATTGTTTTCTGGAAAAAGTTCCTGTTACCGACAGCCCAAGCCAGGCAGCGGGGCAGGCGGGGGTGGAAGCTGGCAATGGCCTTGGCACTGCCAAAGAAAGGCTCTCAGGATGGCCCCAGTGAGAACAGGCAGGAAGCAAGGAGGAAGGAGATGGGGACACGGATGGAGGGACAGGAGGACATGAAACAGACACAAATACACCTAACCCAGTGGACAGGCATAAAATATCAAATGAGAAACCATGCTGGCCCAGCCACCGCTAGATGGTGAAAGAGGGAAACTAAGACCTCTAAGGAGAAGGACCAAGCCCCAGAATAGGGAGGAAAGGGCAGAGGGGAAGGGGCCTGTGGTTGAAGCACCTACTATGTACCAGGTGCTATGGGATGGCACTGAATAGGAACTCAATGTGTGCAGAGGTACGTTAACAGCGGCAGTAAGAGCAGCTACCCCTTATTTTGCACACTTTCTATGTGCCAGGCATACTTAACACATTCATTCTTCACAAAGACTCTGGGGTAGCTGTTCACCCTATTTTACAGATGAGAAAACTGAGGCAAAGTCACAAATCTAGAGAAATTACTGGACAGGGTTTCAATTATAAGGAGCTGGGCTCTTAACCAAACACCACTGTAAGGAGAGGTTTATCATCCCTATTTTACAGAAGAGAAAACAGGCTCAGAGAGGTCAGGCTGGAAGAGGAAGACAATGAGAAGCCCACACATGTGCATGGAATGCCCATTATTCAACCTATGGAAAGGCTCCTGCCCACACCCTCAGGTGGCAGCAGAAACAGACAGGGAAAATGAGGCTCAGACAGTAAGTGACATGCCCAGACCAGAAAGGGGCTAGAGGGAATGCTGACAGCAGGGCCCAGAGTGAACCGCACTCAGCCTCCGCTTTCACTACAGAAGTGAAGCCTCTGGAAAGTTACCCAAGACAAAGTAACAGGAAGCACAATTCAAAAGGGTCACAATGAGACAGTCCTCTACCTGCTGAGCAAAAAACCTAAAAGGCAGGAATCCCTCAGTCCTCTATCCACGCATCCACCCATCCACGCATGCCCCCACCGATCTGTCTAATTTCCCCTTTCCAATCATCCAATCATCCATCCATCCATCCATCCATCCACTCAGTCATCCAATTATCCATACCGAACTTCAACCACCATAGCAACTACCATCCATCCATCCATCAACAACACATCTAACTGGTCATCTATCCACTAATCTCCAAACCTCCATCACCTACCCACCCTCCCATCCATTCATCAGCCTTTTGACTCAACAAACTATATATTAAGGCCCCAATTCACTATTCATTCAAACATACCTCTGCCAGCTCATCATGTTCTCATATCCATTTCTCCATCTACCCAAACATCCATACATTCCCCCAACTTCTATCCATCCATCCATCCCACCACCTCCTGCACCTCCAACCATTCAACCACTCACTCCTTCACCTACTCACTCATCTATTCAGAAATCAATTCATACATCCATCCAATCTCTCCCTCCCTGCCTCCCTTCATACACCATTCATTCATCTCCCAAACCTCCAACTACCCATCTATGCCTCCTCATTTGCCCATACATCCCATCGATCACACCTTTATCTACCACTCATCCACCCATGCATTCACTCCTAGACTCTACAGAGTGCAAGAAGTTCCAGTGAAAGATACAAAGATGACAGTGGTCCTATCCTTTCTGTTGCAAAGCCTAAGAACAGAGGAGCCCTCTCCCCTCCAACCCTCTGTCTTGGATCTTAGAATCACAGGATGCTGGTGTCACAAGAGACTTTCCAACTTCCATGAGTGTCTCAACCTACACAGTCCAATATGGAAGCCACAGTCTCGTGTGGCTACTGAACACTTAAAGTGTGGCCAGTAGCCTGGCTGGTGTCGCTCAGTGGTGGTTGACCACTGACCCATGAACCAAGAGGTCACCGGCTCAATTCCCGTCAGGACACATGACCAGGTTGTGGGCTAATCCCCAGTAAGGGGCATGCAGGAGGCAGCCAATTGATCATGTTTCTCTCTCCTCGATGTTTCTATTTCTATCCCTCTCCCTTCCTCTCTCTCTAAAAATCAATAAAAACATATTTTTAAAAATTTTTTTAAATTTGACTACAAATTGAGATATGTAGAAAGTGTAACATACAGGATTGGGCATAAGTAAGTTTACAGTTGTTTGTATGGAAAATAATACAATAACTAATAAATAATAACACAAGAATAAACTGTTTCATGTACTCACAACTGTAAATCTAATTTTGTCCCAACCTGTACATTCCACACTTTAAAGATTCAGTGTAAAAATTTTAAAAGAATAAAAAACATCTCTATAATAATTTATTTTTAATTTATTATGCTAAAATAATACTATTTGGGGATATAATGGGATAAACAAAATTTTTTATTTAAATTCATCTCACTGGTTTCCTTTCACGTAATGTGGCTATCTATCTGTATAAAAACCTCAGCAACCATCGCAACCAAACAGACGACCGAACAGGCTGTGTGGGGCAACCAGGCTGGCAGGGGGGTTAGTGAGGGCCGACCAAACGACCGAGCAGCCAGCGGGGGGGCAGTGAGGGGCGACCAAACGACCGAACAGCAGGCTGCGTGGGGCAACCAGGTCAGCTGGGGGGTGGGGGGTGGGGGTTGGGGTAGTTGGGGGCAACCAGGCCGGCGGGGCGGGGGGAGCAGTTGGGAGCAATCAGGCTGGCAGGCAAAGGCAGTTAGGGGTGATCAGGCTGGCAGGCAGGTGAGTGGTTTGGAGAGAGTGGTCCAGGATTGTGAGAGGGATGTCCGACTGCCAGTTTAGGCCCGATCCCCAGGATCGGGCCTAAACTGGCAGTCGGACATCCCCTGAGGGGCCCTGGATTGGAGAGGGTGCAGGCTGGGCTGAGGGGACCACCCTGCCCCCTGCACGAATTTTGTGCACCAGGCCTCTAGTTTCAAATAACCACATTAAGTTTTAAATAACCTATATGGCTCAAACATTATATTTCTATGGACAGTGCTGATCTAGAACAAACCCCACAACTCAGAAGAGAAAAGGAGGTGCAGAGAGGGATGTTGTCACCATGAGAAACTGTCAGAGTTCAACCCAATCCCAGCCGCCTGGCCCACCTGGGCAGCCCTGCCCCCAGCAACTCACCTGGATTTCCGCTTGCAATAGACAAGGAGGTTGTCAAAGAGGAAGAAGGCCCTCTCCTGGATGTTGCCTGCGGAGATTTTTAACAAAGTCCCCTGCAGGAGGAGCTGGGTGCAGATGTCCGTGAGGTTGGACCCCTGCGAGAGTGACAAGGGGCACAGTGAATGAGCTGGCAAGTCCAGAACACTTGGGGATACCCTCTTCCCTCCCAGAGACAGAACCTACCACTGCCTCCCTCACCCCAAAATCTAAATGCACCGCAATCTGCCAGCGGACAGGAAACCAGTACAACGTGATCAATGGCTTCCATTGGCTGAGCGAGCCAGGACAACGCTGGGACGGGCATACAGAGGTGACCATTCACAGACGGGGGACTTGGGGCTCAGGGAGATGAAAGGACTCACTCAGTCAGACAGCCCTGGTCAGCATCTAGTTTTGTTTTGTTTTGGGGGGCTTATTACCTACGCCTTCCTCCTAATTTATTTATGTCTTGACTTGTTATTCCATCTCCCCCACAAGAATGCCACCTGTTCAAGGTCATACAGCTAGTGAGTGAGCAAGCTGGGACCTGGACCCAGGCAGGTGGCCCCTCTGCCCTGTCCACTATCTCTGCTACCCTGGGCTGCCTCTTAGAAGGCAACCTCAAAGGTGTTTGTGTGCAATCACTGGTCAAGAGCAGGGGTCTCAGGAGGGAAGAGACCACGTGTTCCCAGGAGCACAGGCAGCCTAGGCAGAGTGGAAAGAACACATCAGAACTTCTATTCATGGTCTTTTTATTTCTGTTTCCTCTGTTCCCTCATGGGTGAGCAGTCGATGGGCTCTTAAACCAGGGCTCCCAGAGCCAGCAAGAGGAGTGTGCCCTGTTTCTCTCTGATACATTTCTTTTTATTACGACAGTCTGTGGGGCTTGCATCTGGAGTGTCCCCTGGGTCAGCCCACGCTGGGTGTGAGCTCTAGCCAAGCTGCATGATGCTTGTTCATCTAAAACATCTAAGAAAGAAATCCTGCTTTGCTGCCACGGCTCCTCCTATTGAGCATTTGCGCTGAGCCAGGGAAGAAAGCGCCGTTCTGAGTGCTCTGCATGCCTCACTCCCTAATCCCCAGGTGTCTCCAGGGGTACTTCCACTAGCCAGACTTCCCAGAAGAGGAAACTGAGGTAAAGGAATCCCTCCACACAGAGGAGGCTGGCTCGTCCACTCACTTCTGCAGTATTGCAACACACTGCCGTTTCCTTGTGCTCAGCAAAATGGATTTATGGATTAACTTATCTGGTTTGAACTAAACCAGCCTCCCAACTAAAAAGGACAAGTGGCTTACGAAGGATCAGGCCCCATAAAACCACAGATCAGATATCAAACTAATGCTGCAAGCCCAAGCACACAGCAAGAACGTGGCCCGGAAAAGACTCCCCTCCTCCCAAAGCAAGCCCTTGTCAGCCATGTTCCGAGAGAGGCAACAACCACCTAATCAGATTGGCAACAGGTCAAGCAAAAGGATTAGAAACGATCAGGAAAAGTATCAGAAATAAGGACTGGCCATCGCTATCATTCACCGTGAACAACACCTTAACTCGTCATGTCCCCTGAGATTGTAACTACTGATGGCATGAAGCCAAGGCAAGTAGCCTTGCTGGTAAACATTATTTTTTTCTAGCTAAAACATATTATTTCCACAAGTCACCTTGAGGATGAAACTATATTTAAAAACCGTCCTACTGCACAGAAAACCTTTCATATTTTCCAAAGAACATTCATATTCCACACTTCACTTTATCCTCAAAATGACACCAGAAGATAACTTCAGGGATATTATTACTAAAATTAGACAAGTAGGGGGAAATAAGACCAAGAGAGCAGGACAAACTAGCCTGAGGCAAGGAACTCTGCAGGTTATAGTGCTGAGCTTCAAAACCAAGTCCCTGTGCCTCCGTTTCCTTATCTGTAAAATGGGAATAACAACACCTCCCTTCTAAAGTTGGAAATATATAACAGGTGCTCAGTAATTGCCTGTGATTCTTATTCTGGGTCACTTTATTTCCTACTGTAGTGATCAAAATAAGGGCCATGCTCAAACTGTAAATTTTTCTAGGACAAAGGGGGTCCCCAAAACCCTTAATTCCTATTTCCCTGGGCCCTTACCAGAAGAAGGCATCTGGAAATCACTTCTGCTCTGGCTGCCAAATTGCTTGTGCAATACCCTCTCCACAGGGGCCCATGTGAGAAATTTCTTTTCCAGCTGGTTTCCAGGAAATTATCTGTCTCCCAGAAGAACTGGTCTATGTCTTCCTTTTTTGACAATAAATGTTCAGTAACTTATATGCCCTGTTCTTTTCACTTTGGCTGCCAGGAAGCTCAAAGTCCAAAGAGACAGGCGCTTAAATATGTCAACAATATTTGCTCCCTATGTGAGCACATGTGTGTAAAGTGGCCATGTAACCCGCTTCCGGCCAATAAAATGAGAGGGAAGTTCCTCTGGGGCTTCTGGGAAAGGTTTTCCTCCCTGAGAGAGGAGTCCCTCTCACTACCCGAAGCTGCTGCCATCCTGGAACCATGAGAAGAAGGCCAACAGGATGACAAGAGACCAGATCGGAGCTCTGACATCATGAGGCTGAAACAAGAGTCCTTGTGGAACACATCCTGACCGACACACTGATGATCAGGCGATTTTCAGTTGTAGGAAACAGAAACCAAGCTATGCATTTTAGGCAGAAAGAAATGGGGGGCTTCCCCAATCAATGAGGGCCTAGAAGGGGTAGGAATTTAGGCCCGGGCTCCCAGCAAACCGAGAAAAGGCCCCTCCAGGGGCCACGGCCTTTGCCCTCCTGGGAAAAGGGGAAGTCAGGACAGCAACTGCCTGAGCTGATACTCCAGGAAAACGCCAATCTGACAGCTGGCCCTCAACAGCCGCTGCCTCCACTGTCCGCTGCAAAGCCAACCTGTCCTGCCACCAACAACAAAAAGGCCCCTGCCCTGCGTGCCGACACCGGGAAGCTGGAGCCGGGCCCTCTGCGCATGCCACCACAGAAAGTCAAACACGGCCGAGGCTGTGCTTTGCTGCAAGACAGCACAAGGTGGCCTCCATCCGGCTCCTGCCTTCCAAATGTCAAGCAGCTGGATCTGATCTTGGCCAATCACATCCCAACCCAAGACTGAGTTCTTCTCCAGTCTCGGCCAGGCAGGAAGGCCAAGGGCAAGGAGGGTGGGGGGCATGGCAAGCATAATCCAGATGAGGAAACTGAGGCAGCGGAATCCCTCCACACAGAGGGGGCCCACAATCCCCACATCTTCACTGAACACCGATCCCTCTCCTCTCTGCAGCCAAACCCTCCGCCCCTTAGCGATACAGAGTCACATGTGAGATTTCCCCACACAGGGAAAAGAAGAAGAAATCCCAAACACAGCCAAGTGCCAGGAAACCCAAAGGCAGATGATTCAGAGGATAATTGTGTCCACAGAGTCTTTGATTTTCGCTCTTAATCTCCCCTTCCAGCTGCATTTACTCTGATATTGATTTTTTTATTTATTCAGATTTTTCCATTTCCTTCTATGGATTTGTAGGAAATCTCTAATAATCTAAGAAAGATGTCAAGGTTTAAATAAATAAATTACACAGAGAAGATCTCAAGAATCCCATCCCCTAATAATGATGATGATAGCAATATCAATATCTACCATGTATTGAGTGCTTACTATGTGCCAGGTATCGATGAGAAAACTGAAGTTCAGAGAAGTTAAGACACTGACCTAAAGTCACCCAGCAAGGAAGTATCAGAGCCAGAATCCTGTCCTGGAGTAGACCCCTGACCTTGGTATCAAAAAATCTAAGGCCTATGGGCACCAGGCAGGTAAGGCAACTTGTGAAGAGAATGATTGGGGAGTAATGAGGAGGGAATGGAGACTAAGGAAAACTGGAAGCTCTGGTGGCTATTACTGTGGAAAATGGGGGCCCAGTGTTACCGTTTTTCAAGGGAAACTTGAAGTGTACATTTTTATGTGGACTTAATTGAAAAATAATTAAACAATTTCTTTACAAATATCATGTAGGCTGAACAAAATACGCTATAGGCTGAATTTAGTGCCCAAGCCAAAGTCTGTTCCTGCAGCTGCACACTCCCTGTGCCCCTCGCCAACCCAGAGGGCCTCTCCTGCCCCAGGCCCACCTCCCAGCCTTCGATGTGGGACTGCAGCTGCTCCAGAGCCTCCAGCTTCTCCATCTGCCTCTTGGTCTCGTTGATGTTGGAGCACACCGTCTTCATGGCCTGCAGGGCGCTCTGGACCGCAGGGTGGTCTGGGTGCTTTCCGGGTGTCCTCTTGGCTAGCTCCTAGGGAAGAAGTGAGGGCAAGAATAAGAGACATCAACCCAGAGGGGATCAATCCTGGCTTCCAGGTCGCCCAGCCTGGGCCAAATACCAGCTTTGCTCTATGAAAACTTTGTGATCATATGTGGGGCTGGGAAACATCATTCATTCATTCATTCATTCATTCATTCATTCAATAAATGTCCCTTGAGCACCTCCTCCATAGCAGGCAGTATTCTAAGATCTGGGGACACATTTGTTAATAAAACAAGAGAAAACTTCTTCACCTGGTAGATATTATGTTCTATAAAAGAGATCAGATAAAATAAAGAAAAATCAAGCATATAATTCATTGCCAGGCAATGATCAATACTATGAGGACAAATCAGAATGAGGGGGCTAGAGAGTAGTAGGAAAAAAGGTGTTCTCTCACATAGGGAGGTCAGGAAGACCCCTGTGTGGAGGCGACATGTGACTAGAGACCGGAGAAGCAAGGGAGGGAGTCCTGCAAAAATCTTTGGGGAAAGTGTGCCTGGCAGAGGGAACAGCAAAGGCAAGGGATCTGAAGTGGGAGCATATGTGCATAACAAGTAACAGTGAGGAGGTGGTGTGGCAGGAGTGGAATAAATGAGAGAGAGGAGAGAGAGAAACAGGACACAGACAGGACAGGACAGGAGAGAAAGGTGGTCGCTGATATGGCCCTTGCCCAGCTGTTTTCTCATCTGTAAAATGGCTATAGATAATGCCTTGCTTTGGGGGGGGGGAGGAGCTGCGTGAGGAAAGTGAAGGAATTAAGAAGTACAAACTGGTAACTACAAAAACAGTCACAGGGATGCAAAATGCATCATAGTGAATATAGTCAATAGTATTATAACTATGCATGGTGTCAGGTGGGTAGTAGACATCAGGGGGATCACTTCATCAATTACGTAAATGTCTAACCACTATCCTGTATACCTGAAACTAATATAAAATTACATCAAATGTCAACGCTAAATGAAAATAAAACACACCTTGCCTTCACAGGGACATGGCGGGGGGTGTACAGAGGCTGGTCAGAGCAGACCTTCAGCCCATGAACTTCCCCCACCACAAGCACAGGCAAGGACATTCTCAAGGTCAGGCCAGCCTTATCCAAGGGCTCCAGCCATCTCCTAGGTGTGATGAGAGAGGAACTGAGGGGGAAGGGACTAGCCAGGCCGGAAGCTATCCGGGAAGACTTTCCCAGCGAATCACTCCTCCAACCATGCCAGCAAACATGTTTCTTTAGTCATGTGATCTAGACATGACACTCCCCAAAACTAGGCTCTTTGAACACAAAACATCTGAGCAGGGGCAGACCTTGGGGAATACCTAGATACACTGAGGGCAGAGAAGGAAGGGGGTTTGGGGTTTGCCCTGGGCCACTCTGCAAAATGACAGCGCCAGCCCCTCCAGAGCCAGGCTGATGGCCTTGCCCAACATCCGCCTGTGAGCCCGTGTGGTTTCACAAGCAGGCCTGAGGTGAGCACTTCCTAGAAAAGAGGATGTCAGAGTACAGGAACCCGGTATTTCCGAAAGGTCCCTCATGCCCCCTCGCTCCCCTCCAACCACGCTTTTACCAAAAGGGAGCCGCTGGTACTGGCTGTGGGCAGCCCCGTCAGGCCTGAGGTGTGGGCTCCGTCCACAGTGAGGCCCTGGGACAGAGGCCTCGAACACCAGACCAGCATAAGAAGACAGATCCATGAAACCATAGGGTAAAAACAAAGCTGGATCTGTCGCTGGAGGAAGTGACAGTACCCATCACTCGCTCTGACGTGGGGGTGGTGGAGGCCCAGAAGGAGACGAGGCAGTTGGGAAGCCATGCTGTCCTCTCCACAAAGAGAAAAAGGTGGCCGTGGGAGTGGAGGGTGTCACGTACGGGGGCCGGACCAACAGAGGACACCCACTTTCTGAAGACACTTCAGCCAGCTGCAGGCCCTGTCCAAGCCCAGGAGGCGGAACTGTCACCCCTACCCAACTCTTTCCTGCACTTGCAGTTCTGGGGTCCCCTCAGGCCATATCTAGGGTGTCAGCAGGACTCAAAGGAAGAGGCCTGACAAGACCCAATACCACTTAAAGAAAAAAAGAAAAGAAGAAGCAAAAAACATCTGGAAGTCCAAGAAAACCCAGAAGTGAAAAGCTGTCCAGCACAGCAAAGAAAACCTCCAGGCCTGCAAACTCTATGGAAATTTCATGCAAATACAATTCTGATTTTAACAATTTCAGCCCCTGTTTCAAGGCTGGGAGAACTGTAGCCCCACAGATTAAGAATTAGTGGAGGAAAAGAAATAATGCACATGGGTCTTAAAAACTCCATCCTCCCACTGAGAGAGGGAAGGGGAAACAGTGGGCAAGGGCTCAGGACTGGGGGTCCATGTTCTGGCTTCGACCAGGACATATGCGTGACCTCAGGTAAGTCATCCCCTTTCTGAGCCTAGGTCTCCTGGCTCTAATGCAGGACTGGATCAAAGCCCAGGACATAAACCAGGCCCCGCAGGCCAAATGCTATTGCCAGCCTCTCTCAGCAAAGCAGAAGCTCTGGCCACTCTGGGCCTGTGTTTCCACTAACAATTGGGCTGACGGGCAGCTACCCCCTTAGATGGGACAAGTGCTCTACAGCTGGCCACAGTTACCATCCCACTGAGTTCTATAGAATCTACTCACTTCTTGTACATGATGGTGGTGGCAATAGCTATAAATTCCAATACAGAAGAAGTAAAATAAAAAGGAATTTAAAAAAAAAAGAGTTAACTAAACCCAAAACACACACACACACACACACACACACACACACACTAAAATTATGCAAAATAAAGCAAGAAAGGGTGAAGAAAAGAAACCAAATAAAAATAGAAAAGAAAAATGGTAGAAATAAATTCAAATGCATCAATAAATACAATAAATATAAGTGGGCTAAACTCTCCAGTTAGAAGATAGGGATTGACAGATAAGATTTTAAAATTCTAACTTTGTGTAGTTTACAAAAGAAGTACCTAAACCCTAAGGATAGAGAATGGTTGATAGTAAAAGGATAAAACAAGATATATCATTAAAATACTAATTTAAAAAACTACTATAGTTCTATGAATACTGGGCAAAATGAACTTTGAGACAATAAAAATAGCTAATACTAAGCACTTAGAAGCGCTTTACAGGTATTATTTCATTTAATCTTCACAATAAGCCATGACCAAGGCTCTATCTGATAGAGGAGGAAATTCAGGGACAGAGAACTTAAGTCTCTTCTCAAAGAAGCTACACTAATAAGTGCAGAAACTGGAATAAAAAATAAATAAAAATCACTACACTATTAGAGTAGCTAACATTTACCAAGCATGACTATCTACCTAGTAATATGCAGTGCTCTCGTGAGTTTTCTCATGCATTGTCTTTGCAGTAAGCCTGGGAGGCAACTACCATCCACATTTTGCAGGTGATGCAATGGAGGCACAGAGAGGTTAAGCAACTTGTACTTGGTCACACAGCTAAGAGGCTGAGCTAGAGCCACACAGATCGTGGCAGAAAGCAGAATGTAGGCAGAACTGCCAGGGAAGGAGATCTGGGAAGGCCACTTGGAAGATCGGATGTACAAGCTTGGCTTTGAAAGGAGGAAAGCAGGTCTCTCACCCTAAAAGAGGAGGCTTCCGTTCCTTGAGCTATTGTTGCTCACCACACAGGAAAGAACCTGAATTGCGGCTGATACAGGTTGAGATGCTGGAACAGCCTTAGGCAAGGTGTCAGTTCACAACCCAAGAGGCAGGATGGAGACTGGGCATTGTGGTTGGGGGAGGATGGGAGCTTGGGCAGGGAAGACCACAGTGCAGAGACCTCTGACTTCCTGTGCCTTCTCAGCAAGACGGTGACAGGCCAGATCCCTGGCAGATGGAGGGCTCGTTTCATAACATCAGAGTCCGACGAGGACTCCAAAGAGACACAAGTATCCAGGATAATATAGAAAACCTTGGCAGCCGAAACCAGTTTGGCTCAGTGGATAGAGTGTCAGCCTGAGGACTGAAAGGTCCCAGGTTCGATTCCGGTCAAGGGCATGTACCTTGGTTGCGGGCACATCCCCAGTGGGAGATGTGCAGGAGGCAGCTGATCGATGTTTCTAACTCTCTCTCTCCCTTCCTCTCTGTAAAAAATCAATAAAATATATTTTAAAAAAGAAAGAAAGAAAACCTTGGCAAATAATACAAAAACAACTACCCAATTGAAAATGGGCTAATGACGTGAAGAGGCAGTTCTCATAAAATGCATCCCCCACCACTGCTACCAACATAGTCCAGCCATCTCGTACCTGGATCACTGAGGTCGACTCCCCTCTGGTCTCCCACCTCCACTCTCACCACCCGTCGTCCATTCTCCACATACAGCCAGAGGGAACTAAGTCATATCTTGTCCCTCCTCTGCTCAAAACCTTCCCATGGCACCCACCTCACTCAGAGAAGACAAAGACCCTATAGTGACCCACAAGGCGGTGCATATGCTGGCTCCATCACCTCTCCAACCTCACTCCCCCACTGTCTACCTCCTATCTCTGGCCTCCTTGCTGCTCCACAGACACATTCCTACCTCAGGGCCTTTGCACTGCCTGCTCCCTCTGGCTGGAAGATTCTTTCCCAAGGTACCTTCCTCACCTCTTTCTGGTCTTTGTTCAAAAGTCCCTTCTCAATCCATCACTCTTAGCTTGATACATTTCTCTCCATAGCACCCATTCCACCTAAACAAACATATACATTTCCTATTCATTTGTTGTCTGCCTCCTCCCAGCAGAACATCAGAACACAGAGGTAGGGGTTTGGGCAGTTTTTTTCACTTTGTATCTCCAGCACCTAGTACAATGCCTGACACATAACAGTTGCTCAATAACAAGTTGGTGAATAAATACATAGCTTCAAAACCCCTAGACACTGTACCACCCACTGTGGCTCTCTCTTGAAGGTAATCAGGAAGACTACAAGGGATCTGCTAAGTAACGTCTCCAGTGCCCAGAATGGCACCGAGCACGCAGTAGATGCCTCCTAATTACTCATTAAATGACTGTAGAAATGTCATCCTATTGTTGCTAACTGTTTCTGAACCCAGAACTTAAGACTTCCATCTGAAAGCTCCTGATTTCCAAACGCCAACTTGATTTAAAACGTGTCAAACATCTGGGGGCCAAACAGGCCACCCCGTCTGTTTGGGACAGCTGCCGCAGTGCTGTGTGCAGCATGGCTGCTCAGGGTCTAGCAAGGGGGCCCTGCACAGTCTCCTGTGTCTTCTCTGTCTTCCACGCCCTTCTGTGGGTAATGCAGCTCTCACCACGCTCAGTAGTTACCTCTGTCTCCTTGATCATAGCAATGTGGCGCCCCTGGAGATGGATGTAGTCCATCACTAAGGAGGTATAGGCCTCAATTCTTGGTGCAGGAGGATGGCTGGATAAGGAGAATTTCCCAGAGCATGGGATGTGTGCTAATCACAGCTCTCCCAAGGATTTTAGGTGGCACGCCAGAAAACTTTATGTGTGTGGGGAGCGGAGCCAACAGGACTCCCTAATGGACTAGATATGGGGTGGATCAGAAATAACTCCCAGGTTTGGCCTGAGCAACCAGAAAGAAGAGAGACCAGCCCGGGCAGTGTGACTCAGTTGTTGAGCATCATCCCATGTATTATCGGTTCGACTCCAGTCAGGGCACATGTCCAGGTGGCAGGCTAGATCCCCAGTAGGAGACATGCATGAGGCAGCCAATCAATGTTTCTATCTCTCTCTCCCTCTCCCTTCCTCTCTCTCTAAAAAAATCAATAAAAACATATTTTTTAAAAAAGAAGAGAAGCCATTTACAGAGATGGGGATGAGGGAGTAGGCTGGGAGAGAAGACAGGTCTGGGGGAAGGAGAGAGTCAAGCATTTGGTTTGCGGCATGTTAGGTAGGAGGTGCCTGTTAGACATCCAAGCAGGGAAGCTGCGTGGGCCCGAGAAAAGTGCCGCCCAAGGTTAAGTGAAAGATCCATGCTGGAAGTCACTGGCACAGAGGTGGAGGTTAAAGCCATGGGAATGTCCGCACAAAAATCTGCAGGTTAATGTTCATAATAGCACCATTCGTAACAGCCAAAAAGTGTGACGCCAAATGTCCATCAACAGAGGAATGAATAAACAAAACATGGTTTGTCCACACAATGGAATATTACTCAGCCATAAAAAGGAATGAAATTGTGAGCCATGCTACAACGTGGAGGAGCCTTGAAAATATTGTGCTAAGGAAAAGAAATTGGACACGAAAGTTAGATATAATATGATTCCATTTATGTGAAATGTGCAGAATAGGCAATCTGTAGAGACAGGAAGTAGGTGGTTGCCAGGAGCTGGGGGGGAGAGGATGGAAAAGGGAAGTGACTGCTAATGGGTCCAGAGTTCCTTTTGGGAGGGATGATGAAAAATATTTCTAAAATGATTACAGTGATGGTTGCACAACTTCTGAATATACCTTAATAAAATGAGAAAAGCCAGAGTAAATAAGGCCTCCTCCAGGAGCGAGTCTAGATAGAGTCAAGGCCCAAGACTGAGGCCTGGGGCCCACCTACGCTCAGAGGTCTAGAAGGTGAGGAGCCAGCAAAGGAGACTGAAGGGGTTAGAGAGGCAGAAGGCAAAGGGGAACAGAAGGACTGGAGCGCCAGCTGCCCCCTTTAGACAGATGTGCCCTCCAAGTTGCCCCCTGCCAGCCTCGCTTGCTCCCATGACGCAGCAGGCAGGTCCCGTGGGGGGTGGGGGGGCAGCCCTGTGGGTCCTGAGCCACACCAGCAGCCGGTGCACAGTAAGTGCCCCAATAAGCTCTGTGCATCACCCGGAAACAGCTAAAAGGGTCGGTGACAGTCTGTCTCGCCTCGGCACCTGCCATTTGAGCACCAGGGGCATTACCCCAAACCTGAATCATTTCCCTGGAACTGTCAATGGAAAACTCAACAAAGCCTGAAAATGCCAACTGTCTATGCCGGGTCTGGGTTGAAGGCTGAAATAGAATGTCCCGGCTATTCTTAGGCAATGTTCAAGTTCAGCTTTTTGGGGCCGTTCCCAAAGAGGCTTTCATTCTTGCCTTTTCCCTCTTCCCTCTTCCTACGCAGGCTCCTCAATCCTGCTCGCCTACTTAATTCAGAGTTCAGCTCACACAAGGGGCTCAGAGGGCCACAGGGACATCTGCGCGGGGTCAGAACCAGAGGGGCCGGAGGGGAGGACTGTCCCCCAGCTCATGGGATTGTCTTTGAAAACCCACTGGAAAATGTGACAGAAAGGAGGAACTCAGGAGGGGTATGAAGAATTCCCCTCCGTCCCAGCTGTTTTCTGATGCAAACATTTCAGCTGTGGGTGCCAAAGGCCGGACACACTGAGCAATTTGGTCGGGCGGGCAGCATGGCATGGGCCCACAGGAATCTGAGGTCCCGCTGGCTGGTCCCCCAGTGCTCTCTGAGCCTCGGATAAACACAGCTGGAGACAGAGGAAACTGAGCCTGTAAACAGCCATTTGGTCAGGAGAGCAAACCCACAGCCCGGCTTCAACCATTTCCTGTGGGCAGTTACTCTTCCATCGGCTGCCGGCCGGCTCTGTCCCTCCCTGCTCTTCTGGGAATCCAGAGCCTAGAAATCCTGCCAGACCAGACTGTGGCCCCTGGGGCTGAGCAGGCCTCAGAAATGCATGGGCCTCACACTGAGGGCAGGAGTACACACACACACAGGTCCAGCCCCACTGGCTGTGAAAACACGTTATAGAAACTGCCATTCCCAGTGCCTGCTGGGATTCCAGACTTTCCCAAGATCCAGAAATCAAGGGGTTAATTAACACCTAGGGAACCTCAGCTGGTGGTTCTTCTAATGGGTCAAATGTTTAAGGTTTTGAAAACCAGGAAAGGAGGAGCAGGCCAGTCACTGAACCATGACACACAAGGTCACTGACCTTCCCAGACTCTCCACTTAGGGAACTGAGATCAGCACCCCCAACACCCAGCACTTTGGCAGCCTTAGCACCTCAAAGTGCTTCTCAACAGGCTGTGGAGCTGATAGGGGAATTCTAGAATCTACAAATCATGGTTCTGCTTCCTTACCCAACGTGTGGCCTTGAACAGGCCCCTTCCTTTCTCTGTGCCTCAGTTGCCTCATCTCTAAAATGGGGTTAATCAAAGTGGCTACCTCATCGAGTTGCTCTAAGAAATAAGTAAATAAGGGTCTGATCATCATAACAACCTTATCAGTACTATTAATACAAACTATGTGTTACAGATGAGAAACTGAGGCATGGAGAAATCACACAGCTAGTAAAAGGCAGAGCTGGGGTTCAAACCCAGGCAGCCTGGGGCTGCCAAGTGTGGCTCTAATCCAGGGGTCAGCAAACTTTTTCTGTGAAGGTCCAGATAGTAAATATTTTAGGCTTTGCTGGCCACATCCGGCCTCTGTCACACAGTCTTCTTTGTTTTAGGGTTTTGTTTTATTTTTACAACCCTTTAAAAAATGCAAACACCACTTTTAGCTCATGGGTTGTACACAAACAGGCCAGGGGCTAGATGTGACCCATGAGCCACAGTTTTGTTAGCCCCTGCCTTAAGCCAATACAGAACACTCTCTTTAAATGCTGGCAATTAACACACATGTGGAAGACACACCACACAGACCAGATAAACAACATGGGCAAAAGTCCAATTCAGTCCACAGGCTACCAATGTACAAGGTCCACATGGAGCTTCTCCTGCACCAAGCCGAAGAGCTGAGCTACATATGACGTTGCCAACATTCACCTGGGAATCCAAGCAGCTACAAGAACCACGGCGGAAGGTCCTTTTGAGATCCCTGGAAGGGATAGACAGCAGCAGGCCAGAGGAGGTGAGGGGACAGCTGTGTCCCACCTCCCACAGCTGCACACAGTACAGGCTTGTGTTCACAGGCAGAAATGATGGCCCCAGGGTCCGGTCAGCCTCAGAGGCTCAAGTGTCACCCACCTTATCCAGCAGAAAGTCAAGTTCAAGAATTCCCTAGTACTTTCCCCTCCCCTCTCTCTTCTAGTTCATGGAGCAAGGATGCACATGGCCCTGGGCGTGTGAATGAGGCATCACCAGCCAAATTAATCCACCAGCAAAGACTCCAGGAACAGCTGTCAGACTCAAGGCCTTGAGGATGGCGCCAAGGGAAGCTCGGGTCAACAGCCGCCATTTCCAAGGGCTGAAAACCCTGGGCTGAGAGCAGCAGATGGTGACAGAGCTACCCACCCAGCTGGAGATCTACCCAGAAGCCGGCTCGAATGCTGAGAATTAAGACTTCTTGGGTCCCCACACAAGCAGCAAATCTGCTTGACCAAGACTAAGTCAAAGGTGGCTGGACAGCACAGGAAACAGCAGTATGTGGATGCTGTGGTTTCCTCACACAGTATTTGCCCACCCTCTTCCACAAATAGCCCAGATTTTGGTGAGGAGGGTCCAGTCTGTCCCCCTCGCTGGGCTTTTAGCCTGTGGGACAGTGATTGGTGAGAGGTTGGAGCACATGACAAAAATCTAAGCCAATTAGAGATCCCTAGCTCAGGGTGATTGGTTCAGGTATGAAGCATCTGACCCCAATCTCAGCCAATCAGAACACACTGTCTTGCTCAGTGTCATTGGACCATGTCTTAGCCAATCAATGCCTAACCCTGCCCAGCTCATAGCAATTAGGGTAAAGCCCAAGTCCAAGCATATAGGTGGAGGAGAAAAGTTTTATAGCACAAGCAAAGGCTTCATGTCATTGATTCAAGTAAAAGCATGCGACTCAGGCCCAAATCATTTGGAATATCACATTCTCCTGGCCACAGATGGCCAAAGCCTGAATCACCCTCAGGACTTTTGTCAGAGCTACTAGAAGAGAGGGTGTAAGGCCAGAGTAACCATAGCCCTCAGCGACCACACTGAACATAAAGCTCAACAGTCAAAAGCAGAACTGAACAAGGGAGAAAGAGGCAGGGTCCTGGTGGGATCCAGCCTGCCCCAGGCTTCTCAGCTACTTGCACTAACAAGTTTTATTTTATGATTAAGCCAATCAGAGCCAATGTGTCACATCAAGCATGGTGAAAGGAGTGGGGTGCCGCTCTCACCTTGAGGAGGAGTGGGTACTTGCAGATCCTCTGAATCGGAGACAGCAGGTAGCCCTCCAGAGGGATGTCCGTGGTCTTCCGGCCGCCCAGAAGCATGCAGCTCTGCAAAGGGACAGACACCGCCATTAAAACTCGCCAAGGACAACGAAAGGATTGGGCCACCCTCAAACAGCCATGGGGTAGCACTCTCAAAATGCAGCTACACACTTTGGAAGCAATGTAGCAACACCTAGGAGAGATGAAAATGTGCAGAGAGGGTGAGGCAAAAGTAGGCTTACAGTTGTTTGTGTGGAAAGTAATACAATAATTAATAAATAATAATACAAGAATAAACTCTGTGCTTCGCATACTCACAACTGTAAACCTAGTCCTCTCACCCCCACCCCCCATTTTCACACACACACACACACACACACACACACCCCGTATTCTATAACCCAGCACAAGGCCTCCATCAGACGTGAACCAAATCCTGCCCAGTCCCTATTTTGATAATAAAAGTTTTATTGGAACACATCCATCTATTTACATATTGTCCAAGGCTGCTTTCAAGCAGTCATGGCAAAACGGAGTTGTTGTAACGGAGACCACAGAGTCACAAAAACTAAAATATTTACTATCTGGCCTTTCACAGACAAGCTTGCCAATCTCTGGCCTAAGGAAGCTTTCACACCTACACACCAGGAGACAGGAACACGGACTTCAAAACAGCCTTGTATGGAGCAGCAAAACATGAGAAGCAACCTAGTAAGAATAGAAAAATGTGTCTGCAGGACACTTATGCAGTAGTTCACTGCACCACGGTGACAATGGGGGAACTAAAGCGACACAGAGCTATGTGGATGAACCTCAAAAACATACTTTTGAGCAAAACACACACACACAAAATAAAGAATATGCATGGTATGAACCAATTTAAAACTTTTAAAGGTACACAAACCCAAACTAGGCATTGTTTATAGAGAACAGGTCTGCAGTAACATATAAAGACATGTACAGGAAAGAAATAATATTCCCAGACCTAGAAGGAGTTACGTCTGTGGAGGGAGGGTTCCAATGGGATTTGGAAAATGAACCTGCGACCTTCAACTGTTACTGAAAAGGTTTTATATCTTTACCTGGCAGGTGGGGACCTGAGTGCTGCCGCAGGAATACGTGTGCTTTGGTTTGCAGAGTAAAGACTGCAACTCACCCCTCAGCTCCTGGCCACCTCCCTGGCAGCCTGCAGGCACCCACATCGGTACTTCCTTCGTGCCAGTCCCCTTTCCTGTGTTCATTCTATCCCCCTGCGTAACATGCGTTTACTCCTCCCAATAATAATAAACATATTATTACCATCATTCATCGCCGACCGACGGATAGCTTATGATGTGCCAGAAGGTCCTTGACAGCTCTCATCCTGACCACCAGCTTCCCTACGAGCTAACCACTATTATTATTCCCATGTCACAGCTCAGGCACCTGGGGTTGGGAAGGGTAAGTGTTTCTCCTCAAAGTGAGCCAGAGGTGGGGTCTCCACGCAGGCGGGCTGAAGAAGAGCCTGGGCTTGGAACCATGATGCCAGCTACCCGTACCCCAAACCCAGCATTCTTCAAGGCCAGCCCAGCCCCCACCTCCAGGAAGCCTTCCCCATCTTCTCTCAATTCCCAAGACTCTTTCCTCCTGGCACCTGCACAGTAGGCCGTTTGTTCCGTGTGGCTAAAAACCACACGCAGGCATTTATCGTCCTTTCCTCTGGAGAGGTTCCTCTTGGAGCCAAGGGGCTCCAACCTGAGCATCCGTGTTTTGGCTGCCAGGAATCATGAGGCTCATGTCTGCGGTCCCGCCACCATGCCCCTCACTGTCCCGGGCTGTGAGGGCTGACAATGTGCCCAGTATATGCATGAACGAATAAATGGACGGATGAACCAATGAATGTGCGAACTGCCCGCACATGCAGCAGGGAACGGGTCTCAGCCTCCCCCCCCCTCCCCCCCAACACTGCGCCAGCAAATTGGCAATGAAGCGGACTCTTGGGAAAGGGAATCCCATCCTATCACTCATTCATTCTGCAAATTCACTTCGTGTGCTCACTGTGTTTGGGCACCGTTCCAAGCGCTGGGGGAACTTCCCAACAAGACAAGTGAAAATGTGATTGGAGAACCTTTCCCATGTGCTCACCACACACGAGGCACTGTGCCTCCTGCTTCGCCCGTCGGTCAAGTTCATCCTCACGACCCGAGGATAAGCGTGGACCATTCATGCTTAGCCATAGATGGGGAAACTGGCACAGAGAGCCCGAATGACTGGTCCAAGACTACTGCCTTTCAGGAATCTTAAAGGCCCCCTCCTCGGAGAAGCAGAATCCCAGGGACCCCGGGGCCGACTGTGGCGGGAGCTGCATGGCTCCCACCCCCACGTCTAACCCTGGCACAGACGGGGGATCAGGGATGTGGCAGCTGGGAGATGCCAGGCCCCACACTGCTCACACTCAGGCCTTTGTCCTCAGAGCCAGAACTGCCCACAAGCTGCCCTGGTGATGTCAGCTCTGGGCAGAGAGAGGGGAGCCTGGGGGTGAGGAAGGGCTTTCCAGAAGCCCCCAGGGCTTGGCCGGAGAAAGGCCTGTCTCTTTGTCCAGAATCAAGGAGTCTTCACAGGACTGTCACAGCCACCAGCTAAGGCTTCTCCCAAACCCCCAGATTGTTGTTTCACTTGATTTTCTTTCTTTCTTTTTTAAGAATAAAAGCAAACATACACAGAGCTACCATTCACTATTCTATGAAGATTACACTCCAGGCACTATGGGAAGAACGTTTGAAAATTATCCCTTTAAGCCCTCCTCATTCACAGAATTGATTCAGGTGGTATCCACTTCCTCCACTTCCGCACCTCCTATGGCAGCATGCCCTGCGCGGTCCTGGGTCCTCCTTTCTACCCATGCGCGCTCCCTGGCTGACCTCTCCCAGACCCATCGCCCTAACACCATCCCATCTACTGACGTGCAGATTTATATCTCCAGACTGGCCCCTCCCTTCCCAAATCCCCACCTGGATGTCTCCAAAATGGCCTTTTTAAATTTTCCTCTCTTACCTGTTCCTAACCCAGCCTTTACCACCTCAGGAAACTTCAACTCTATCCTTCCAGTAGTTTGGGCCCAAAACCCTGAAGCCATCTTTAACTCCTCTCATTCAGTTACTCCCCGATACCAACCATCCTGCAGATCAGTCAGCCAGACCCTCCAACTCCCTGTGACTCCAACCACCCCTGACAGCACCACCATTGCCCCATCCTGCCACCATCATCTGCCTGGACTGTTGCAGCAGCCCTGTGGTGGGGTGAATAGTGTCCCCGAAAATGCCACACCACCCCAAATCTCAAAATGTGTCCTAATTTTGAAATAGGGTCATTATGGATATGCTTAAATTAAGAGGAGGTTACACTAGATTAGAGTGGGCCCTACCTCATCTGACCCATGTCCTTATACGAGGAGGAGAGGACAAGGGAACAAGGCTGCATGAAGACAGGGGTAGAGACTGGAGTTACGTGTCCACAAGCCAAGGAGCCCCGGAGGCCCCCAGAAGCTGGCAGAGGAAAGGCAGGCCCCTCCCCTGGGGCCTTCGCAGGGAGCAGAGGCCTGCCGGCACCTGATCTCAGCCTCTGGCCTCCAGACTGCGAAAGAATAAATTCTGTCGTTTAAGCCACCCAGCTTGTGGTCATTTTTAATGGCAGCCCGGGACACCTGTACCAGTTCCCCTTTGCTTCCAGCCTCACACTGCCAGGAGGCAGACCTTTCAAAATGCAAATCAGTTCAAGTCATTCCTTTGCTCATAACCACCAAGGGCTTCCCATCCCACTCAGACTAAAACTGAATATTCTAAACTGCCACACGTTCCAACATGGACAGATCTCGCAGGCATTATGCTGAGCAAAGGAAGCCAGACTCAAAAGCATCCTGCATGATGCCATTCGTGAAACACTCCAGAACAGGCACGACGAACGTTTGGTGAGAGAAAGCAGCATAGCGGTTACCTCTGGATGCAGAGAGGGGCACGGCGGAGGAAGGACACAAGGAATCTTCTACAGTGAAGGGAATGTTCTACATCTTTACCTCGAAATATCACATGGTCTCACTCATTGGTGGAATATAATGAACAACACAAACTGATGAACAAAAATAGAACCAGAGTCATAGAAGCATGAAACAGACTGTCCAACCTATGAGGGAAGGTGGGGGGTGAGAGGGTAAGAGATCAACCAAAGGACTTATATGCATGCATATGAGCATAACCAATGGACAGAGACAGTAGGGGGGTGAGGGCATGTGCTGGGGGGTGGGAGTGGCCAGGGAGAGGTCAAATGGGGGGAAAAGGAGACTCATGTAATACTTTAAACAATAAAGAATTTTAAAAATAAATAAATCTTTACCTCTAAGGTGGTTTCAAGGGAGTACACATATGTAAATACTCATTATGCTGTGTGTATATTCACGGCATGTATGCTAGACTGCAATAAAAAAAGCTATGTAAAAATCTCAGATCCCCATTGTCTAAATGCTCCTTCATTATCTGGCCTTACTTCCTTCCACTCTTCCTCTTACGCTCTCCATTCCAGCAACCCTGACCTTCTTGCTCTTCTTCAAACACACTTCTACCTCAGGACTTTTGCACTTGCAGTTCCTCTACCTGGAAAGCTTTTCCCCCAGATACCCCTTGCCTCTCTCATACTTTCTCCAGGTCTCTGGTGAAGTGTCACCTAAGACACTGTTTTCCAAAGACCAACCTAAAATAGCAGGCACCACCCTGATCCCCCAGAACATCCTGTCGCCCTTAACTTACTTTATTTCCTGCAGAGAAGTTAATGCCACATGACATGCAGGTCTCCCCTGCTTGAATAGCCACTCCACGTCAGTAGGGACTTTTCTTGCCTTGGTCATTGTTGCATCCCCGTACTTAGTATGATCCCTACCACACAGTAAGTGCTCAATAAAAAGCTGTTGAATGAATGAATGAATGAATGAATGACGCCCACTTTACCGACAAGGAACTGAGGCACCGAAAGACAAAGTTCTCACCCCATCTTTCAACTAGTGCACAGCACAGCATATCGTGAATGGAAAGCCAGATTCTGTGTGTTCCCAACGCCTTAACAGCCCATGATAGACATGAGATGGCACTTCTGCAGGTGGCCAAAAGCTGGGAGATGCCAGCAAAGAGGGAGACAGATGGCATGTGTGCTGGCACCCCACACGTCCTCCCCCCTCCCAAGCTGGCCTAGCCCAGCTGCTGCTAGGAAAGGGGCAGTTTGGACCACTAGGAAAACTGCAAGAGAGAGGGGAAGGAAGGACAGAAAAATTGAGGCCCTTCCCTTCCCACATCCCCAGAAACACCTTCCTGCTTCCCAACACACAGCTGAGCCCAAGGGGGCATCCCTGAAAGGTGGGGCTCTGAGCCAGCATGCTAAGGGGTGCTGCCTGAAACTCAAAAGGTCAGTCACAGAAACACGGTCATGTGTGTGGTCTTACAAGATATGACTTTGTTTTTGCTTTTCACCAAGACTCTTTTATGAAGGTAAGTGCAAAACTAGAAACGTAAAGACACAGCTACCAGCAATGATGAAAAGCATCAGTCCCAAATTCTTGAGGCACTTGCGACAAAAGTGGAAATCAGTCAACCAACCTGCCCTTCCTCAGATGCTCACTGGAAGTGGGCCAAGCAACAGGAACTTACAAGTGAAGGAAACATACATTTTTGAATCAAAATTCTGGAAATACTTTGTTGGAGACTGCATTATGGAAAAGTATTCAAGAATTTTATCATATAGCTTAGCTCTCTGGACACATGGTTAACACTCCTTATGCCATGTCAGTTAATTGTTGTTCTTTTATTTGCTGGATTCTGTATATGTTGTCAGGAGATAAAACTGTTTTGGGGGCTGGGACTGAATGAGTAGGGGATTTAGAGGTGAAAGACCAAGATTCAAACCCCTAAGGAGCTCAATCATTTCCTAAATATGTACTCTTAAAAAGTCACTTAATATTTTGAAGTCATCAAAATCACCTTTGGCAAAGGCTTGAGGTGTCCCCTAACATAATCTTCCACAGCAACAGGATTTTCAACTAGGCACCTGGCTGCCCAGAATAAAGCCTACGTTTCCCAGCCTCCCTTGCAGCAAGGTGTGGGCATGTGACCAAGTATTGGCCAATGGAATGTGAGTGGAAGAGATGTGTGCCGCTACCTGTTGTACCCTTACAAGGAGAAAGGCAGTCCTTCCTTCCCACCCGTCCCGCATCCCACTACCTGAATGTGGAAGAGGGAAGAGGTCTTTTTGGACCACGTTAATGAGGGCACACCCTAGGGCAGTGATGGCGAACCTATGACACGCGTGTCAGAGGTGACACGCGAACTCATTTTTTTGGCTGACTTTTCTTTGTTAAATGGCATTTAAATATATAAAACAAGTATCAAAAAATATAAGTCTTTGTTTTACTATGTTTGCAAATATCAAAAAATTTCTATATGTGACACGGCACCAGAGTTAAGTTAGGGTTTTTCAAAATGCTGACATGCCGAGCTCAAAAGGTTCGCCATCACTGCCCTAGGGCCTTGGCCCCTGACACTGGAACCTCCAGACTGTCTACATCACGTTAACATGGGAGAGAAATAAATGCTTACTTTGTTTAAACCACTGCTATTTGGGATGTCTGGAAATGCCACCAAGCACACATGTATCTTAACTCATACACAACGGTGGCTGGTCAAGCTCCAAGGAGATCACAAATGAGAACCCACTTTACACACCAGGGAAGCTCTCTGCAGTGGTAGGGAAGGCCAGCACGGATGTCTAGTGCTTTGCCTGATCAACATCCATTCCCGACTTACTTCCACAAGTAGAAACTGTTCTTTAAGGATCCACCACACTCTTAGGGCCTGTGATATGTGGGAGTTAACCCCGCCCTCCAGCTCCAGAAGGGACCAATCAGAGCCCCAACCAATCCCTCTATCTACAGCAAGCTTGGCAAACTCGCACCCAAGGGCTGCATGCGGCCCACAACGAATATTTTTGCAGCCCAGCCAATATAACGGTAGGTAAGAAACGTTTTAATAAAAATTTCATAACTTAATTTTTACAATATCCTGTTATACATAATGATTAATAACAAACTACAACGTTCACTAATGACTGATTACTATAATCGTGCTGCATTCATTTCTCTTCCGCGCCTTACGCGCAGGCACACCGTTTTTCTCCACTAATACTAGCAGCAAATATTTTAGCACCCGATTGCCGCATCCTTAGTCTTGTACTGACTTGTTTGGTGTGCGCAACAGGAAGTATTTCGCTTTCAGGGAACAAGAAAAATAGGTTTATTTGTGTTACGCGTATTAATTTGTGCAGTTATTCCGTGTCTAGTAGGTTAATATTCAAGAAAAAATATTAATTTTTATTAAAATGCTCTATTATTTTACGTTAACGATGACTCATTTATTTCAGCCCTTTGTATTCAGCATGTCTCTATCAAAATAAACCTACGTTTCTATGAAAATTGAAGCTTTTGTTTTTTTGCAGCCCACATACACTTAAACCTTGTTTATTTGGCCCGGGTTAGCCTTTGAGTTTGACATGCTTGATCTACAGCAACTGGTTCAGGGATAAGCTCTGTAGCCAAGCGAAGCCAGTGAGCATCAGACCCAGGATTTTGGCCTGACTGTTGGGAAAGAGGAATTTTCTTTACCCTGGAGCTGCGCTGCTATGAGTGGGTATACGTGTGGAGTTGCTGAAGGCCACGCTGACACCACTTGAGGAGAGCTGCCTGGGAATGGAGCCAAGGCAGAGAAAAGCAGAGTCCAGAGACACATTCCTAATGACATCATCTGAACACCCAGATGCTGCTGTGCCTAAAGCCCTCTCAGGTCTTAATCTTCCCAGGAAAATGAACCAGTAAATTCTTTATTTTTTTTTAAGCCAATTTTAACTGGATTTCTTTCACTTGAAATTAAATAACCCAAATAATACAGTCATCACTACCTCTGGAACCACTCTCATTAGAATCACTGCTTTAGACTAGGAATTGGCAAACTTGGCCCTACGGCCAAATCCAGCCCTCTGCCTGTTTTTATAAATAAAGTTTTATTGGCACACAGCCATGCCCATTTCTTTACATTTTATTTTTGGCTGCTTTTTTGCTATACGGGGGCTGTATGACACACAAAGGCAAAAAGTATGCATTCTCTGGCCCTTTACAGAAAGTGTTTGGCGATCGCTGCTTTAGACAGATTACTCTGGCGGAGGAAGGGATCGGGCAACATGGAGGTGGCAGCATGAAGTTCTCTTTAGCCTACGATGCACAAGGCTGAAGCGAACATAAGAGAGGGGCAGGGGTGACGGGTCACTTACCAAGAGGAAGGCACGCACGGTGGGGATCTTGTTCAGTTCCACAAGCAGCCGCAGGGCCTTCTCGTGGTTGCTGCAATATTCCTCGTACACGCAGAACTTGTCCTTCTGCAAGACAAGGACAGAGCCTGAGACAGGTCATGGCAGGCAGAGACCTCTGAAGTGTGCTGCCGACTAGGTCTGTGGGCCGGGAGGAGCAGACCCTGAGAGCCTACAGAGCCGGCGGGATGTCAGGTACACAGGCTCCCACTCGCGGCAGGTCTCTCAGCCTCTACTTTTGCGCCAGTTCTGCACCCATAGCCTGAGTAACCTTGCAGGCAGCAGCATGGCCCAGGGGCAAGTGTACAGACTCAAGCCAGGTGGGCTGGGCTTGAACCTGGCTCTGAAGTTCCAGCTGTGAACTTGAGCAAATTACCTGACCTCTCCATGCCTTGGTTTCCTCACCTGTAAGGTGGAATGAATAATAGTCCCTAACTCGTGGGGTTGTCATGAAGGTTAAAGAAATTAAAAATGTGAGGGTTCACCATGGAGTAAGGGCTCAATAAATGTGCAATTTTACAATTAAAACAAATGTCAGACTGTGTCACACCAATGGTGGTCTATTACACTAGGAATGAAATACAACACTTTATTAAGACCTTCAAGGATCAGATAAGTGACCCTGCCTTCCTGTGACCTCACTTCGCTGGCCCTCTAGCTACTCCTTAAACCTGCCATGCCTTTCTACGTCGGGGCCTTTGCACTTGCCATTCTCTCCACCTGGAATACTCTACCTGGAGGCCTGGCTACTTCCCACCATTCCAGACTCCCACCTCCTCAAATGACACCTGGGCTACCCTAGCTAAAGAAGCCACTCAGGCATTTTCTATCGCTGACACACCTGTCATTTTCTTTATAGGGCTCTCACAATCTGGATTATCCAGATTATTTGTTTATCTGTTGTCTTCCCACTTGGCAGTCAGTTTCCTGAAGGCAGTGAATATCTCTGTCTTGTTCAATGAAGTATCCTCAGATCCTGGCACACAGTAGGCCCTCAATGAATACTTGGCACACAGTAGGCCCTCAATGAATACTTGCTAATTGAATAAACTCTGCACACCTACTATGTGCTACGCCCTGTATATATGAACTAGAAGAGTCAAGACTGGCTCCAGAATTTGAGGGAACAAGATCTCTGGTCACTGCCACAGAGCAGTGGCATTCCTGAGACAGGGGGATAGTTCTATTGACCTCCAGATGCCCCTAAATCCAAAGTTGGAGTCTTTCCAGCCTAGAGGTCACCCGTGGGTCATCAGATCTGTAACCATCAGTCAAGGCTTCCGGAAGTTGAAAGGACTGGAGCCTTCTTAGCAGGAAGCTCTCCACCAAGCATTCTAGGTTCCAAAAATCTCACAGAACACTGCCTCCCAACTGGCCAAACCCCAACAAGGATGTCCTGGGTAAGGCCACTGGGCAGGGAGGGTGAAGGGCCTCCACCTTGGGCTGGGGGATGGGCAGAAGACCCCAAGCAGCAAAGGAAGGAAGGGGTGGTTCTGCAAAACAAGCAGCTCATCTTGTCTCTAAACAAGCCCCCAGTCATCCTGCTGATGGGTGGCTGCAGGAAAGAGGAAACCAAAGAGGAGAGAGAATGGGTTTCAGAATCAATCAGCTGCCCCAACACACCCAGTGCACCCCGGGGGCTCTGTGTGCACCATCTGAGCCGACGGCCTGAGCAGCAAAGTGCTCACAACCAGAGCTGATGGCCAGCACGAGTGTGGCTGAGTATGTCGGACATGAATGAGGGTAACCTCATTAAACCCTCACAATAACCTGGCATGACAATTACTGTATTATACCCACCCCACCTAGTGAAGGGGCAGAACCAGGATTCTCTCTCTCTTAATATCCATGCCAACTTCCAGCTCAAGGTCACACAGCATGGGATGGGGATGGGGATGGGGATGGGGGTGGGGATGGGGATGGGGATGGGGATGGGGGTGGGGATGGGGGTGGGGATGGGGATGGGGATGGGGATGGGAAGTAAAAACTATGGGTACAAATCTCGAGCCACAGACCCACGGACAAAGCTCCAAGGGGCACTGCAGCATAATGAAGTGCACAGTGACTATAGAACCAGACCATCTGGGTTAGAAACCCAGCTCCAAGCTTCCTAAGTAGTGGGTGACCTTGGGGCAGCTGCTTCACCTACTTATGCCTCAATTCCCTCATCTGTAAAATGAACATAATAACAGACACCCCACCACTACCCCTTCTACCTGGGCTATTGGAAAATTAAATAACAGTGTATATAAAACAAGGAGAACAGAGCCTGGTATATAATGAACACTTACAACATTTCAAAACACTCTAAAAGTACTAGCCACAAACACAAACCCAATCAATAAAAGTGAATTAATAGGAGGAAATGCCAAAATGAACAATGCCACAATTATCCAAAGTGTACACATGTCAGGGACAAAAAACCCTAATACAGACTCCAAAGAACCACCAAACGACCTGAAGCATCATAATACACAAGCTACATGCTCCAAACAACACCACCAATACAGTGAGCACAGAGAAACACGCACTGAGTCACCAACTACAACGCCTCACCCTGTGTCTGCAACCCACCCAGACCCTGACACACTCATACGTACAAGGGCAGGAAGGGAGAAGAGGGGACCCCAGCACCCCCACACTGCCCAAGGAGACCTTCATTCTAATTCCACTTGTCTCCAATCAAGGACAGTGGGGATGGGTAAAAAAGTCTGGACTGCAGGAGTTCACTCAGGCACAAATAAAAAGATGTGAGGGAGGCTGCCAGACACATCTGGAACCAGGGCCTCGGCTGCAGACAGGCCATGGTGAGGGGGCTGCAGAGAAGAGGGAGAGGACTTTGCTTGTTGTAGATGACAGGAATCGGCCTGTGTCTGGGGCCTGTAGGGCTTTACAGGAAGGGCTGGGCCCTGAATGCAGACACATGCATGAGAGCAGGAGATCCCAACCCTATTTAAGGAGCTTTAGGAAAAAAAACTGCTCTGCAGCCAAGGGCCGGGGCTTTCCTGGGTCTGCAGACCCTACTTTTAGTATTGTTCAGAGGTAAGATACTGGAAGCCCCCATGATCACTACCAACATCAACCTTGCACGTTGTTAAGTGCAGGTTTTACAGCCAGACCACCCAGGTTCGCAGCCTGAGTCTGTGGCCTTGGACAAGGCACGTAATGTTTCAGAGCCTCTGTGTTCCTGTCTATAAATTATAGACAATAATGACCTCCCCGTCATGAGGTTGTTGTAAGAATTATCAGGTGAATTCATAGCAAGGGCTTAAAATCGCGCCTAGTAAGTGCTCGTTACATGTTAGCCATTGTTATTGCTGTTATTGATGCTGTGGCTACTATTACCGTCGTTATGGTGTCAGCAAATTCATTATCGCATTGGTGAGTCCGTCTATGACAGAGTGGAGCAGCAGATGGGTAGGTTTGATGGCAAAAAAAAAAAAAGACACAAGCAGAGTGAAGACAGAGGGAGCTGAGTCGACTCATAGGTCTGGAGAAGGCCAGCAGGGGAAGCCACCAGGCAGACTTTAAGAATTATGGTGGGCCTCCAGCCCCGGAGTCTTACTCCTCATTCAGGCACTGCCCACCTCCCCCATCCACTCCCTGCAATGTGAGCTCCACAGGGGCAGGGCTTGCCGAGGTCACTGCTGTGGTGCCAGTGGGGACTGAAGTCCCCAGCAGAGTGAAGGCATCGTGACTATTTGATGAATAAAAGCAAGAAAGCAGAAGGAGGAACTGAGAGCGGCCTGACAGCCCTCAACCCACCCCCAGGCTCTTTCCAGAAGACCTGGGCCCACCACAACCACTGCCCCGGCTCTTCGTTGGAACATCTGTTGTTTTACTCACCCAGCATCCATTCTGTTCTGGTCACAGCCCCCAATTCTTCCCCTGAGGAACCTCCTCTACACTCGGAGCCCACTGACCCCACTCCACTCCCAGGCACCACAGGCGAGCATGTCACTCAGGCCAGGCCAAGCAAAGCTGGGCCAATGCCAGCCCTCAAGGACTCATGCTAGAATCAATGTGAAGAGAGGCTGTCTTTGAGCTGTGGCTGCTGAGCTGTCAGTGCCAGCCTGAAACACTGAGGGCACCTCTGCCACCCTGTGAGGCATCCACTCCCTTCCCCCCTACCCCTCAAGAATGAAGCCAATACAGAGGAAAGCAGAGCCTAGAGACAGACCAAGTCCTTCAAACATCAGAGGTGGGTCCTGGATCCAGCTATGCCTGAAGCCGGCACACTCCTGAACATTTCATTTATATGAGCCACGCAGTCTTTTTGTGTTGACGCCTACCTGAGTTCTTACTTTTGTCACTTGCAGTAAATACAGTGCTGATACAGGCACACTCTGAAAAGGGCAAGAAAACGACAGAATGGGCCCAAGCCTAGTGAGTGCCAGGGTCTCCCTGTCCATCTCCATCAGTACGCGAAGGGGTTGGGCTAGAAAGCAGAGTCAAATCTGTTTATTGTCACATGCCAACAGCAATTAATAGGTACTGCTGGCTGGAACACCGGGAGAAGAGCACTGGTGCCCCAGGGAGCACTGAGGTAGAATGTCCTGATTGATTAGCGATGTCTGCCACAGATGCAGGAGAGGGAGTAAGTGATAAGATCACCACAGCTGTGTCATTCCTGGTCCCCTGAGCCCCTTCTCAGACACTCTGCAATGTCATCCTCTCCTTCAGCCCGTGAAAAGGGCTGAAGGGACCAAGGCTTGAGGCTTGGAGAAGTTAAATTTCGGAAATGACAACACCCCTCTTCAGAACCAACCCCAGGTCCATCACTCCCGTGTCCTTTCATTGAGCCCAAACCCAGCTGTGTCTCGGGCCGGAGACCCTGCAAATCTGGAAATGCTGCTTTTGACAGCTAAGAACCCAAGTGTTCAATTTCCTCCTAGGGCCCCCACAGAGGCTTTGATTGTTTTTCCAGGAAGAAACAAACAGTTGTGCACACACAGATGTGGTGGGTAGGGAACACATGGCTGTGGATTTGGGCTGTGAAGGAGGAGAAGGGGCCAGCTGTCAGCTGACAACTTGGGGAGAGGGTCCACGCCCCCAGAGAGGACTCAAGGACTGTCAGAGGTGGTGGTTGCCGTCCTCAGTACCTGGGGGGTGACACTGGCTCCAGGGAGACCCTCTGCTCTGAGCCCCTCACTTCACACCCTGAATGACTGGGACTCAGCACAAGGAAGGAGTGAACTATGGGACATCTCCTGCAGTGGGGAGGGGAGCATGAGATCCCAGTCTCACTTTTGCAAGGGACTCCCCACCCTATCCACACAGCTGCAGGGAGAGGAGGCTCAACTGTAACTCAGACCACACTACTTCCCTGTAAAAACTCTGAATAAAATTCCCACAGGCGCTGGCCCCCATGACATCCCAGACTCCCTCCATCGCTCCTCTGCTCCGGCCACCATTGTCTCCCTGCTCCCACCCCAAGGACCCTGCCCTTCCCCAGATCATCCTATCTCACCACCTCACAGAGGCCCACCCTGACCAGGGTTCCCAGATAAATCATAGGCACCCAGTTGAGTTCTCATTTCAGTATTTCAGATGAGTAACTAACTTTTAAGTATAAGTATGTCACAAATACTGCATGAGACATACGAAAAATTGATTTGTCATTCACCTGAAATCCACATTTACTCAGCAGCCCTGGATGTTTTAACTTGCTAAATCCAGCCACCAGTCCCCAACCTCCCAATGTCAACCTTGAGTAAAGTCACTCATTCTCACACCTGCATTTATCATCTTCACAGCCCACGTCACCATCTGAAATGACGCCTCTGTTAACTCCCTCACCCTCTGTTTCTCTACACTGTGAGCCTCATAGCAGCAGGGAGCAAGATCTGTCTTATTCAGGGCAGCATCCTCAGGGCCTAGTACCGTGCCTGGCACAATAGGTGCATAGTACGTATTCAGGAGACTTTATCACGTAAGATGGTGAAAAAAACACAAATCCTGGAGTCAAACTACACAGACTCAAATCCTGGCTCCACTTCCTGGCTGTGTAAGGTTGCACAATGACTTAACCTCTTTGGGCCTCAGTTTCCTCACCTGTAAAGTGGGTATAATAACAGTACCCACTGTTTAAAGTGGTTAGGGAGTTTTCATGAATTCATATACTCAAAGCACTAAGAACAGGGCCCCGCACCAAGAGAACGTTCATTCAGGTCTAGTCTGTGATCACGTCAGTAGCAGTGGTTGAGTCGAGGGTGAGGGGGTGAGGGATTCTCCCACTGTCCACAGAGGGGGTGGCGCCCACCAGTGGGCTGGTGTGTCAGCCAGGACCCTTGCTGGGTCTAGTGCTGCCCTCCCTCTCCTGGAGCCTGTCCACAGAGCTCTGTGCCCAACTACAACCTCAGCACCGGATGCCGCCTCAGCAGGGAGCGAACAAGCCTGGATATGAGGCTGGCCTGGAGACACTGCCCTGGGGTTGTGGTGGACACTGTGGTGGGCCACGTGGGCCCCATCAGGACAGAGGCACCCATGGGCCTGAGGCTTTACACACACTCCTGGGACAGCCCATGTCCAGGGACTGGGCACCGCGGGGTGCAAAGGCCCACCCCATTGCTGCAATTCCAGGAGACCTGAAGCAGAGTTCCTCCCGGTGGGGAGTGCGCAACCTCCTTTTCAGCTGCTTCCAACAACCTGTGCGCAAATCTCCAGCTTCCAGAAGCCCAGCCCACAGCAGCGGCTGCTTAGGAAAAGTAGTCAGCGTGCTCCTCCATGAGGGCAGGGGAAAGCGGGGGTGACATTTCCAATTAAAATGATGGTTCTAACTTAAAAACACTGAATCACACCGGAGAAAGCTGACTCCTTTTTCAATTGTTCCAGTTATCTCAGCTTGGTGTGATATGACTCAAACACCATCCAACAGGGTTTATCTTCCCTTTGATCTAACCGGGCAGGCCTCAGGCTCAGAACCCCAGGTGGGGGAGTTTCTAGACAGAATGTGGTAACTCAGTTTGGTTTCTATTGCATTCCTCTTTAAGGTTACCTTCTATTTTTAGCAATCATTTTCCATTTCCAATGATGATGCAAATTTCCCTTTTTAAATGTCTATTTAAGGTGGGGTGTTTTTTTTTTTCAAGTAAATCTATTTCTTAAATGATAAAACAAATAATAATATCAAGGGTACCCTGATATAGCAGAAATTACAAACGGTGTACTAGTATGAATCAATGAAGTCTGGCTTTGCCATTAGGAGGGTTCAGATCCCACTTCGTCCATCTATATAGGCATGACCTTGGATTTAACCTTTCTCTCAGGTTGCTTGCCTGTTGAGTAAGCTGTCTGTCCCCTGCTATTCTTGATGCCAGGACAGAGCCGTGGACATGACAAAGTCCCTACCCTCGTGTTGCGGATATTCCAGGGGGAACAGACAAGGAACAAAAAGCAGCAAAATATCCCATGTATCAGAGGGTGATAAGGACCACTGACAAGAATAAGTGTGTGTGGGGGCGGGGGGGCTAGAAGGAGCATGACAATTCTGAACAGAGTGGGCATGAAAGAGCTCACAGAGAAGAGGGCATTTCCGTGAAGATTTCAAGGCAGGAAGGGACAAAGTCGCAGGGACGCCTGAGGGAACCGGCCCAGGCGGAGGGAACAACACACTCAACAGGCACGGGCTCCCTGTGTTCCAGAAGAGCGAGGAAGCCAGTGTGACTGCAGTGGCGAGAGTGAGGTCCCAGGAACTGGCAGGGCCTGGCAGAGTCTAATAAATCACCAAGTGCCCCAGGCAACGCTGGGAGATGCCAGAGTGCTGGGTCCCGTGAGCAAATATGTACATAGTGCAAATAAGCAAACATACGCTGAGCACTGGTTAATATGCCAGGTGCTGCTACTTTCATTAATTCTCTCAACCACCCTACAAGGTGGGTTTCACTACCTCCGCCTTACAGATGAGGAAACTGAGGCACGGCCAGGTGAGGTCATTCTCCCAGCATCACAGAGCTGGGAAGCAGCAGAGCCAGGAGGCAAGGTCAGGCACCGACCTCTAAAAAAACTCAATCTTGAGGGACCAGGCAGGATGTGTGATGGGTTCTCAAGGTTCAGGGAAGGTCCTGGCCCACAATGACACACAGACTTGAACTTCACCATCGGTGCACCAGGATTCTGATGGGAAGCACTGTCCCCGTCAATGCCCAATCTGAATGAGGCTACATGAGGAGGGTCTGGGCAGTGCAGAAGAAGAAGGTATGGAGAAGAGGTTGCCTCCCGGGCAGTAAACTCCCCACCCTCTCCTCCATCTGTCTGTCCCCTGCATCCCTGAACAAGTTAGGAATCCTGTAGAGAGGTGGGGAGAGCTCAAATGGACACTCAGGATCCAGAGACCCTCAGTGATGAATAGTGAAACTTGCTCACCACACCTCTGAGGCTCCAGCACCAAAGTCAGGGTACCTGGGTGGCCTGGGGTTATTGGCAAACAGATAATGCACCTTGAGGACCTCTTCCCCCACGTTGGCTAAAGTATGGACTATTCCACCCTTAGATGGCATCACTTCATGGCCAGCCCCAAGAATGCCACCTCCTCCTGAAAGCCTTCCCTGGTGCCCCAGCTGGAATAATGCCCCCGGCTGACACTCATGCAGCATCAGCTCAATGCCTGCCTGGATCTAAGTGCGTCACTCACATTAACTCACTCATCCACTCCTACTCACCCCTTCTCACCATCTCCAATCTACCACCCTGTCCAGGCACCATCATCTCAGACGGCATAGTGACCTCTTCCTGTTCTCCCTGCACCTCCACAGCCCACTCCCCCTCGCAGCAGCCACTGGGCCCTCTACACCCAAAGCAGATCACGTCTTTGCTCTGCTCAGCACCCTCCACTAGTGCCCATCTTCCCTGCGCCCTACCTTGTTCTCGTGTTTATTCTGTTTCAAACACTAAGGAATGGTGATTAAATGAATAGAAAGATATCCAACATTTTTTTTGTTAATCCTCAACCGAAGATATTTTTTCCACTAATTTTTTTTTTTTTTTTTTTTTTTTTAGAGAGAGTGGAAGGGAGGGAGGGAGGTGAAGGGGAAGGGAGAGAAAGAAGGAAGGGGAAAGAGAGAGAGAAACATTGATGTTCAAGAGATGCATTGATTGGTTGCCTCCTACACATGCCCCGACCAGAGCCAGGGATTGAACCTGCAACCCAGGTATATGCCCTTAACCGGAAATGAACTGGAGACCCTTTAGTGCTCTAACCAACACTCTAACCCAGGGTGGGCAAACTTTTTGACTCGAGGGCCACAATGGGTTCTTAAACTGGACCGGAGGGCCGGAACAAAAGCATGGATGGAGTGTTTGTGTGAACTAATATAAATTCAAAGTAAACATCATTACATAAAAGAGTACTGTCTTTTTTTTTTTTTTACTTTTATTCATTTCAAACAGGCCGGATCCGGCCCGCAGGCCGTAGTTTGCCCACGGCTGCTCTAACCACTTGGAAACACCAGCCAGGGCAATCGCATCCAACATTTATTGAGCATTTACAGTGTGCCAGGAGCTGTGCTGAACACTCTCCTTACACTAGCTCCCACTGCTCAATAACATCATGGGGAGCTCTAGTTTTTTACCCATTTTACAAGTGAGAACACTGAGGTACAAACAAGGTAAAACAAGTCGCTGAGCATAACACAGCTGACAAGCAGCTCGGCAGTCTGGCTGGGAGCACTGCCCTCCCAACAACATGAGCCAGTGGCTTCCCCTGAGCTATAACTCCGAGGGCAGAGCTACACCAGGCTGTGTCATCCTAGACTCTGACCACCAAGCCGTGATCCTTTAGACCAGCAGTCACCAGCCTTTCGGACCTCAAGGACCACCTGTGGTCCACAGACCACCAGTTGGCGACCGTTGCTTTAGAGAAGGGAGCTAGTGATGATGACAACAATGACTCCGTAAGCGCCAATGTGGACCCAGAGCTTATTCTACACCAGGGTTTCTCACTCTCGGCACTGCTCACATTTGAGGTGGAATAATGCTGCCGTGGGGGCTGTCCTGTGCATTAGAGGATGTTTGGTGGCATCCCTGGCCTCCACCCACTAGAAGCCAGTAGCCACCTGCCCCCACCCCCCAACCCCCCGCAACCCCAAAGCTGGTTCATAGATCAATGCTCACCCACTGAGCCACACCAGCTGGGCTCCAAAGCTGTAACAGTAAGAAATGTCTCTAGACATAGCCAAACATCCCCAGAGGCAAAATCACCCATGACTGAGAGCCACTGCTCTATGCTACACACTTCACTGCTTTATCTCTTTGAGTCTTTCCATCAACCCAAGGATGTAGGCCTGATGATCCCTACTTCTCAATCAGGGGAGAAGCCCACTTCCCAAAACCTGTAGGCTCCGACAGGGCTGGGGCATTGTACTCACGAATCTTAAGAAAACGTTCCCAAGTTCGTGCTGAGACTGAGGCTCCGGATGCAAACAATACTCCAAGGCAGCCAAGAAATCCTTATGAACGTCCAGGATATCTTCAATGTTCGAGAACAGGATCTGTGGGGAAAAGCGAGGCCAAGGACAGCGTCAATCAAGGCACAGAGGGCGAGCAAAATCAAGCATGAAATAAATGCATAACCTCCAGAGCAAGCGAGGGTGCGGTGACGTGGACACCCGCACACTGAGTGAGCCAGATAACACTAATAAAAACAATGACCATGATAAAAAAGATTGCCAACATTAACTCAACAGGATTAATGCCTAATCCTGTGCTAAGAACTTTACATGCATTTATGGCAGCTAATCCTCACTCTGACTCCATGAGGTAGAAACCATCATTATCCCCAATTTGTAGATGAAGAACAGAGGCTCAGAGAAAATAATTAAGATTGCCAAGGTCACACACACACACACCCGGTAAGCAGCAGAACTGAGCTGCACCATCAGCATGCAGAGAATTTATTAGACATTCATCTCAGTCTTCAGCATGGCCACAACCGGTATGGCCAACCATATGACTGGTTTTAAAAACAATCAAGGTACTTCAATGCACCATTAAAATGATGTAGCAGAATAAAATACAACAGGGAAGCATGTTCGACATATGCTCTTTCAACTCTCACAACCAATATGGGAGTGCCTATGTCCCCTAATGAATCTATAAAGCTTGAAATTCACATACACTCTCACCCAGCATTTCTACATTTCAGAATTTGACCTTCCAATCAGTCATTTCCAATTAGCAACAATTTTGCCTCCCAAGTGGCATTTGCCAATGCCTGGAGACATTTTCATTTGTCACAAATTGTGGGGGAAGATGCTACTGGCATCTCATAGGTGATGCTGCTAACCATCCTATCATACATAGGACAGGCCCCCCTCCCCCCAGCCCACAGCAAACAATCGTCCAGCCCAAAGTGTTAACTGTGCCAAGGATGAGAACTGGGTGAATGGCCACGAACATATACTGCAGCCTTATTTGCAGTAGCGAAAGACTGGGGAAAGGCCAAATGTTCATTAATGAGGACTCATCAAATAGTTAAATCAACTGGACTGGTCACCATTAACTACATTCCACATACTAAAATACTATGTGGCCTCTAAAAAGAATCTGCAGATCTGGATTTATGGATATGGGTCATGGAATGATCCTTGATATATAATGTTGATTGGGGGGAATCAGGGTGCCAAACAGAATTCCAGTATTGGCCCATTTGTGTAAAATAACACACAAAAAGGTCACTCCTCTCCATGCTGGCAGGAGCAGGGACTGCCTGGACAAGGACGCGTGCTGGTAACTTAAGGGCCTCTGGGAAGGAGACTCAGGGGAGACTTTCATTTACTTTAGGTTATTTTAAACTGCATAAGTGGCTTTTTCTGTTTCTTTTTTTAAAAAAACAAAAGCATTTTTAATTAAATGTATTGGTATGATATTGGTTAATAAAATTATATAGGTTTCAGGTAAACAATTCTATGATACAGCATTTGTATATTGCATTGTATGGCCACCACCCAAAGTCAAATCTTCTTAAACAGTTGCATTTTCAATTTAATTTTGAAGAAGGCACTCACATAATTCAAAAATCAAAAACACAGTACTATAAATTCAGTGAGGAGTCCCTTTCCCACCATCTCCCCACTTTCCACCCACCGCGGCTCGAGGTAACCAGTGTTACTACTGGTTTACGGTTCCTTCTTGGGTTTCTTATTCATTTGTTCATTCAGCAAGTACTGACTGAGCACCTACCATGTGCCAGGCACTGTTAGAGGCCTGGGGATACAGCAGGGAACAGACAAGTGTCTACCGCCATGGAGGTGACATTCTAGTGAAAGGGGACAGACAACAAACAAATAACTACAGTTTTCTAGATGCAATAAGAGACAAATAAAACAGGAAGAAAGTGCCAGGACAGGGCAGAGGAAGTTAGCACATTTAAATACAGAAGCCAGGGACAGCCACTCTGAGAAGGTGACATTTAAGTCAAGACCTGAAAGAATGAAGATCAGCCCTGTGGATCCCATGGACCCGAGAATGCACCAGAGAGTCTGCAGAGGGAGACGGCCTGAGGGTGGGTAGGGAAGACTGAGGTGCTGCAAGTCTGAGAGCACGAGGGCCTCATCCTGGGGGACGGCCTCATCCTGGGGACGCTCATCCCAAGAAGTGGCTGGAACAGGGGTGGGCAAACTTTTTGACTCGAGGGCCACAATGGGTTCTTAAACTGGACCGGAGGGCCGGAACAAAAGCATGGATGGAGTGTTTGTGTGAACTAATATAAATTCAAAGTAAACGTCATTACATAAAAGGGTACGGTCTTTTTTTTTTTTAGTTTTATTCATTTCAAACGGGCCGGATCCGGCCCGCAGGCCGTAGTTTGCCCACAGCTGGGCTGGAAGAATCATCTGCATCGTGTGGTTAGTTTTCTTTCTCTCATCTGTCAAGATCACATGGTTGAATCTCTCTGCTTATGTCAAAGACTCATATGATAGATCCTACTGTTACCCTTGCTTCAAGGAATGGCTGTAAAACTTCAGAATAAATATCTGTCTCCCTGAGTTTACACCCAAAAGAACTGAGAGCCTGTGTCCACCAAAAGATGTAATACGAATGGTCATAATAGCCAAACCTGGAAATAACTCAAATATCCACCACAGGAGAATGGATGAGTAAATTGTGGTACATTCATTCCATGCTACTACACAGCAATAAAAAGAGTGGGTCAACAACATGGGTAAATCTTACAGACATAACAGTGAGCAAAAGGCCCCAGACATAATGAAAGAGCCCATTTTTATATAAAATTCAAGGACGGGCAAAATCAATTAATGCTAACCAATCAGCAGTTATCCTTGGGGAGGGGGCATTATTGGGATGGGACACAGAGAAGCCCGCATTTAGAATGGCAATCTTTACTATATATGAGTTATACCTCATAAAAAGATCACTATTTTAAAGAATAGTTTTTACTGATGTTAAGAGAGAGAGGAAGAGAGAGGGAGAGAGATTGAAACATCAATGATGAGAGAGAATCATTGATCAGCTGCCTCCTGCACGCCTCCAACTGGGGATAGAGCCCACAACCTGAGCATGTGCCCTGACAGAGAACTGAATCAGCAACCTCCTGGTACACAGGACAATGTCCAACCGAGTCACACCAGCCAGGGCAAGAGGTAATTAAAAAAAAATACCCTGTAATGAATTGCAATCTGAAATTATAATAACTTTTAAGTTGTAACATATTGTAATAAAGAGATGTAATAAACAGTATGTGGCCGAAACCAGTTTGGCTTGGTGGATAGAGCATCGGCCTGCGGACTGAAAGGTCCTGGGTTCGATTCTGGTCAAGGGCATGTACCTGGGTTATGGGCACATCCCCAGTAGGAGATGTGCAGGAGGCGGCTGATCGATGTTTCTCTCTCATCGATGTTTCTAACTCTCTATCTCTCTCCCTTCCTCTCTGTAAAAAATCAATAAAATATATTTAAATAAATAAATAAATAAATAAATAAACAAACAGTATGTGTTCAGTAAATACTTGCTGAATGAATGAGTGAATGAATGAATGAATGAAAAGTTCTGATCCCCGTGCTACCAGGGACCAGCCATGCAGTGACCCAGAACAGGTCTCTTTCCATCTCTAAGCCTCAGCTTTCTTACCCAAAACACTGAGCTCAGAATTGTCAACGTGCAGGTCACTGTCCAGATTAATCAAGACATGTGGGCAGGCGGGTGGGGCGGTGTGGGGAGTCCTGCTTGACCAAGTCCTTTGTGTGCTATACAAGCTCGCACTTCTGACCCCCTCCTGCCCTGTCTCCCCTTCTCCCCTGGGATCAGGACCCTGGAGCCCCAAGGACTGAAGGCAGCTTCCCAGAGAGTGAGGTCACACGAGAAAGCCAGGCCCGGGGAGCACTGGGGCCTCCACCGTGCACACAGAGGGCCTATTGACGTCCTCCCGAAACTCCCCAGAGCCACTGCCAAAACGAAGCCCGGACCCAATTATTCATCTCCCTGCCTGCACATTCAATGCCCAGTGCAGGTCGGGGGCTGGAGGTGTCAGGCTCCCAGGGGCGCCTGGGAAGGGATTTTCCGCTGGCTGGAAGCCAGGGGGCTTGGCACAAGGAAGCTAGAAGACAAGATGGTCATATTAAGCAAGGAGAAAGTCCTGAGTTGGGGAGTGGAAGCCTGAGGCTGAGTCCTCCTGACCCACCAGGCACAGTTTGCTCACAGAACTGAAAGGCCCTGGGGGCTGCAGGGAGCCTGCAGCAGGAAGACAAAAGCAGCTGCTAGCAGGCATCCCAGACCCCCGAGCACCCTCTAAGCATCGCTCAGGGAGGAAGCAAGGCACCCAGCAGCAGGGACAGTCTGCAAAGGGACCGGCTCAGGTGTCCACACCTTGACATTGTCCTCCGTGAGGCCCTTCTCCGCTGAGTCCACCACGTTCTGCCGGATGCGATGCAGAAATGCCTGGAGGAGAGAAGCAGGAAGATATGAGTGTCCACGCCTTGATCTCCCAGGGGTGGCCCAAAAGAAAGGTCTCAAGTTCAAATACCAAGTAGGACCCAGGAAGTACCACAGTCCAGGGACATGGGCAGCGAATCAGGAAAAACTACTCTTCCATTCAGTCAACAAATGTTTACTGAGCATCTACTACATCAGGCCCCGTGCAGAAAACACCCCCAGCCCTGCCCTGCTTCACCACCATGGGCCCCTCTCAGACTATTATTCACTTTCTCTTTTTTTCTTTTTCTAAAAGTTTAATTTCTAAATAATAACACATTCACATGGCTCAGAAATACAAAAAAATGTCTCTCCTACACTGCAGGCCCCATCCATCTAGTCCCTCCCCAGCCCCCACAGGAACCACCACTACCAGGTCCTAGTACATCCTTCCAGAAGATCTTTATGTAAAAAATGCACACACATGCTGGTCAAAGAGTACGAACGTCCAGTTATAAGATGAACAAGTTCTAGGGATCTAATGTATACCCGGTGATTACAGTTAATGCTGTATTCTATAGTTGAAAGTTGCACTTTGGTGATAGTCACTTTGCAGTATATACCTGTATTAACCCAACACACTGTACACAGTTACACGATGTTATATGTCAAATATATCTCAATAAAACTGGAAAAATGAACACACATGTGGGTATACATGTACATACACATACATATATGTACATATATTCTTTTTTAAATATATTTTTATTGATTTCAGAGAGGAAGGGAGAGGGAGAGAGAGACAGAAACATCAATGATGAGAGAGAATCATGGGTCAGCTGCCTCTTACACACCCCCTACCTACTGAGGATCGAGCCCACAACCCAGGCATGCGCCCTGACTTGGTCAATGTTCAACCACTGAGCCATACCTGCCGGGCTATATATATAATATTCTTATTCCTTTTCCTTTTTTATATTCCAAAAAATGGCAGCAAACACAGGATGTGCTGGCCCTGCTTTTTCTACTTAATATAACTTATTTATCTCTCCCTGTCATCACACAGGAAGCATCGTATTCTCTTTTTACAGCTGCCCAGGATCCTACTGTATGGATGGACCACAGTCAGTCCTATCACTTTTTTCAGGGGCTCGGAAGAGAGAAATCATTTCTCTCCTGGGTGATGTGTCAGGCAACAAAGGAGAGGAGCAGTGGGGTCTGTGGGGAACAGGCAGCGCACACCCATCAAAGGAGTGGCCACTTGTCCCCTCCAAGGGTGGCCGGTGGGAAGGCAGCAGGCCCAACATCACCAGATGTTCTGGGTTTGAGTTTTGGGGGGGGTGTTGTTATTTTTCCAAGAGAAGCCAGAAATTAGGATTTCTTAAAAGTAAAGTCTCCCAATTTTTAAATGTTGTCAAAATAGCCCTCCATTTCTGTGAGGAATTAGATATTAGGGGTTGAGCATGAAAGTGGGGGGACCAGAGTAGAGGGGTGAGCCGTGCTGAGAGATGATATGATGGTGGCCTGGCTGGTGTGGGTGGGAGAGCAGACACTGGAAGAGCTACTGAGAAAGTCTGGTGGACGGGCAAGGGGACAGAACAAATATGGGACAGAAAGGTGGAAATGGGAGACAGCACAGGAGGGAGACCTAGGCCAGTCATGCACCGCAAACCCGCCTGGTTTGTCTGGACTCTAGGACTCAGCCCCAGGTTGACCTGGCAACAGCCAGGTGGAGACCCTGCAAAAATGACCTCATGGTCCTGTCACGGCCACAGGGCCAGGATGAGCTATGGTGGCCAGCAGGAGCCCTCCCTGCAGCGGCTGATTAAAACACAGGGACTCCGGGAAGGGGGAGCCGGATGAGCACACACTGTCCCTGTCAGAGCTCAGCTGCAGGTTAATTAAGTGCATGTCTCATCCAACCACGCTTGTCTGAGGAGATCTCTAAGTGGTAGGGAGATGGAGGGGACAATCCAGAATGGAGGGAAGCAGGGGAAGGTGCCAGGAAGGAGGCTGGCCCTCCAGAGATGGCTGTCGGATCCTTGCCCATCACCCAGAGAGGCGTCCATGGCTGTGATGAGGAGTGGCCACCTGCAGGTGTCCACATGGGGGGCCACAGAGAGGAAAGTCAGGGACACAGAGCAAGGCAGCTTTGCCTCTGCCCCACTCACTGCAGGGCAATCTCCACCAGCCCCTCCACCTGTGTTTACATCCCCAGCCTGGACTTCTCCCCGATATCCAGACTCCTACCTGGATTTCTGCCAACCCGACATCCCCACCTGGATGTCCAAGGGGCATCTCAAATTTAACCACCCAAAGCTTAGCTACTGATCCTCCCTCCAACCCACACCACCAAGCTCTTCCCAGCCTGGTTAATGGCACCTCTGCTGGTGCTCCAGCCAACCCACCGGTCCACCCCAGTGGTCCTTGATCCTTGACCTCCTTTCTCTGACACTCCATATCCATCTCTTAGTATAGTAAATGCTATCCTCTTCACCCTCTGCATGTATTAGAAATCCGATCACTGATCCCCATCTCCTCAGCCACCCATCTGATCCAAAGTCATCATCTTTCCTGCCTGGACTAATGGAGTCCCCTCCTCCCTGTCCCCACTGCCCTCCACCCCACCAAAAGTCTTCTCCACACAGACAGCCAAAGGGATCCTTTTAAATACTATGTAAATCAGATCCTGTCAATCCATGGCTTAAAACTCTCTACACTATACTTTTAAAAAGTCTAAATCTTTCCACAGTCCATAAGGTCCTAGTTAATCTCTCTAAACTCACCTTCCAGCATTCCATCCCCCCACACCTCAATAATCTTCAGCCATACTTTCATTCTCTCTATTCCTTCCACCTGTCAGGCACATTCCTGCCTCAGGACCTTTGCACATGCTCTTCCAACTAGGAGGATATTCTCCCCCAGCTCTCCTCTGGGCCAGCTTCTTCTCATTCATCAGGCCTTAGCTCAAATGTCACCTCCAAAAGGCCCTCCTGTCTTCATGCACTTATCACCGTCCTGGCTGGCATTAAAAGCGGACTCAACAAACAAAAAGACTAAGGTTAAGCAATCTACACCAGCTCCTAAGAGAGAGGCCAAGACAAGAAGGGAGCATGGCTAAAAGGAAACTTTTACCCTAATCCAACAGCAGAGGCCAGGTTTGGAAACTGATGATTTGGTTTACACGGCAGTCCTTCTCCTCCCTGCTGTGTGTGTGACCTCAGGAAAGTACATTAGCTTCTTTGAGCCTCAGTGTATTTTTCCCAAATACGGAGAACTTATTATAGTGTCTTGCCTTCCAGAATGTATCAGGATAAAGTAAGTGGAAGCTCCATGAGGGCAGGGACCTTGCCTCCCTTATTCCCAGCTGTCACCCAGGGTTGAGTCTAGCGCCTGCCACTCAGAAACCAAAGGGATAGAATGTGCCTGGCACAGTGCCTGACACATGGCAGGAGCCTCAACTGGGGCCACTTGGTAACCTGCTGGTTTTTCTTCTTAAAGGATAATGCGTGGAGGGGACAGGGCCCAGGAGTTCCTAGACGATATTTTAACAGGGCCTGCGATGCTGCTGGGAAATCCAGCCTCCAGCCTCCTCAGACAGGAGGGAGACAAAGCACAGCCAGGGAGAGCAGGAAGCTGGGCGTGCAGTGAGGCTGACCTAGATCGGGGCTTCCTGTCCCGGTTTCTTTACACGAGCAGGGCCACCACTATTGTGCTGGGACAATGAGAGGCTCGAGCCACCCACAGAGGAGCCGCAAACAGGCCAGTGTGATGGGCTCAATGGGCAGCTCGTCACCCGGAAAGAATGGGCAGGCAGGGGCTACGGGCCCAGCCTCGTGCTACTCAGGACATGACCGGCTTTTCCAGGCGGCGCCAATGCCCTTGGTGCAGGCGGGGATGGAAGGGACCCACTGGGGCAGCTCCTTGTCCCAGCCCTGACAGCTCTGGCACACTCGGCCAAAAGCAGCGCTCAGCCTGGAAACCTCCCATAGAGATGAGACTGTTCTCAGGATTTCCCCGGCCGCCTGCGACCCTGCTTCGCCATGGAATCTTTGCCCGTGCCGCACGCTGCCTGGGCCACTGCCCTGCGTCTGCCCAGGTCCTCCTCTCTATGACGATGAGCATGACGGACATCAAGGATCCAGAAAAAGATAGAGAAAAATTTAACACCCACCCACAGGGGCATCATGGGGCAAATCTTAGCACTGAGCCAAATTTGCTGTAAACCATTTCCAGAAAGAACTTTATCAAATCTGGGGAGGTGCGGCCTGGGAAGGGGCATAAGGGACCCCTCAGAGGTACTGGCAATGTTCTTCTTGGTCGCAGTGGTGGGAGCTCAGGTGAATGCACATGCAAAGCCTCCTCAGCGAGCACCTAGGGTTAGTTCACTTTTCTCAGGTACCATGTGAATCCTCCCTCCCAGGACAAACAGGAAGAAATCCATCATTACAGAGATGGGCCACCTGGGCACCTGCCCTCCCCACAAGGCACCTCCGGCCGTGGAGGCGGTGCCTTTGCTCGCATCCCTCGTACCTGTAAATCGAGCGGCAAGAAAGAATACTATTTTACATATTGGATGACACACACATTTCTATAAACGTGTTCGAGTAGCTTGCTTTTCCCATTCATGACATATTCCACGTTTATCCACATCAATACACGCACTTGGCAGTACCTGCCATCCAGACCCCAGCCACACCCCTTCCCCAGGGGGTGCCCGCCACTACCCCTTCCAGCCACCAGCACCCACATCTCTGGGCTTACTCAGAGACACACAGCCAGAGGGGCAGAGGTGGGCCTCAAAGCCAGGCAGTCTGGCCTGGTGATTAGTCCCCTACACACATCATCAGTGAGTCACTACAGACAAAGCACACAGAGCATAAGCATATAACAGGTAGCAGCTGCCCTAGGGGGTGCCCCCGGGAGCTGCCATCTGTCTGGAACCTGTGGCCACAGCCTTGGGAGGATAAATCCCTCCCTAGAGAGAACAGGAATAGAAAGAAGCCTGGAAGTCACTCTCAGAAACTAACTGGCAACCTGATCGCTGAGTGGAGGGCCTAGATGCCCCCAAGGACATCCCCGTCTTGGCGAGGGTGACCTCACCAGACATATGGCGAAATCTGAGAGGGCCAGGGGACCAGTTAGAAAGGAGGAGAGGTGGGAGGCAGGGCAGCCCCAGACCATAGCAAGGACAGAGGAGAGGGGGTGCCTGAGGACTCCATCCTCCCATCTGGACTGGGTGGCTAGAGGTCCAGGGAAGCAGAGTGTCACTGGGTAGCAGGGGTCTGCGTCCAAGTAGCAACAATAAACTAGTAGTAACAATAGCACAGGAGGGCTTTGCACAGCCTGCTCTAAGCAACCCCACACAAGCCAAATGCCCACTGACTCCTCCAAAGCCCAGATGCTATGCTCCATCCATTCAAGTTGTGGGCATTTATCCCACAGGGAAAAAGAAATCTCACACATGGCAACAAGATTTAGCTTCAGTATCTGATGTATAATTCTATCATTTGGAGTTTAGTTAAGTAAACTGTCCATCTTTTTAAAAATATTTTTATTGATTTCAGAGAGAAAGAAAGAGGGAGAGATAGAAACATCAACAGTAAGAGAGAATCATTGATGGGCTGCCTCCTACACGCTCCATACTTGGGGATTGAGCCCACAACCTAGGCATGTGCCCTGACCAGGAATCGAACCTGACCTCCTGGTTCATAGGTCTATGCTCAACCACTGAACCACACTGGCCAGGCAAATTGTCTATATTGACAAAAGAAAATCATGTTAAAACTGGTTTGCAGAAGTCTACTTAATGATACGAAAAAAAGGCTGTTGATGCATCTCTAACTCTAAAAATAACCCAAGTCACAGAAGAGTACAGAAAATGTAATCTAATTTGGGGTTAAATAAATTATTGCTACATAAACATAGAAAAAGAAAGTGCAGAATACCCTAAACTTGTGTGAGACAATGGCCAAGATTACTAGCTGTCCCCTAACATCTGGTCTCTCCTTTTCCTTTAGAAATAGAATCCCAGCTTTTATAATAAAGGTGGTATTTCCCAACTTCCCTTGTAGCGAGGTGGGGCCTTGTGACTAAGTTTGGGCTAGCAGAACTAGATGTATTAGGCACAACCACTTGAAAGTATCCTTAGGGATGAGGAGACAAATAGGAAAGGAGTCTCTTCTGCTGCTCCTCCTTCCTACTGATTAGATAGCAAATGTGATGCCTGGAGGTCAGGCAGCCATCCTATACCATGAACGGACCGCCTTGTGTTGATCAGGATGAAGTAGCAATTCAGAAGGAGTTTATGTCTCTAATGACAGCAGAGCCTATATATCTGCCCAGAGCTGCCTATAATTCAGTAAGAAAGAAAAAAACTTTCATCTCATTTAAAGCACTGTTCTTTGGGCTCTATCTATAGCCATGAAACCTAAATCTGAGAGAATTATCAGTGATTTCAAGTTTCTTCTTCATTTCTGTTTTTTCCCCAAGTTCTACAATGAACATGCTACGTGTAAACCAAAAGTCCTTTGTAACATAAATGTTTTTCTTTTCATTTTTGGACAGGAGAGGTTACTAAATGTACTAGGCTCTCTCTTGCCCGCCCCAATTATCACTTCCTCAGCATCTTCCCTCAATTATCACCTCCCTCAGGAGGCTGGTCTGCATTTTCTCCTGGAGGACGTGGTTTGAAGAGGGCAGTGTCTCCAGGCAGAGAGGAGAGCAGGAGCCAGACAACAAGGCTTTCCTTCTGCAGTGGGGCCTCCGGGCTGCCCACCCTCCTTCTCTGTACTGACTCTGGAAACCACAAAGCTCCCCCCAGGAAGGTGCCCATCCTGGCCACACACACACACACACACCCGCCCCGTGAGCTGGCCTGGCTCTTCCACAACGTGGGGCAGAATAAATGGCCTTTCCCCATCTTCAGCCCCTATTGCCACCCAGGCTGCGATTAAAAGCCTCCCCGCTCCATTCTCAGCAGGCACCCCCTCTGGGGCAGGCCTGTGCTGAGAACAGGGACTCGCTGGCCCAGGACTTGCTTTCCCCAAAGACCCAATTTCAGATTTCAGACATCATCTCCAAGGAAGGTTACATGTTCAGTCACAGCTGCTGTACGGAGAGGACAGAGAAGATAACCTTCCTTCCACAACTTCAAACGTACTCCTTTATGTCACATCCCAGACAGCACCTTATGAATTATACATATTACACAGAACTCATGTCATCCTCTAGTAACAGCGCAGGTATGCTGCACACTGTTCCATGAGCATACCCAGCAGTTCCATGAGGCCTCCACACTGTTCCATGAGCATACCCAGCAGTCCGGCCTCAGGGCTCTTGCACTTGCTGTTCCCTCGGTCTGGAAGACTCTCTCCAGATATCCAAAGGGCCCTTCCCTTATTTCGTTCCCATCTAGAATCAAATGTCACTTCTGAAAGACCTTCTCCGACTGCCCCATGTAAAGCAGAAGGCCCCCCGCAACTCTACCGTATCCTTCCTCATCTCCCCCTGCAGCACTTGCCTCCACAGATACTTATCTATTCCTTTGCCTGTTGCCCCTTTGCCCTCTGCAATGTTAGCTCCAGGAGGACAAAGACTTGTGAAGGCGGCACTCACCCCTGGGCCTAGACCAGTGCCTGGCACAGAGCAGAGCTCAGTAAAAATGGGCTCAGTGGGTGACTGATGACCAGCTTGTTTGTCCTCCCTACAATTCCATGAGCTATGCTGTGAGGATCCCCTTTTAAGGAAAGAGGAACCTGGGGCGTGAATCACCAACAGGGCCCTGGGGTCAGACTCTGCGTCTGGGTAACAGGGTCTCACCTTTCAAGGTGCTAAAGTGAGAACTAAACACAACACAGCTCGTGTCAACAGCCTGGTGCCTCTGTGTTTCCCTTGACCCCCACGCTGGGAGTCCCCAGAGCCAGTGCGGCACCAGGATCTCGGGAGGTGCCCAATAAGTGCTCAAAAAACAAGCATGGAAGGGACGGGCACTTTTTAAAAATATATATATTTTATTGATTTTTACAGAGGAAGGAAGAGGGATAGAGAGTTAGAAACATCAATGAAAGAGAAGCATCGATCACCTGCCTCCTGCACACCCCCTACTGGGAATGTGCCTGCACCCAAGGTACATGCCCTTGACCGGAATCAAACCTGGGACCCTTCAGTCCCCAGGCTGACGCTCTATCCAGTGAGCCAAACCAGTTAGGGCAGGGACGGGCACTTTAATTCCACGTTGCCCTGAACAAAAGTGGGCCCCTTACCACTGGCCTCAGCATAAAAGGCACTGTTCCTCGACCTATGAAAAGATTGGAGGCCTTAAAAAACATGAGTGCTAGCCCCAAATTCAAAAAGAAAGCTGTGCTGTAATAATTAGTACATCTTGACTTAAATGTCTACAAAGCACAAACTACATCAGTGCGTCAAGTACCAACCAGCTCTGTCATGGCTGATACACACAGAGGGTGGCCTGTGGGCACATTTTAGCAGGTTTACCATGACGGGAGCCTTGGGCTGGCTCCCTTCCCAGAAGCAAGCCCTGAGACAAGGATTTGGGTAAAAGCAGTTGAATTGGGAGATGACCCTGCAAACACAGGCAGGGAAGGGCAGCCAATATAGAGAATGCGATCAAGCGAGTGCTCAGGGTGGGTGACGGGGCTCGATCTCTTTCAGAACTGGAAGCCAGTGTAGAGCACGCACTTCTGAGTGATCCCCCAGAGGGTAAGGGAGCTGGGACATCTATACACCAGTCAGTCCTGTTGGTCGTTGATGGAGGGCAGGAGGGGGCTGTGAATTCCCTGGCACTTCTGGTCTGTGCAGAGGCCACCCTGCTGGCCAGACAAAGCCACCAGCAAAGACTGCAGGTGCTGGCAGTGGAGTACATAGAGCATCCTCAGGGAGTCCAAACCCTGATGTAGATAAACATGAACCTACTGGGTTTCCTAAGGAAACATCTGGAATTGGATCGACCCCATTTATAGACCTCCTACTATGTGCCAGGGACTTTTACATTTACTCTACATTATTTTTACTTATTGATACTTGGTTTTTCCATCCTAAAAACAGTACTATTCTCAGTTCTATCCAAGTCCCCTGGGGTGAGGTGAGGGGGGAAGGCTTTATGAACTGTAGTGTGCCACCATATCCCCATCACCACCACACAAAGCCATTTGCTGCTTCGTCAGCACACCTCTCCACTTCACTCCATCCAACTGCCAAGCACATGACCTCAGTGAGTCACGGAACTTCTCAGAGTCTATTTCCTCATCCAAAAAAAGAGGCAGTTGTGGAGGTTTAAGGAAGATGGTGCAGGTAAAAACTCTGTTACAACAAAGACTTCCTGTAATAAGTGGTACAGGGGCTGGGCCGAGAGAAGTGGACTGAACTACGCAAGGAAACAGGAAATTGCTTATGATTATATTCTGGGGGGAGAAAGCCATCAGCGGGTACTACCCATGCCAACAAACGTTACCCCGGGCCTACTGTGTGCCAGGCATCAAGCTGGGCACTGGAGACACAAAACACGACCTCAGGGTTTATTCATTCCTGCATTCATCCATTTAGTCAATGCTGACTGCACACCCACTATGTGCCCGGCACTGGGCTCAACAACACATCAGCGAATGAATAAATCAGATTGAATTCCTGCCTCATGGAGCAGTGGCAAGACAGACTATAACTGGGTTTTTTAATAAAATGGCAGGTAAGGATAAGTGCTATGAAGAAAACTAAAGCAGAATGAGGGAACAGAGAGGGACAGGGCTGGGCAGCTATTTCACCGCCATGTTCAGGGAAAGCCTGTCTGAGGAGATGACATGTGAGCAGTGTTGACCACAAAAAAGAAAATGCCTACCAAGATGGACTCGTGGTGGCTAACTGGGTTCCAATTTAAAAACAGAGCCTGGCAGCCACTGCTGAGCAGGGGTCTCACACCATCCATACTTCAGGGCGAGGCCCGCACTGAACTGTCCACCTCCCACCCTGAACTGCCTGCCTGAACTGCACTCCTGCCCTCTGAGCCAGCCCTTATAAAGGAGCTCCAGGAATCATATTTCAACCATTCAGGGATGTGCCGCTATATCCTCATTAGCATCTTCATTGACCCATCAGAGTGGCTCCATTCCAACCAACTCAGGACACTGCTTTTTGGACCAATCAAACTGTGAGGATCTGGAGTCCTCATTTACATGAGGACAAGCCAATCAGGGACCAGAGGCAGGAACTTCTCTTTCTATAAGTCAGCCACCCTCTGGCTCAGGAAGCCCACCAAAGAGTGTGCTTGACCAAGCTGGACCTACAGCAATGAAGCCGTCTCACCGGAGCAAAGCAGGGCTGCCTTAGTGGGCTGGAGCGGAGCAGAGCTCTCTCCTAGACAGAGTCCAAGCTGCAACACTGGCTGCCTCGCCCCAGGGCCACCTTACAGCTGTGCTGTCCCACTGCCATGCTGCATTGTAACTGAGCTGTAACACTATGAGCTGTCTCTCAGCCCTGCTCTATCACAATTGAGCTGTTTGCACTGCACACAATTTACCCCCTTCGTCTCACCCCAAATTGGGGACTATTTGGTGCCAATGGCCATCAGTTGACAGCAGCTTTTCAGGCACTGGGGTGAGGGAGCAGTTGTGTGGGTGTCTGAGAGAAGGGCATTCTAGGTAGAGGGAAAGTCAATGCAAAGACCCTGAGTCATATTCGTCCTTCCAAGATCATCCTAACTAAATTACCTGTCCCTACGCCTACCCTGCTTTCTTCATCGCACCTGTCACTCTGAACATTATGTATGCCTGTGTGTTAGTCTACTGTCCATCTCCCCACCAGAAGTCAGTTCAAAGAAGGCAATGATGTTTGTCTGTCTAGGTCACTTATCCCCAAAGCTGAAGACTAGGCCCAGCACATAGGAGACCCTCACTCAATAAATATGCGTTTAACCGATTAATCAATTGGCTGGAAAACACTCCCCCTACCCATCCCCACCCAGTTTCTAAGTCCTAAAAAAAGGTGCCAGTTCTCACCCAGCCCCACCCCATCACCCACCATGGAGGAAGTTGAAGCAAAAACCCAAGTTGCTACAACCTGTTGTAAACAGGTCTGATGCAACAGTGGGGGGAGGGGAACCGCAGAGGGGAAGCCACCACTCTTCCCCACACAGACCCCACTCCAGGGGCGAGGGCCCAGCCTGCCATCTCCCTGAACTCACCAACGACTCACTATTCCTTCAACAAAGATTCATGCAGTACCTCCTGCGTGCTATTGAGCCCTCACTCAGGCTAACGGGTCTCACTGATGGCCCTCAGGCATGTTTAGTTTGACCGGCAGTGGGCTTTGCGAAAATTCAGACCCACATTTGAATATCAGAGGCCCCATTAAAATCCCAGCAGCTTTCTGAAAAAGCTGACCACTTGCCTCAAATGCCCACAAGGATGCAGAAGGCTGTGGGAGCGTGGCAGCTCTCATCTCTACCCAGAGTAGATGCCCCTCTGTTTTTCACCACCCAACCTGCTGCCGCACTCATCTTCCAGCCGCGCCTTACGGGAATTTGTGTGTGAGACCCCCCACATCCTAGACACAAGCCTGACAAAGGTGAAACCTGCCAATTCTCCTAATATACTCACCCAGGACAGACATCACTAATGGAGCACAGATCCCTTTCCTGCGGAGTCTCCTCGATGCTGTTCAGAATTTCTCTCCCCTGACTGTTGTCACCTATACCATAATGTGGTTTGAGAGCCTTCCTATTCTAACCCCAACTTCTCCGCACCCCTGAGGGACCCTCAGCTTTTGTTCCTGAAGAATGGGCTCATCAGAATGGGATTACAGCAGGGCCCATAAGGGTGGGGCCCTGGCATTGGAATAAATAATTCTCTGTTGTGGGAGCATCCTATACATGGTAGGATGTTAGCAGCATCCCAGGTCTCTACCCATTAGATGCCAGTAGCAGCCTCTAGTTGTGACAACCAGAAATGTCTCCAAATATTGTCCCAACGTCCCCTGGGGGGAAAGAGGGATCTCTCCCAGTTGAAAACTACTGCATTACAGCATAGTTAAGAAAATGGCTCCAGAGCCAAGTATTTTGGGTACAAATCCCGGCTCAGTCCTTTACTGGCTGTGTGACCCTCAGCAGCTTCCGTGTCTGTTTCTTTCTCTATGAAGTGGGTGCCGATGGGTACATAGTTTCTTTTGGGGGTGTTGAAGATGTCCTTAAATCAGAAGATGTCCAAAATGGTTGCACAATTTTGTGAATATTCTAAAAACTACTGTGAATTACGCACTTTAAGTAGGTAAATTGTGTAGTAAGTGAATTGTGTCTCAATAACCTGCTATGCACATACACATAAAGATAGCTACGTCATGGGGTTTTGTGAGAACTCGATGTTAGGATAAAGTATGTGTAGGCACAAAATGAGTCTTCGCCTTATTATCAGCATCAGCCCAAGCTGATCTGGGGCTTGCAGGGGCGGGTGGCTTCGAGGAAAAGCCTAAAGTGACCGAGACCATGGTGGCTGGGAACAGGCTCCACTATGGGTGGTATTTCCCGCCGGAATGTCCCAGACAAAGCCAACCAAGTCCTTGGGGCCCCAGGATGCAGGGCGGGGTGGCTGGACGCCCTGGGGTCCCCGTGCCCGTCTGCAGCAGGACAATGGGTGGAATGTGGTCTCCTCTCCATGGGGCTGACACTTGACATCTGAAGACAATGACTTTCAAGAGGTTTTGTTTTTTCCTGGCCCAACTTTTTTTTTTTTCCAATCTCCCCAAACAATTGTCCCTGGAGTTGGTGGGGAAGCCGTCCCCCCTCAGCTTGTGAGGAATTGTGTTTGGAGAGTCAGGAAACAATGCACAAAAGTGAGAGAATGTAAAAATAGTGGCATTCAGGGAACTGGCGAGGGAGGGGGTCTCAGCGTGGAGGTTTCCTCTGGTTTCTTTTTCCCAGCCCCTGCGCAGGCCCCTGGGAGGGGATTCAAGCCTGTGAAGAGGCTGCTGAGAGCAATGCCAGTCTCAGGAGCACAGACCTTTGCTGCTCAGAAGTAGTTTGGGCTTTTAAATTTAGGGAGTGTCGGCTATGTTCCCACTGCCTGCCACACCCTTGCCTCATCCCCGACAACCCCACCCCCGTTTTACAGAAAAGGAGACCGAGGTTCTCCGTGGATGAAGCCCCAGAAAATGCAGCTAAGTGGACCGAACTAGGATCTGACTTGTAGGCCATCAGAGTCCAGACACTGACCTTCTTGCCACATCCGCTCTGACCTGGTCTTGTACAGTAGCCCTCACTCAACATCATCCAAGAGCCTCCATAGGTTCTTGGAACTGTAACAAATGACATATAACAAAACCAATTTTCCCACAGGCTAATGGATGTAAACCAGGATTACGTTTCTAGGCATCTCATCAAGATTATAATGAAATGATGCTGAACAAAATGATGTTATTCGAGGACCTACTGTACTCTCAGCTTCCCTAGCTATCCACCCACATCCCACTGGTGATGGGACCACTTCACTGAAGTGGCCTCTTCCAGGTTCCACGAGGGCAGGCACCTTTGCCCCCGTGGGGCCTTCCAGACCCCAGAGGTGAAGGGAGGGAGACCTTCCAAGGGGATCCTGCAGGTGCCATGGGGCAGAGACCCCAACTGCCCTGGCCCACTGTGGTTGGCTGAATAATGCCCCCCCCAAAAAAAAAAAAAAAAAAGATCCTAATCCCTGGACCTGTGAATACGTAACCTTATCCAGCAAAAGGGACTTTGCAGATGTGATAAAGTTAATGATCTTGAGGTGGGAGATTACCCTGAATTTCCAGCTGGGCCCAGTGTAATCACAAGGGTCCTTACAAGTAAAAGAGGGAAAGAGGAGAGTGTCAGGGTGATGCAGTGAGAAATACTCCTCTGGCTACTGCTGGCTTTGAAGAGGGAGCAGCCAGGGGCCAAGGGATATGGGCAGCCTCTGGAAACCAGAAAGGCAAGTAGATGGCTTCTCCCCTGAGCCTCCAGAGGGAACATGGCCCTGCCAACAACGTGATTTTCGCCCTGCACATCCCATTTCAGACATCTGACCTCCAGAAATCTAAGACAATAAACCTGTGTTATGTGACCAACTCCATAGGAATTTGTTGCCACAGCAGCAAAAGGAAACTAGTAAAACCACTTAGCTTGCGACGTGTCCATGAAAGAAAAAATAAACTTCCATCACATCTCCATTCATCGCAGCTGAACATAATCCTAATATCCCATTATTATCATGAATTCATAATAGATATATAGTACAGCTATATATTTCATACATTATTTGTCTTATAATTAGTAAGCTGTGAAATGTCTTCTTTCCTCACCCCTAACTGTCTCTATTAACAAATATTCATTAAGGACAGATGGTCTGATAACAATAATTAGCATAATAGTTATCATAATAGAAACTATACTTAACTATCCAGCTCTACTCAGTTCCTGAGTTTAGACAGCAAGAAGCCATTTAGTAAGATCAGGACACCAAGTTATCTGAACCATATGTTGCCTGTGTTTTCAATGGAGTATGAACCCTAGAACCAGCTGCAATGTATGTGAAGTCCTTACCGTATGCCAACACCAAGAGTGTGTGAGGAGGTGACTGCTGCAACCCCATTTCAGAGACAAGGAAATGGAGTCTTGGGGTCATGTGCTCAAGGTCACACAGGGAGGAAAGAACTGAGCCGGGACTATAGTGTCTCTTGGGTTCAAAAGCTGGGAGAATTTAGCTGGGAGTGGGGGAGTAGAGGGGCCTGGTGGGGTGACCAGGAGTTGAGAGACCTAAATTATTTGGATATTCCTGATTAGAGAGACACTAGGCAAGTCATAGAGGGATTTTTACACAAAGAAAATGTGGTCACCTATGGCCCAGGGACCCTGAGAAGGGAGGGAAGAGGAGGGCAGGGGAGAGGCTCTGGTTCAAGTCCCCACCTACCAGCGGGGAAAAGCACATGAGTGTGACCTCGGCTTCCTCTTCTGTAAGTGGAGATTCAAACACCTACCTCAGAAGATGAAACAGATACCAACCCCAACTTCAGCGTCACGCCAGAGGGAGGCTTGGTGAAATTATACCACTTACATTACCATCACTGATCCTATTTTATCTGTCAGTACATCATGATCACAGAAACCCCCACCCCAACACACAAACCACACTGTATTTTCCTGACATTTCCCCAATGCTGTCTCACTCCACTTCAGCCACACTAGCTAGTCCACCTTTTCCTAGGACACACCAGGCTTATTCCCGCCTCAGGGCCTTTGCACATACTGTTCCCTCAGCCTGGATAAATCATTACAGCACAAGGCAGGTCAACTGTCACCTCCTCAGAGAACCTACCCTGCCTGTCCTGGCTGAAGTAGCCTCCCCTGACCCCTACCCGGTCACTCTCCCCCACACCTTGTTTTAATTCCCTATAAAGCAGTTATCACAATCCACACGTAATTTTATGCATTGATTGGTTGCCCTGCTCTCCGTGGAGTACCAGCTATTTCTGTGCGCCTGGCTCACTGCTGTATCCACCGCACTTGGTATGAGGCAGAGAGAAGAGGCTCAAAAAATACTTGTGAAGAGAAGAAAGGAGGGAAAGGTACAAAGGCCTCCGAACCTCTGTCTTTCCATGTGTAATATCGGGTAAATCAGAGCCTCTATCTCTTAGGGCTCTTTGAGGATTAAAAGAAACATTACATGTCACACAAAGTGCTTAGCACAGGGAAAGGAACACAATAAAAGCTCAAATTTTTAAAAACCACAAATGTCCATCTGCCGGAGAATGGCTGAACAAATTGTGGTTTATTCACACAATGGTATTCAATTCTGCAATCAAAAGAAAAACTGTGACACACGCAACGATACAGATGTGTCCTAAAAACACGACCCCAGCAATAGACGGGTGCAACCCTGAGTGACGCCATGTCCACAGGCACCAAAAAGCTGGCAAAACCCACCGTCGTCCTTTTCTAACCAAAAAGACAAAAGTCTTTACCTTTCTTTGCTGGGTACTGACTCACAAGGGGCATGAGGTGGCCTCTGGGGTCAGTGACTGTTCTAGATGTTCGCCTGATGGTGGTGCACAGCAAAAGCCCATGGAGATGTACGCTGAAGACTTGTGTGCCTCACTGTATGACATTATACTGCGATAAAAATCATTCCAAAAATGTTTTTTCAGCAAAGCGATAGAAAGGATTGTTTCTAAGCACCCAGGTTCATCATACACTTGCCCCGGGCTCCGACAGCAACATACCCCTCCCACTGCGGACAAACCCAGGCCCTCACCCACACAGCCCTGGCTTCTGTGGGGCTTGTTGACAAAGAGACAAGCTGCCCTCCACACTCACGCTCTCACCGCCCTCCTCCCTCCGCCCCCCGCCCCAGCCCAGCTTCTGAGAAGATGCAAGAACAGGAAGACCGTCTGCTCTGAGGTTCTGAAGCAAAAAAGTCAAGGAACAGGGAGCAGGGGGCTCCCACTAAATAAGACATGCCATGAATAGTAGGAGGTTCCCATCCGGGCTCCTGGCAGGAGTCCCCCACCCACCACAAGCACAGCGATAGCCACAGATTTCGGCTCTACAATCACGGATAGGGCATCCAGGAGACCCAGCCCCGAGCACATCCTGGGCATTCGGGTTGTCACACACCACTGCATGGCGCTTCCCTGCTTAAAACCATTTGACAAAGGCTACCACTCTCAGAACGAAACCACACTCCCTACCACACACAGCCTGGAAGGTCTTACTCAACTTTACTTCCTACACACACACCCAGCGCCCCTCTCCCTCCTCTCCTCCCACCCTGGCCCCTTTGATGACCCAAGAACACACCTAGCTGTCCCCTCCGCCTGGAACACCTGTCCCAGGTGGCCACGTGATTCATTGCCTCACCCCCTTCAGGTCTTTGCTCAAACATCACTTCCCCTATGAGGCTCACCTTGACCACTCCACTTAAAACCGCCACAGCACCCATGGCCTTTAACTTGCTTCATTTTTTCCACAGCACCTATCACCCACTGATACTACAGACTTTTCTTATTCACTATCTAGGCTTCTCTTATTTAATATCTTCACTGTCTATCTTTGTTGTAAACTCGATGGGGTGAGAGCTTTTGTCTGCCTTGTGCATGGCTACATTCCTAGCACTTGGTTCATAGTAGGCGCTCAATAAATTACTCGTAGGCCCACGGAGGCAAACCAGAGGCTTGTCACAGGATTGACTTTCTCATAATTTTCGACATTATTTGTGTTATCTTTCCAATTTAAATGGCACAATTAGAAATCTGGTTCTAAAAGCCAGGTTGAGGGCCATCCCTAGGTCAGTGAGATGGGTATAAAAATTACCCAGGGAGCTTTTCAAAAAACACATTTGCCCAGGAGGTACACCAGGGAGTTCCAATCTGATTTAAGCCGTCAGGGGAAAGCCAGGGAACCTGTGTCTCTGTAGAAGCTCAGGAGCATGGAGGTCAGGAGTGGAACCGCGGTCAGGGAGGGCTGCTCAGGAGGACAGAGAGGATCCTGACAAGCAGGTAAGCTCGGGCTGAGCCAACTCCCAGGCCCTGCTATGCAGAGGCTCCAATTCAGTGGCATGGAGGGGCCAGGCACCTGCTTGTTTAATACACTTCCCCAGGTGCCTGTCACAGACACTGATGTTTAGGTGGTGCTGGCTGAGTCTGATCTTCTGGTTTAAACGTGTATAATTGCCTTCCATCGCGAAAATCAATAAAATCCACAATAAGAAAACTGGAAGTCACACATCCCAACAGCACCCACTGCTAATACTTTGGTGTGTCACCGTCAGTGGTTTCCCGGACAGTTTTGAAGGTACAACTGCCATCGCAGATTGTACATAATTCAGGTGTCAGCTCTTCCTGCTCTGCAGCGGCTGGAGAAGTAGGTGTGGCCCGTGTACCTCCCCATTTCCCCATTTCGGGGCACTTAGGTTGTTTCCCATGTTCTCACAGGGGGTGCTTCGATGAATATCTCGGTGCCTGAAAGGACTCCGTTTTAAGCTTGGGATCCCAGGGTCCCGGGGGCATCCTGTTAGGGGAGTTCCCGATAAGTCTTTGCATCCATTTACTGCCCCAGAGTAATGCCAAAGGCAATGAGTCAGAGGGGCAGCCCCACCAGCGTGCAGAGAGGACTTGAGGCCCAGCGAGCGACACAGTCACGGCTGCTGCTCGTTGAGAATGTGCTTCACGCTGGATGCTGTACTGAGTGCTGTATCCACGCGAACTCAGGCGACCCTCACCGCCCCCTGTGAGCTGGGGCACTAAGCCCTGGGCACTCATTATCATCAGCCGTGTTTACTTTTCCTATAAGAATGATCTGTCCAATCACATCATTGAGGAAAATCAGGGTTCCAGGAAGCTGGGCTGAATTTCTCAGGTGGCGCAGGAATGGTTCAGCGGGGTGCCTACCCTCACAAGCAGGGACAAGGATCCCATCAGTCAACACCCTGTGGTAGAGCCATTCCTGGTGACGAGGCCAGCGCTTGTCCCTGTGATATCGGTGACACTGCTGCTGGAGAGATGTCCCAGCCTGTGGGACAGGACCCAGGGCCAAGCCCTTGGGAATACGACAGAGAACTAACGACTGAATGAAGGCGTGAGCCTGCAGACGCATCCGTGGGCGAGGCGGTGACACAGGAGTACGGTACCCCAGTGCCCCAAATATCGTCCTGGCCACCAGCCACACACCGACCCAGAATCCTACAGTCAGCTCCAAACAAACCTCCCAGTTCCCTTTTCCTTTGCGGGACTTCCCACCAGGTCGAGCTGACAGGAAGTTGGCAACCCAGCAAGAATGGTGACAGCCACACAAATCATTTCATGTCTGCTGAAGAAAGAGGAAGAGGCAGCTGGGGCGGGGCTAGGGCCTCTTTCTCTGTCCACTGCCGTCCAGCCAAGGGTGGCCACAGGGCAGCGTGCCAAGGAGAAGTTGTCTGGAGAAATCAAACAAGCCAACTCAGCGGCTGTGTGTCCATGAGTAAGTCACTACCTTCTCTGCTCTCAGTTGTAGTCATCTGTGAAATGGACACAGCTACCTACCTCCAGGGCAACTACGAAGACTTAAATAGGAGATAACCTGAAGAGCACTTACTGACACAGAGCACAGCACGCAGCATAGAGCACAAGCCTCATCAAGGTCCCTAACAATCATTAGTTCAAGGCCTCTCATCCTGGCATTTGGCCACCCCAGCCTGGTCAAACCCTGCTCCAGTGCCCACATAAACCCTTTTCCTGATCACCACTAACCATGGGAGGCACCAGCAACCTGCCAGGCACACTGAGGCGCAGTAACTTTCAGGGAAGGAACCTTTGTCCATTCAACAAGTGTTTACTGAGAAGGTGACACGTGGGCTGAGACCTACAGGAAGTGGGGGAGTGAGCCATGAGGACCACCTGGCTGTGTGTGGAGACTGGATGCAGAGAGGGGATGAGCCCAGGGAGGAGGCTCCTGCAATAGTCCAGGTGGAAGATGACAGTGGACTAGACCAGGGTGGTGGCATGGTGATGGGAGAAATGCTTAGTTTATAGATGTATTTTCAAGGCAGAGCCCATGGGATTTACAGATGGATGGGTGCTGAGAGAGAGAGGAGTGGAGGCCGACCCACTGGCTTGAGACACTGGCAGGATGAAGGTTACTTTTACTGAGACAGGAAAGACTGTGGTTTTGGGGGAAGGGAACAAGAGTTCATGGGACATTTTAGGTCTCTGCCTTCATGCAAGCCAGCCCAGCAAGGGAGACAGATCATCAGGAAACCATTGCACAATGTACTAGTAGATTCAACTGCAATCGTGCTGAGTGCTAGGAAGCAGGACTGGGTAAGGTGACCCAGGAGGGGATGTTCAGGGAAGGCTGCCTGGAGGAGGCACGTCAGAGCTGAGGCCAGAAGGCTGAGGAGCCCAAGAAGAGCAAGGGAGGTGTGGAAGCTGCTGCCGCTGTGGGACAAAGTGCAAGAATGAAGGCAGTGTGATCTCCGTGGTTGAACTGTGGGGTCAGACAGAGCAAGGTTCAAATGCCAGACCCTTCTCTTTCTTGTTGTGTGGCCTTGAGCTGGTGACTTCACCCCACTATGCCTCAGTTTCCTCATCTAGAAAATGGGGTAATTGTGCCAACTTTGAGGGGTGAAGCTCTGGAAACCCAGGGGGAGATGCCACCTCCCTCCCCTGACCCTTAGTGAAAGCTGCTTTGTCAGGGAGGCTGGAAGAGGATGGGAAGGGAGTGACTAAAACCACAGGCCAGGAACACGGCTGCAGGCCAGCCTCCTGCCCTCGCTGCCCAGGCCATCCCTGCTGGGATTTCCCCATTAGTTCAAAACAGAAATGATCTGAAAATGCACAGCCTCCCAGTGAGCCGCGGGGCAAAGGTGTTTTTCCACAGTAAGACTGAATTTAGTCTTAAACGACTGTGCAGGGCAGCAGGGGCCACTGCCCTTTGAGAAAGGGGACTGGCCAGCAGGCAACAAGAACCCAATTTCTCCCCAGCTTTGGGGAGACAGAGCTCCTGTGGACTGACGCCTCTACAAGCCGGCCGCCACACGCTTGCTCACATGTTTCTACCACCTGGGACCCGCTGCTTCTGCCTCCTTAGTAACACCATGAAGTCACTCGTTCACTCGCTCAGCTGGTACCAGATTTAGCACCTATGAGGAGCCAGGCACTGTTCTAGTCCTGGAGCTAGAACAGTGAACGGAAGTTACAAAGCTCCCGCCCTCATAGAGCTGCTGGGTGAGGCACATGTGATAAACACTGGATAAATGTTATGGAGAAAAATCAAACAGGAAAAAGAGAAATAGCATGGGGAATTGGCCCGGGCAGTGGGGACAGCAAGTGCAAAGGCCCTGAGGCAGGGGCCTGCTTGGTGTGCCTGAGGAATAGCAAGACCACTGTGGCTGGAGCAGAGCAAACAGGTAAGGAGAAGGGACTGGGTAAGGTGACTCAGACAGGGGCTTCAGGGACGCAGGCAGAAAGGTACACAGGGGCCAGATCACGCAGGTTAAAGACAGGATTCTGTTCTAAGCACGGCGGGCAAGGCTCTGAGGAAGAACACTCAGCAGCTTGACCGCAGGGGAAGGACCTCATCCTCAGTGTTGGAGAGTGAGCACAGCCCCATTTTCCCCAGGGCAGTGCAGAGGACACCTCCCCGTCCACCAGTGGGCCTTCCCCTCACTCTCCTGAGCCTCATTTGTCCCCAGCTGGAGGCGGGGACATCCCAGACCCAAGCCGCAGGGCTGCTCTGGCCTCTCTGCCCACGAGTACAGACCTCCAGGTTCCAGTGTCCACTGGGCCCCCTCAGACAGTCCCAAACAGGCTCTCGGAGAGCCAAGGTGTCCAAGGAGGTGGTGCCTAGCAACCAGATGCCTGCTTAGCAACAGGGGGGTGGGATGGCAGCCGGACTCCATGGCAACCGTCAACTGGGCCAGGAGACCAGGCACTACTTTAGAGGGGGAGTCAATGGTGGCAAAAAAAAGTGGGGGATGGGGCCAGGCTCCTCTCTAAAGCAGTGTGACTCACCAACCCTCAGCAAATCCAGCCGGCACCACTTCCAGGACTGGAGGGCCAGGCTCCACTGCCCTGCCCAGCACGGGCCCCTGAGTGGTTCACTCTGCTTCTCTGGGAGCCCTCGCTCCTCTCAGGAAGGGAGACCAATACCTACTACATGGGGACATGTGAGAATTCAGCATTAACATCCAAATGAGAACAGCAAACCCTGACTCAGTGATGAGAGCCGTGATGTCCGCCTGTGAACCGAAGCAACTGGGTTTGATCCCAGTCAAGGGCACGTACCTCGGTTGTAATCCCAGCCCAGGTCAAGGTGTGTGCAGGAGGCAACCAATAGATGTCTCTCTCACATCAATCTCTCTCTCTCCCTCTCCCTCTCCCCCCCACCATTCTCTCTAAAAAAATGTGGGGGCGGGGGGGGGAGGGAGGTGAATAGTGAATAGCCTCCAAAAATTTTTTTAATGAGAACAGCAAGCCTTTAGAGGAAACACTGACTTGGTGCCAGGCTCTGTGCTAGTATTTCACATGCCATTATCTCATTTAATTCTCCTGAGGTAGGTGGTATAATTTATTAATCCCACTTCACAAGTAAGAAAAGTGAGGCACTGAGAGGTAAAGCAGCACATGCAGTGAGGTTCCGCCCTCCATGCCAGGCCTCTGAACCACGCCGTCACCCGTCTCTGGTGTGTAAAGGGCCTAGGGTGCTTCCCTCACCCACTGGTCCAGCCAGCAAGTATTAATACTAATGGCAAGAGTGGTTGCTAATGTTTACCAAGCGTGTTTTATGGTCCAGGCACTGTTCTAAGAACACCATTGCGCTGGCTCACTTAGTCCTCACAGCCTTGTGAGACGGCCGGCCACGGAGAGCAGTCCTTTTCACACAGGAGCAAACGGAGGCACCGGGAAGTGAAGCAACTTGCCTAATTAAGGTACACCAGCACGGGGGACATGCAGCTCAAACACAGGCGTCTGACAGCAAACCCACCACAGCGCAGCAGCACGCAGTAGGTGTGTGACAGTCACGATCTGGGTGGGATGATGGGACAGCCTCAGAGCCCCCAATTCCCTGACCCTGCAGCCTGAACCTGAGGCCCAGATGCCTCCTCCCCCGCCACACCCCACCGTTCTCCTGAGGGTGTGAGGGCTCTCACTGGAATCCCCGTCCTAGGCAGCCACGCAGAAGGTTGTCCCTCTTGACCACAGGCTGGACCTTCATCCCACCCACCCACCAGCACCTGGAATTATACTCAGACGGCGCCTGCAGGCAAAGAAACGACTGGAAGGTCATATCACAAATATGTGAGAACAAGCCTTGACAGTGTAGAGCGGGTGGGGAGGTGAGCATCTTAGATGCTGACAGGGGCTCCAGGCAGCCAGAACAATACAGAATGGACTCTGATATGATGACCATAGGCCTCAGGGTCACAGCAAAGCCAAAATGCATGGCCTGGGGCCGGCAGCTTCAGCTCTCTGAGACTTGGCTTGTGTATCTGTAAAATGGTACAAAGATCAGAGGAGAGATCAGAGATGAGGGCTGAGAATTGCACCAAAAACAGCTCTGACTGCAATTGTTATGATTCCTCCACCACCACCACCACCATCATCAGAGGCTACAAAAACCAAGCCTACAGAAGCCATGCAGGTAAGGTGGACAAGTGAAGCGGGCCAGATGTAGCACAAAAGGAAGAGGGTGGGGATGGCGGCAAACTGGAGAGCAACTGTTCGTCTAACAGGACTGCTGCTACTCCGCTCTGTCACTGTCACCGGGCAGAAATACAGCCTGATCTCCCTGTTTTCCCAGAGAAATTGGAAATCTAGATTTTTGTGACAATTTTTCCCAATGTTTAAAACCCTGTGCTAGCTAATTCTGAAATGTATATAAAAAGCATAGGAACTAGAATAGCCAACATAATTTTGAAAAAGACTCATGTTGGAGGATACACACCTATCTAACTTTGGGAATTACTCTAAAGTTATAGTAATCAAGACAATATGGTACTGGCCAAAGGTAAAGACACATAGGTCAAAGGTATGGAATAGGGTCCAAAAACAGACCCACAAAAATGTGACTGCTTGATTTGTGACAAAGATACAAAGGCAATTTGATGGAGAAAGGATGGGCTTTTCAACAGACGGTGCAGGAACAGCTAACTTCCTGTGCAAATCAATGAACCTCAGCCTATACTACACAGCTAATACAAGAGTAACTCAAAATGGATCATAGATCTAAATGTAACATTTTTAGAAGAATACATAGAAGAAAACCTCTGTGGCCTCAGGTTAAGCAAAAAGTTTTAAATATGACATTAAAAGAAAGATCCATAAGAGAAAAATAAATCAATTAAAATGTAAAACTTTTGCTATGCCAAGAGAATAAAAAGACTGGCTACAGAATGGTAGAAGAGATTTGCAAATGACATATCTGACAAGGAATCTGTATCCAGAATATAACCATAAATTCAATAGTAAGAAAACCACCCAATTAAAAAAAAAAATGGTTCCAAGACCTGAACATACACTTCACCAAAGAGGCTATATGGATGATAAAATAAATATGGACATGAAAAGACATTCAAGCTCTGGCCATGTGGCTCAGTTGGTTGGAGTTTCATCCTGTACACCAAAATATTGTGGATTCGATTCCTGGTCAGGGCATATACCTACGTTGTGAATTCAATCCATGGCTGAGGCAGCAACCGATCAATGTTTCTCTCTCACATCAATGTTTCTCTCTCTCTCTCTCTCTCTCTCTCTCTCTCTCTCTCTCTCTCTCTCTTTCTCTTTCTCTTTCTTTCTTCCTTTCTCTCTAAAATCAATAAACATATCCTTGGGTGCAGATTTAAAAAAAAACATTCAACATCATTGGCCATTAGGGAAATGTACATTAAAACCACAATAAGAGAGCCTTATATTTCTATAAGAATGGCTTTAAAAAATCCTGAGACTGCCCTAACTGGTTTGGCTCAGTGGATAGAGCATCGGCCTGCGGACTGAAAGGTCCCAGGTTCGATTCCAGTCAAGGACATGTACCTTGGTTGCGGGCACATCCCCAGTAGGAGGTGTGCAGGAGGTAGCTAATCGGTGTTTCTCTCTCATCAATGTTTCTAACTCTCTATCCCTCTCCCTTCCTCTCTGTAAAAAATGAATAAAATATATTATAAAAAAAAAAATCCTGAGACTAACAAGTACAGATGAGGCTGTGAAACTACAGACCTTCCAGGTATTGCCAGTGGGAATGTGAAACGGTACAGCAACTTTTCAAAACAATTTGGCAATTTTTCATAAAGTGAGGCATCCACTTAGCATATGGCCTCACTCCTGGACATTTACCCCAGATGAATGAAAACTTATGTTCACACAAAAACCTCTACACAAATATTTATAGCAACTCTACTTATAATTGCCAAAAACTGGAAACAATGTGTCCTCCAATGGGCGGAATGGATAAATACCCAGTGGCATATCCAAACAACAAGACACGACTCAGCAATGAAAAGGAACAAACTACTGATACACATGACCACAATGAATCGCAAAGGCCGTATGTGGAGTGAGAGCAGCCAGCCTCAAAAGGCTGCGTGCTATATGAGTCCATTTCTGTGGAATATATATGTTCTGGAAAAGGCAAAACTATAGGGACAGAAAGCAGATGAGTGGCTGTGAGGGGTTACAGATGCGGGACAGTGTGACCTCTCAGTGGCCACATGGGAGAATTTTTGGGGTGATGGAACTGCTCTATATCCAGATTGCAGTGTAGGAACAGGACTCTCTATATATGTGTATTAAAACTCATAAAACTCTAACCCCCGCCGAAAAGTCATTTATAGTGTATATAAATGTTTTAATAAAATCTTTTAAAAAATTTAACACTGGGTATCAAAAGAGACTTACGGTTTCTTAGATAGAATGACACAGAATTATACATGTGTGCATGTATGATTAATATATACGCATAGCCTGGCCATTGTGGCTCAGTGGTTGAGCGTCAACCTATGGTCATGGTTCAATTACCAGTCAGGGCACATGCCTGGGTTTTGTGCTCAGTCCCCAGTTGGGGGCATGCAGGAGGCAGCTGACTGATGATTCTCTCTCATCACTGATATTTCTATCGTTCTCTCCCTCTCTTTCTGAAATCAATAAAAACATATTAAATACACACATATATACACACACACACACACACACACACACACATTTCCTAATTCTATCCACTGAGAGACCCTAGACGTAAAGTAGCAACGAGCACACCCAGCACAGAGACCTAGGTTTCTAAACACCATCTATCCTGTAATATAAAAAAACACACACACACACACACACACACACACACACACAAAACTCCTTGGATAACTGGTTGATTCCAGATCCAGGACAGAAAATCATGTGATGCCAGCAAGTAAAGAAATGCTCAACAGAAAGAGAAAGGAAATCTGTGATGACAGGACCCCCTCCTCTCCTGGGCAGGACCCTGGGAATGCCTCCTTTGCCAAGACCATGCCCACCCACATACCCCTGCCACATGTCCATGAAGCCTCTCCCCCACTTCCCACACTCCTTGTGCCAGAAAGTCAACCACTTGCCAGGAGGCCCCACCTCCCAGGACCCTTCTAATTTAAGGTTAGCATCAAAAGGGGAAGGCCTGCTAGTCTCCCATGGAAACGTGAGCAATATATGGGTGGTCTGCCTGCCAGGGCTGGGGCTACTGACCTGCTGAATGCTCTGCTGCAGAGCCCAGAGACTGCAAGAAGTCAGTGAACTTCTAAGGGACTCAGTTTCTCCATCTACAAAGTGGGAATAACCACATCTACACTGAACTTCTCAAAGGGATGTCCTGAAAGATCAAAAAGTGCCCTAAATAAGTTCAAAACAGCAAACATCAGGCTAGTGTCAAACAATGATGATGATGATGATGATGATGATGATGATGATCTAACATTCATTGAGAAATATGTCTGTGTGTGTGTGTTTTGTGTGTGTGTGTGTTTTCTAAACTTTTTACAGAAACTCCTGCATGTAATTCTCTCAACAACCTTATCATTAGTCCCTTTTACAAATGAGAAAACTGAGGTCCAGAGAAGTAAAGCAACTTATCTACGGTCACGCAACCAACAAGTAGTAGAATTACAACTAGGTCGGAGCCTGTGCATTTTACATGCATTAACACACTTACTTTTCACAGTAACCCCAGTGAAGGGTACCATCATCATCCACATTTTACAAATGAGGAAACTGAAGCCCAGAGAGTTTAAATGACTTACCTGGTTACAGATGGATGAACCCAAACTGTACAAAGGTCAAGAGGACAAGTGTCAGGAGACCTGGGGTCTAGGGCCATGTGTGACTCCACCTAGCCACACCATCACCCGCAAGCTCTTCCCCTGTTGAGTCTTGGTGCCGTTATAGGCCACCAAGTCAGCTAACAGCAAAGGGAAAAGGTAGATTCAGGCCAAGTGTCCATTTCCAGATCCCACTAAAGTATTGTGAAGGGTTCTCAACATGTTTGCAGAGTATGCTTGTGATGATCTGACTTAAAATAGCAGCTGGTCAGGGAAGGTCTTCTGAGGAGGTAAAGTTTTAGCAGAAAACAGAAGAGTAATGGGCACAAGTCATTGAGATGTCTGAGAGGGAACAGCTCAGGCAAGAAACTAGGGGCTGGACTGTGCTCAGAGGGTCCGTGGAACAGTAAGATCAATAAAGGACTTGGGCTTTTACTCCGAGTGTGATGAGGAACCCCAGGAGAGGTACCACAAGGAAAGGGTAGTTAGTGAGCAAATGGGTATCCTGGTCTGACTTTGGTTTTAATCAGATCCCTCTGGTTGCTGTAGAGAGAATGGAGTAGAAGCAACGTTATCGGGTCTACTGCAATAGCCCAAGCAAAAGATGGGAGGGATTTAAACCAGCATGTTGGTTAGAGCACGGTCTCTGGAGCCAGGTGGCACGGGTTCAGATCTTGGGTCTGCCAATTACTGCTGTGTGACCTTAGGCAAGGGGCTTTCCCTCTCTGAACATCGATGTCCTCATTTGTAAAATGAAGATGAAAAAAATGCATACCTGACAGGGTTTTATGAAGATTAATGGAGATACTACTGTAAAGGGCATGAAAGAGATAATCCAATATTGGCACGTAGAGAGCACACTAATGGTTAAATAAGGTGGTGGCAGGGAAGGAGGTGAGCATTAAATGATTTGAAGGCTGGCCAATGGGATTTGATGCTGGACTGGATACTGGGGTGACTGAAGGAGAGGATCAAGAGTGACTCCCACCCTGGCCTGTGTGGCTCAGTTGGCTGAGTGTCGTCACATGCACCAAAAGGTCGCTGGTTCGATTCCCAGTCAGGGCACATGCCCTGGTTGTGGGTTTAACCCCTGGTGGGAAGCAACCGATAGATGTTTCTCTCAGACATTGATGTTTCTCTCTCTCCCCTTCTCCCTTCCTTTCTTCCTAAAGTCAATAAAAACATTTTTTTTTTAAAGAGTGACTCCCGCCGAAACCGGTTTGGCTCAGTGGATAGAGAGTCGGCCTGCGGACTGAGAGGTCCCAGGTTCGATTCCGGTCAAGGGCATGTACCTGGGTTGCGGGCACATCCCCAGTAGGAGATGTGCAGGAGGCAGCTGATCGATGTTTCTCTCTCATCGATGTTTCTAACTCTCTATCTCTCCCTTTCTCTCTGTAAAAAATCAATAAAATATATTTAAAAAAAAAAAAAAAAAAAAAAGAGTGACTCCCAAGTTTCTGGCCTGAGCAACCAGAAGGAAGGGGCTGACAGTAACTGAGATGGGAAATGCAGAGAAGAGGTGAGATCACTGGGAAGAAGGGCGATCCCCAGGCCGAGCCAGCATGCCCCGACAGTCAGAGCTCAGGGGGAGCAGGATCAGCAAAGGAGCCGGGCGTGGCCCAGGGGGGAAGCAGGAGCCCCCCGCCCTTTCATCATCCCCTGCTTGTTTCAGGAATGAGCCTGGTCTGTTCCCTCCACCACTCAACTTCTCCAGAAGAGAGACATATGCTACTCCACCACCCGTTATCCAAGTACCATCATGCCTTCAAACTATTTCAAACAGCTGACTGCTTCTAAAATCATTCCCCAAACAGCTCGCCAGGGAAAATGAGAGCAATAGTTGCAAAGTGAAACTACAAATGTTGCAAAAGATACTAGATTTCATGAGATCGATGAAAGTGATGCTGGGAAACAAGAGCCAGCTGCCAAGCAAAGCGGCAAACACGCGAAGACCTAGAGGGCAGACAAGTTCACAGCGCGAGGGAGAGCAGCCAAAGGAGACCAGATAGGAGAGTTCCAGTGGAGATGGTCTGAACATCACAGACAGGCTTGCCTGAGAACCAAAACGGGCTCTAAAGTTTGGGTTTTTTTGCAAAATGCTACTTTATCATCATACTATTTATCATCCCACTGTACAGGGCAACCTGACACGAATGGCATCAGCTCAGGCAGTCAGAAGAACAATGCATCCCCAGTGGAGAAGAACCGACATTTGATTTCCTCTGTGCTGAGTCTTAGAATTCACTCCAAGCTGCCACTATATCCTGAACACTGTTATCCTAATAAATGAAAGCATGAAATTCAACTTATTTTGGGGGTGCTGGTTCTCTTCTCCCAGGTGAAGTCCGCATCCAGCCCCTCCTCCGCATGCACTCCCCAATTACCATGTCAGGGCCTTCTTCAATGGAGGCTCGGCAGCAGGCCTTGTCCTGGTGCCAATCTCCCAGTGATGGTGAGGCCAACCTGGGTGTGCAGGCTGCTGGGCTCTCTTGGACCTACAGGCCTTCCCCTCTTCCTGGGGACGCCCCTTCACTGGAGCAAGAAGCTGATTTGCCCACAGGAAGCACAAACCCACCAGGAGAGAAAACCAAGTGGGCTGCTGGGCACGCAGCCTTGAGTGGAAGTGTCCAGCATCCTCTCCCGAAGCCATGTGACCCCACGGCAGCCCCCTCCCACCCTGCTGGCCAGCAGAAAGCAACCGTCAGCTGCCCAGTCTGTCACCAGTGGGCCCAACCTTGGGAAATCTCTTCAAGTTTTGACTTTAAATGAGATATAAATTATATCTCAATAAAGTGTACATCTTTACGTGTTGATCTGCCTATGAGTACCCTGCCCAGGGCGGGAGGGTGTCTTATCTATCAGGCCAGCTGGAGGACAGCCCAGCTTCCACCAGTAATAAGTGAAGGCCAGCAGCAGGCCAGAGGGCACCAGGAAGAGTCAGTCATTAAACAATGCTTAGGATGCTAAGGGCGGCTGGTGCCCTGTGCTGGCCACTCTGCTCCAAGAAACTGGCTTCAGGACTCCTCCCTCGGTCATGATTAGGCTTGGCTTCAGCCACTGTGGCGGCCCAGCGCTCCCCAAACCCTTCCAGGGACCTGGCACCTGGGTGGCAGAGCTGTCTAGGCCAGTTTCAAGCTCAGGAACCATTGCTGATATGCAAACTCTGGGAGTCCCATCTGACCCTGGGGAAGTGGCCCTCACCCCTTCAACTATAGCAGAAACTCATTCCAACTGGTCACCCTCTCTGGGCCTGTAGCATCAACCTTCACGATTTTAGCCCCCTGGCCATTCAGGCCCACCCAGTAGCCCCAGCTCATATATTTCCAAATATCATTGAGCTCCTACCATGGCTGGGCAATGAAGATGCAGAGAACAAGAGAACCCCAGAGCTCACTTGTAGTACAGGAAGCCAGGTTACTAACAAGCCAACAAACACATAGACGGGGATACAGCTGGGGGAGGGGTGGGGTTTCTGGATGGCGATCAGGGAAGGCCTCTTGGAGAGGGTATTAGCGGGAGAAAGGCCTCACGGGGCAGATTAGGTGGATTCTGAGGGACATGGTCCCACAGTGGGAAGAAAAGTGAGGCAGGACTGTGCCCAGGTGTCAGAAGAGCCACAGGGGGGCCAATGTGGCTCCAAAGAAGGGGGAGGTGGAAGAGGGATGATTCACTCAGTTGACCCAGGAATCTAGGTTTGCACAAAGTTCCCTGGGAAAGAGGCCTGTGCCACACTGAAGTGGGGAGGGCGGGGGGGCGCGCGGAGGGCTGGTGGTAAGACTCCTTTGGAGGACAAATTAGTGTCCTCAGAGGAAGCAAACCAATCCCCTTCTGGATTCATCCCACAGAGACACCAGCACCTGTGGCCCAAGACATGCCATGCCAAGGAGACAGAAAGCAAAGCAGTGAAAGGACAAGCACTCTCAAGGGAGGAGAGAGGAGGGTGTGAGGGAGGGGAGGGGGAAGGAAAGCGAAAAGAAAGAGGGGTAAGGAGATGGGAGAGAGAACGGAGAGAGGGAGGGAAGGGAAAGAGGAACAGGAGAGAAGAGAAATGGGGAGGGCAGAAAGAGGAAGGAGGGAGGAGAGAAGAGGGGGAGGAGGGGAAGAAAGGGAGGACAGAGAGTGGGGGGAGGGGAGGAGTGGAAAGGACAAGAGGTCACTGGGGTAGTCAAAGCATCTCTGGCTGATGACCCATGACCCTCCTAGTCCCACTCCCCACCCCACACTCTGAGAACCTCTCAGAAGCCCCCTTGACCACAGCATGCTGATGACTCTCTGGGGATTCATTCCTGGGGGCGTCACTGATGGGGGACACTCCCCATGCCCTCCCTGCTCACCATGGTGGTGAGTGATGGGTCCCTACTGCCCCCATCAGCCCCAGGCCCTTCCAGAAGAGAGGTGGGGAGAATCTGTAACTCTGGAAACAGACACTTGTGTCTGCTTGCCCAGGCCACAGGGCTACATGTCACCTCTGAATATACCCATCTCAAAAGTTGGTCCTGACTGGCCAATCAGTTCTGCTAAAAGGCATCATAAAAAATAAAGGCATCCTTTATTTAAATTTAAAAAAAGAAAGAAAGAAAGAAGAAAAAGGCTAAATCCCAACCATCACATGTAACAAATGTTTGAAGGAGCAATGAATGCCCGGAAGCCCATCGGCCACAGAGAGCCCACAGCCAACCAGGAGCCACAATGGAATGTTTCAAAGGCCTGAGCACTTTCTATCTCACCTGCTCTTTCTGCTGCTCACATTATATATTTATATAAAAGAAAAGAAAAACTTGCAAAAAAAATAAAACAGAAAACCCCATTTTTGCAAGGAATTTATAAGCAGATCTGGAGGTACTGGAAGGATTAAAGAAACCCCTAAAGAAGTCTGGTTGCAAAATGTTTTAAAAGAAAAAAGAAAACTTTTCATGCAGAAACACCCACTGGTACATTTTTAAAGTCTAATTTTGAAAAATGATCAAAACACTTTTCTTTCTCCAACATCCCAAATTACAAGTGGCCACCAGATGCTGGGGTCTGGAAATACGACTGTGGTTTGTTTTATTTTCTTTGTTTTTAAGAAACCTAAAAATTAGGGACGTCACAAATACCCAGGGAAAGACACACGAGGAGAACTGCCCATGTGGTGACTACACTTCGACTGCCAGAGGCTTCCCCCTGAGCGCACCCAGCAACCAAACGTCTGACACCAGAGTGGGGACCGAGGGTGGGCAAGCCCGGATGAACTTGTCATTCACTCGATCATTTAAAAGGCCCGTGGGAAGTGCTCCGTAAGCCGAGAACATTTCACTGGTAAGAAGGCATCCACCGTGGAACCCGTTCTCCACCACAGAGGCACCGGCGGGCCGCGTCCTAGAGCTTTTCTGCAGGATGGAGGGCACATGTTTGGGGATATGACGTAACCTGGTGAAGTGAATTCATCTAAGAATGAGTCATGAAAGCAGCCCTCAAATGCCCTTCAGAAATCTCAGTTGCAGAACACACAACATGGATACAAAGGCCCACCCCCACCCTCCACTTCAAACAGGAATCTCCCCTTTTTCAAATAAGCTAAGCACCCCTGCTACAATGGCAGGCTTCTCACCAGCTTCTAATATTTTTATTGATTTCAGAGAGGAAGGGCGAGGAAGAGAAAGAAAAACATCAATGATGAGAGAGAATCTTTGATCAGCTGCCTCCTGTACACCCCACAATGGATACTGGGCCCAAAACCCAAGCATATGCCCTGACCGGGAATCGAACCGTGACGTTCTGGCTCATAGGCCGACGCTCAACCACTGAGCCACACCAGTTGGGCTACTTCCCCTTTTTTTAAGTAAAGCACCCCATCGCTGCTTGAGGGGTGTTCTTCATCCTCCACCTGAGCCACAGAGGGCATAAGAATGAAGCCAACGGAAAGAGTAGTAGAACTAAGAGATGGACACTGAGCCCCGATCAAACTATACCTGAAACTGATGTCCTAGCTTCATGACCTATTACATTTTCTTTTTTTTTCTTTTTTTTTTATTGCTTAAAGTATTACAAAGAGTATTACATATGTCTCCTTTTTTCCCCCCAGCCCTTGACAATCCCCTGGCCTCCCCTACCCCCCAGTGTCTTATGTCCATTGGTTATGCTTATATGCATGCATACAAGTCCTTTGGTTGATCTCTTACCCACCCCCCTCCTGCCCTCCCACCCTCCCCGGCCTTCCTGCTGTAGCTTGACAGTCTGTTCGAGGCAGCTCTGCCTCTGTATCTATTTTTGTTCATAAGTTTATAATGGTCTTTATTATCCAGAAATGAGTGAGATCATGTGGTATTTTTCCTTCATTGACTGGCTTATTTCACTTAGCATAATGCTCTCCAGTTCCATCCATGACGTTGCAAATGGTAAGAGTTCCTTTCTTTTTAGAGCAGCATAGTATTCCATCGTGTAGATGTACCACAGTTTTCTAATCCATTCATCTACTGATGGGCACTTAGGCTGTTTCCAGATCTTAGCTATGGTGAATTGTGCTGCTATGAACATAGGGGTGCATATATCCTTTCTGACTGGTGTTTCTGGTTTCTTGGGATATATTCCTAGAAGTGGGATCACAGGGTCAAATGGGAGTTCCATTTGTAGTTTTTTGGGGAAACTCCATACTGTCTTCCATAGTGGCTGCACCAGTCTGCATTCCCACCAGCAGTGCACAAGTGTTCCTTTTTCTCCACATCCTCTCCAGCACTTGTCGTTTGTTGATTTGTTGATGATAGCCAGTCTGACAGGTGTGAGATGGTACCTCATTGTTGTTTTGATTTGCATCTCTCGGATGATTAGTGACTTTGAGCATGTTTTCATATGTCTCTTGGCTTTCTGAATGTCCTTTTTTGAAAGGTGTCTATTTAGATCCTTTGCCCATTTGTTTATCTTCCTTTTGTTAAGTTGTATGAGTTCCCTATAAATTTTGGATGACCTATTACATTTTCTCTCTTATTTAAGTCAGTTTGGTTTGGGTTTTCAGTCACCTACACAGAGTCTACCGTTTAAGGAGTTAGTAAAAACCTGACTTTAGCTAGGAACTCAGAAGCCCAGTTCCAAATAAATACCCACCCTTTCCAAATAACCACCAGATGAAACAAGTCTTTTAGGTGTCGTGGATGAAGGCAAATTACAGGCATCCAGCAACCCCACCCTCACCATGAAATCTGGCATCTGCTTCCTCAAAGTCTCCATCCACCTTCATTGCCAGGACAACCTGCTGAGCCTAGGCCATGACCCTGGTCCTACCCTGAGTTTTTTGGGGAGGCAGAGGGAGGAAGGAGAAAGGCAGTGGGAGGGAAGAAGGAAGAAAAGGAGGGGACAAAGAATGAAGGAGGAGAGCATCAACAGTAAGCTCTTCCTGAGCGCTCAGGGTGGGTCAGCAGGCCCTGCTCTGAGCACTTCCATGTAGTATCTCATTTAATCCTCACAACATCCTCAAAGGTAGATACTGTTATTATCCCCACACTTCAGATAAGAAAACTGAGCTGCAGAGGGGTACGTCACTGGCCCAGGGTCTTACAGCCTGTAAGTGGCAAGGCCAAGACATCAACTTGGCCCACCGCCCCTTGCCAGCAACCGTCCACATTGCCCCTTTTGTAGACACGTGCTTGGATCAAGCACTCCAGCCTTCAATAGCCTGGGGCTCCTCTGCTCCTTCACACCGTCCTCCTCAGTTAATTCTTCTCTGCTGTCTAGTCCAGCAGCCTCAGCCAGTCCGCTGTGAATCAGCTTGTGTCCCTTCTCTGGCCCAACAGCTCCCATGGCTTCCAGCACCCTAGCGATGTGCGATGTTCTCACCTCAGGCCTGACCTCCTGCCACTCTCCTTGGAAGCTGCTCCAGCCACAGTGGCTTCTACCACACTGGCATGACCTTCTGCCCCAGGGTCTTCGCAGCTACTGTTCCCTTGGCCTACAATGCTTTCCCCCAGATGCTGGCATGGCTCTACCGCCAGTCCCAAACTCCTTAAAGACCTCTGCTCAAACCTCACTGTCTCTCCCACCCCTGCACTCCTTATCCCCACCCTGCCTCAGTTTCCCCCTGGCATTTACCACCAACTGGGAATCCATGTATTTACTTGTTTGTTCACTGTCTGCTCCCCGGCCTAACTGCAGAGCCTTGAGGGTGGGGACTCAGTCTTGTTCACAGACACAGGACCTAGAGTAGTAGGAGCCCAGGTTGCCCATCGAAACCCAGTGAGGGTCGTGCAAGAGGCAGCCAATTGATTATGTTCGTTTCTCGCCGATGTTTCTCTCTCTCTCTCTCTCTCTCTCTCCCTCTCCCTTCCTCTCTCTAAAAATAAATAAAAACATGTTTTTAAAAAAATGTCCTGGAAGGAAGGAAGGAAGGAAGGAAGGAAGGAAGGAAGGAAGGAAGGAAGGAAGGAAAGAAGGGAGGGAGGGAGGGAAGCAGGCAGGGAGGAAGACAGACATGAACTGCTCTGCAGTCTCAAATCCATTTGGGGCCACCCCAAACTCAGCCTCTCACACATGAGTCAGTCAGTAACACAACTCTCATCCAGGATGGGAGAGAAGAGGCACCACATTAGTCCGCTGATGAATGGGATATGAATGGGAGGAGGCGGCCCCACAAAGACCCACTTGTGCAGAGCTCAGAGGAGGGGCGGGGCCCCGGGCTGCTGTGGGAACCGTGAACGCTTTGTGAAGCCTCCCTCCCTGAGCTCTAGCAGGACTAGAGCTCTTCTCCCTCAAAGTCTCCAACTCAGATGCTCAGGTCAAAACCCCAGAGGGTGCTCAGGGCAGCAGCAAGTGAGAGGCAGTGAGGGGGAGCTCACCCTCAGGTCCTGCCTGGGCAGGGTCAGCTCCTGAGAGGAGCTCCTCCCTTGCCTCACTCACCCTACTCCCCATGGATTCCTGTCCCTCCACCCACAGCCAACCATCAGCAGACCCTGTGGAGTCCTCCTTCTAAGTCTCTCTCTCTCTCTCTTCTCTCCACATCCATGAGCCTCCATCAGCTCCCACCATCATCTCCCACATGAACTACCACAGTGCCTCCTCCCTGGTCTGCCTGCTGCCCCTCCTGCCCCAATTCATGCAGCAACAGAGGGATCGCTTAAAAATAAAATCCACTCCTGCTCTCAACCCTCCAATGACTGACGCACTTAGGAAAAAGTCCCAATTCCTCACCTCGCTGGAAAGAGTTGGCCCCAGCCCGCTCCCTACTTGCCCACTGCTCCTCCCACCCACCTCACCCCTTAGGACCTTTGCACTTGCGATTCCTTTTGCCCAAACAACTCCCTATAAGAACACTTCTTCCCATCCCTCAGTGACAATGCCATCTCCTTGCTAGGCCTCGCCTGACTGCCCCGGCTAACGCAGCCCATCCAGACCCACCCTGGATGCTATCACCCCTGCTTACCAGTCATCACAGCCCTGACCACTGTCTGAAATGCTCCATGCCTCATTCCTCAGTCCCTGTCTCCCACCTACCCAAGCACCCTTGAATGTGAGGCCGACAGAGACAGGAACAATTCTCCTGTCAGCTCGCATGCCCAGCACCCACCCATAGTAGGAACTCCAAAACTATTTGATAAATCAAAAAACAAAATCCTGTGTTGGCTTCCAGCTCAAATGTCACCTCTCCCCCCATCTCCATCGAGGTGATCTCTGGTGACCTCCCAGAGTTCACAGACACAGGGCTCCTCGCACAGCATGGCGCACTCCCCGCTGCACGCCAGCTGCTGAGTTCTCACCTGCCCTTCCCCATGACAGTAAAAGCTACTGGTGGAAAGCCCGTGTCCAAAACACCCAGCCACCCTGGGCCTGGCGTGAAGCTGTGAACTCTGTGTTTGCCTCATGATGGGTTTCCCCAGGTCTGCCCAGCAATGTAGGAGAAGGCAAAATCAGGGCAACACTCATGAATATTTTCATTTTGATATTAATGACTATGGTTACCATGTCAAACCCATGATTAATAAACATCATTGCTTGAGATGAGACTGAATTTTTTAAAAGAGAGGAGGGTCAGATGAAGTAAAAATATTATATAATAATGTTGCAGCTGGTATATGAATATGACAAAAATCATGAGACTGGTATAGGAATGAGAAAATTTTAGGCAACACTAACTGGATGGATGGATGGATGGATGGATGGATATGTAGGTAGATGGGTAGATGGATGGGTGGATAGATGAACAGGGGGAAAGGAAGAAATAAAAGAATGAAGGGGAGAAAAGACCAAAAAAAACAGGTATTAGCACATAATTGGTGCTCAGTAAATATGCTGAATTAACCCATTAGCAAAGAAAGCAGTACAGAGAAGAGCCGAGTGAAGAGCCCTGGAATCACAATTCTGGTTCACATCCTGACTCAGTCTCTGCTCTCTCTGGGACCCTGGGGATGTGTTACAACCTCTCTGTGCCTCAGTTTCCTTGTCTATAAAATGGGACAGTAAGAATACCTCTATCAAGGCTGTTGAAGGAATAAGTGAGTTACTATATGTAGAATGTTCAAAACACACCTTGATTCATACTGTTTGATAAATATCAGCTAATAGTGGGATGAATAAATTACTGAACCCATCCTAGGACTGGGACATGAGAAAGACCCAAAATCGAACCATTCACTCTTTCAGAAGCAACCTGAAGCTCCAGTGGCCTCTCTAGAAAGTTTTCCAGGAATGGAAGAGAAAAAGGGAGGGAACAAAGGAGAAAGGAGGGAACTAGGCTGCAAGGTCATTATGTTTAACAGGGAAAAAAGAACTTTAACGTGAGTGGGGGGGAACAAGTAAATTCAGTAGCCAGGCTGTCTCTCCAGAGAGCTAAATTCTGTTGTGCTAATTCTGCAAGCCAGCTTTTCCTAGCCTCCAAGGAGCTCTTGCCTAAATTAGTGCCTGCAATATGCCGAGAAGAAAGGGAAGGTGGAGAGAGGCAGCGAAGGGCTGGGTATGCCCCCAAGGAAGGGGGGTCTGTTCTGTCCCACCCAAGTCCTGAACACCAAAAGGGTGAGCGTGGGATCCCGAGCCTTTCCTCAAGGCCTAGGCCAGTGGCTGTGGGTCATACCCGAGGCTCACAGCCCAACCCTCAGTGCACCCAACATTTTCCCTGCCACATCCCAACCTCCTGAGCAGCCAGCCCTCAGTTCCTCCATCTACCCACCACCTGTGCCCACCTGAGAACACCTGCTCCCTTCAGCTCCCATCCTCCCAATCAACTAAAACATTACTGGCTGCTCAGGTGGCTAGCTCTCTGCCTGAGGAGCCCAATGTGCACTTATTTCTGGGGAAGAGAGAGAGAGAGAGAGAGAGAGAGAGAGAGAGAGAGAGAGAGAGAGAGAGGAGGCATAATGTACATATCCTATTCATGCAAGGTGCCACTCGTGCAGAAAGTAACACCCTAGCTAACTGGCCCAAGACAGTGGGGTTTCATATGCGAACACACGTTCATATCACTCCCGGCAGCAAACACAGAGATGCACAGCACACGGAAATAAAGAGTTCCCTTCACACTGTTTCTGCCAGATGGCAGAGCCTTGGCAATTACCGCGTGTGTCTGCACGTCTGTGCGCTTGTTTCTACGCAATAATAACAACAGCTGACATTACTGAGTTCTGTGCCAGGTGCTGTCCTAGGTGCCACATCAACCCAACAACAGCGATGTTATTATTACCCCTCGTTGACAGATGCGGAAACTGAGGCACAGATCACTTGCTCCAAGATCACACCGCTGGGGTTACAGCCCAGGCAGCCTAGCTCCCACGCCCGCACCTGATGTCACTGTTTCAGGATGCTAGGCTCCGTGGGCATGCTCATTGCAGTTTACGGGTTCATCCCTGAAATAGTGCATTAGCCCCATTTCACAGATGGACACATAAGCAAACAGAGGCACCAGAACATTATATAACTTGCCCAACGTCACAGCTGGGAAGTGGCAGGGCAGGAGTATGAATCAGGTATTGAAAGGCTAGTTCCCAGGCTCTGATGAGCCAGGAAGCTTCCAGCTGTAGAAAGGTAGTTAACTCCCAAAGTCAAGGGCAAGGGGTGTACAATGAGCACCCAGTATGAGCAAGCCATGGTTTTATGACCCCGGGGGTGAGAGGGAGGGATCCCAAAAGGACCAGATGCCACTGAGGCCCTTGACAAGCCCACCGTGCCAGCCAGGGGCTGAATTTAAATGAGACTGGCACAGACCCAAGCCAGAAACCCTCGGGGAAGACGGGTGCACAAGGTCCAGAATTGCAGGCAGTCAAAGTCGAAGCCCAACAACATCCCCTCCCCCACCAACAAGTTACCCCAGGGGCACAGTGTGCAAACTGGCAACCCACGGGTTTGGCCCACAGATGTGTTTTGTTTGGCCAACAGCAGTGTTTGTTAAAAATATGATTGAGTTGCCAACTTTTAAAAAGCAAGTGATTTCATACCAAAAACTCCACATTTCCGCCTGTTGGAAAACATCTTTAAAGAGTCAGGAGATCTGGCAATACCGGGCTCGTGTTCCCACACAGGAACTGCTGCTCGGGGCTGTGCAGCAGCCGCCCCCTTCACACGGGACTCGGGGCACATGCTCTCCCGGTCTCCGGAAGGCACGGGAGTCAGAGGCCTGGGCTCCACAGCAGGACCGCCAGCACTCACTTGTATATGTCATCTCCTTTGTATGACCTTGGGCAAGTGGAGCCTCAATTTCCTCATCTGTGTAACAGTAGCCACTCCACAGGACTGGTGCCTGGTACCCTAACCAGTGGTTCTCAACCTCCCCAAGCCGCGACCCTTTAATACAGTTCCTCGTGTTGTGGTGACCCCCAATTTCATTGTTACAAACTGAACATAATTAAAGCATAGTGATTAATCACAAAAACAATATGTAATTATATATGTGTTTTCCGATGGTCTTAGGCGACCCCTGTGAAAGGGTCGCGACCCACAGGTTGAGAACCACTGCAAGCACTCAGTAAATGGTAAAGCATTGCTGTCTCCCCAACATCAAGCCCAAGGGCTTGAAGCACTATTTTTGTAATAATTAGAGCTAGCAGGTCTAGTACCTGCTATGTGCCTCACACTGTTCTAAGAGCGATACTTTTATAGACTCATTTGATCTTCCCAAGAAACCCAGGAGACCACTCCTAGATATATACTCAAGGGAAACTGAAACCTATGTCTATATAAAAACTTGCACGCGAATGTTCATAGAGCATTATTCACAATAGCTAAACAGTGGAAATAACCCAAATGTCCACGAACTAATAAGTGGATAAACAATTGCAATATATCCATATAGCGGAATATTTTTTTCTAACTTTTTTTCCCCAAATATATTTTTATTGACTTCAGAGAGGAAGAGAGAGAGACACATCATTGATGAGAGAGAATCATTGATCGGCTGCCTCCTGCATGCCCTCCACTGAGATGGAGGCCAAAACCGGGCATGTGCCCTGACCGGGGAATCAAACTGTGACCACCTGGTTCATAGGTCAATGCTCAACCACTGAGCCAACCACTGGGCCATATGGTGGGATATTATTCAGCCATGTAAGGAATAAAATTCTGACACATGCTACAACATAGATGAACCTTGAAAGGAGGTTCATTATGCTAAATGAAATAAGCCAAACACAAGAGATCATGTATTTATGATTCCATTGACGTGAAATGTTCTAATCTATCGATACAGAGTAGATTAGTGGTTGTCAGGGGTTGGGAGAAGGGAATAAAGGAGAGTGACTTCTAATGGGTTTCTTTTCACGGTGATGAAAATGTTCTGGGATGAGAAAGCAGGGATGGTGCCCAGCCTTGTGACTATCTAACAGTCACTGGAGTGGACGCTTTACAGAGTGAATTTTATGGTATGTCAATCATATCTCAATTTTTAAATTTTAAAAAAAATCTATAAAACAGATGTTCTTATTATCTCCGTTTTATAGATTAAAAATCGAGGCACAGAGATTACAGATATCTATTTCTCAATATCCTTGCTGATAGTGAAAGTGGAAAAACAAAATAGGTAGTGAGTGAGGGTAGTGTGACTCACACCTGGTGTGACTTTTCAGAGCCGTGAGCATATGAGTTTGCAAACCTCAGCCAGGCAAATCATTTCCTCTCTCTGGACTCCAGTCAAAGGCCAGACTGGAATGACTCTTATCTAGACCCCCCTAAGGTCCCCGAGCATCCTACAAGTCCAGGCACTGCAGTGAAGCATTATTTATTCATACCTATAGGAACAGCTATGGTCATTAATAAATGATTACTCTAACGACCCACAGTGGGAACTGGCCCTCTCCCAGGGGCAAGGGAAGAAAACATCCTGGGTTTTCCAAGTCCAAGCCCTTTAGTGGTGGGCTCAGATGTCAGAACAGGGGGCCTCGGCAGCCCACCTCTCCCAAGAGGGTCCAGCCAGGAGGACCGTCCCATTAGGTGGGAGGATTCCTTACTCACTAATGGGAAGATTACATTCCTGGGCTAGAGGAGGCCACCACCCCCCCCCCCCCCCCCCCCGCCAGAAGGTCCCTGCCATGGGACAACAGGACCTCCTCTCCCTCACTGGATAGGAAGACCCACCCACCCCACTTGGAGCAGCAGGAACTCACTGGCCTGGTGGGGGGGGGGGGGGGAGCCACAGCTTCTCTGCACTTGAGCCCCTATAAAGTGTGGTCCTTTCCCTGAGCATGGAAGGGTCCTCCTGGTGCCCTGCAGTAGGAGACTCCGAGCCAGTCCCACTCTCAGATGCAGAACCAACCTGCAAATGATGCATCAGAAGCCGGACAGAGAGGGAGAGACAGTGGGAAAGAAACAGAGGCACAAACAGTAAGACAGGAAGGAAAGCAGGAGGGTGGGCAGGGGGAAGGAAAGTCCTGGGTTGACAGAGCCCCAGAAGGAGGCTGAAGAATGAAAACAAGAACGCTCCAGCCCAGAAGCAAAGAGTCCAGGAAGAAGAGAGGAGACCCAGCAGGGCCCTTCCTTTGAGGACCTTCCCACACAGCAAGGCAGTGCTAGCCCTGCCCAGGAATCTCCATCAGTGGGAGGCAGGAGGCAGCTTCCCCAGCCAGGCGGGAGCCGGCCAGAGCGACCTCAGCGGAGGAGGAAGCAGGCTGATGAGGCTGGGGGCTGGGCCTGGGAGTGCCAAGCATCCAGCCAGGTTGCCATGGCCACGGAGACAAAGAGAGGGGCTGATGAGAGACCTGGGACAGTTCCCCCAGAGGGGCCCCAGCCACCTACAGCTCCCAGGGAAGCCCAGCCTCTCTCGAGGACCTGCTTAACCAGGGCTCCAGTCTGTTGGCCAACCACACTTCCAAGAGGAGAGGCCTTTAGATCAGGACCTATCTGGCTGCACAGGCTGGAAAAGGGCAGTGAAAATCATGTTCCAGGCAGGGTCAGCAAAGAGAAAGGTGCCCCGGCCCCTTGCCAAGCATCCAGACGCTGCAGCCAATCCTAAGTACCTAACCTGCCTGGGCCTCAATTTTTTCACCCATTTAAAGGGAAGAAGATCCCCCAGCTTGTCCTGGCCCCCAGGGGCAAGGAGCTTGTATGAAGAGAACCTATGTCAGAATAAATGATTAATAATGAACTTCACATTCACCCAGGACTTGCTATGAGCCAGGGTCTGCTCTCAGCATATTCCCTGCCCTAACACAGCATTCCTCCAACTATGTAGGGAAGCACAATTTTTCCCTTTAATTTCTGATCCATTTGAAATTAATGCTTTTGTACAATGCAATAAAAATAAATGATTAGAAAAACAGTAAAAAGAGAGGCAATAAGCCTAATTTTTTTTTTAATATTGGACTAAACTGGCATAAAATTACTCTGCTAAATTGCTATAAAAGTTTTCATATTTACTCTCGCCCTCACAACCACCCAGGAAGTAGGGACCAAGAGTGGACATGAAGGATGGGCTGCAGTGTGGTTATGAGTTTAGCAGCCCAAGTTCTAGGACCAACGCTGCCACTTCCTAGCAAAAGACTTCCCCCACTCTGTGCCTCAGTTTCCCCATCTGCAATCCGGAATAAAATTAACGGTGTCTCATAGGGTTTTTTGGTGGGGATTCAACAAGTGAGTCGTGTGAAACTCTTTAGAATGATAACGAATGTACTGAAACCTTCAGTACACATCAGTTATTGCTGTAAAGTATCATCAAATAGCAGGTGGCATGGTTACTGTGATTCTCTATCTCCTTGCTCTCACCTACCACACCCCACATGATACATCAAGTATCTACTGGGTGACAGCCTTACTGTATGTCACTCCCACAAGAGTGCTAGGTCTGTGAGGGCAGGGGCTCGGGTCTGTGCTGTCACCCACTAAAGACCCAGCTCAGCCTAGAAGTGTGCCTGGCACAGTTCCCAAAAAATGGCAAGAAGCATGAGTGCAAATCCTGCCATGTATTCACTGTGACCTCGAGCAAATGTCTCAACCTCTCTGAGCCCCCTTTTCCTTCTCTGTGGAATGGGAATACAGTAATGATGACCTGGCCCATGTGCACAGAGAGGTTTGGAAAAGATGCTTCCTGCAGTACTTCTCAGCACTACAGTTGGCAATGTCTGCAGTCATTTTGGTTGTCACAACTGGGGATGGAAGTGCTACTGGCATCTAGTAGGTAGAGAGGCCAGAGATGCCGCTCAGCACACCTACCATACACAGGACTGCCCGCCACATCAAAGAACTACACAGCCCAACTGTCAATAGTGCAGAGGTTGAGAACTCCTGATATGGAAGGAAAAGAACCACCTAAAAAACGAAAAGAAAGCCCCCCTGTATGGGAGAACATATTTGGCAATGATATACCTGATAAAGGGTTAATATCCAAAACATATAAGGAACTCATACAACTTAACAAAAGGAAGACAAGCAATCCAATTAAAAAACGAGAAAGGACCTAAATAGACACTTCTCCAAAGAGGACATACAGATGGCCAAGAGACATATGAAAAAATGTTCAAAGTCACTGATCATCAGAGAGATGCAAATTAAAAGCACAATGAGGTACCACCTCACATCTGTCAGAATGGCTACCATCAACAAATGAAAAGTGCTGGCAAAGATGTGGAGAAAAGGGAACCCTAGTACAGTGGGGGCCTTGACTTACGAGTGTCCCGACTAACGAGTTTTTCGAGATACGAGCCGTCTCTCAGCCAATTTTTTGCTTTGAGTTGCGAGCTAAAATTCGGATTACGAGCCAGCTTCAGATACCCCACTGCTAGTTGGCACAGCGAACGTCACAGTGAATGCCACAACATCAGCCCAGCATCACGTGTCTCACTCATTCACAATTGATTTGACATACGAGTAATTTGAGTTACGAGCTCCGTCACAGAACGAATTAAACTCGTAAGTCAAGGCCCCACTGTACACTGCTGGTGGGAATGCAGACTGGTGCAGCCATTATGGAAAACAGTATGGAGTTTCCTCAAAAAATTAAATATGGAACTAATATTTGACCCAGTGATCTCACTTCTAGGAATATATCCTAAGAAATCTAAAGCACCAGTGAAAGAGAATGTATGCACTCCTATGTTCATAGCAGCACAATTTACAATAGCTAAGATCTGGAAAGAGCCCAAGTGTCCATCAGTAGATGAGTGGGTAAAAAAGCTGTGGTACATTTACACCATGGAATACTATGCAGCAGTAAAAAAGAAGGATCTCTTACCCTTTGAGATAGCATAGAGGGCCCTGGAGAGTATCGTGCTAAGTGAAGTAAGCCAGTCAGAGAAAGACAAGTATCACATTATCGCACTCATATGCGAAATCTAAGTAACAAAATAAACTGATGAACAAAGTGGATCCAGAGACACGGGAGCATGGAACAGAGTGTGGAATCTCAGAGGGAAGTGGGGGAGAGTGGGTGGGAGATAATCAACCAGAACCTTATATGCATATATGCATAACCCATGGACACAGAAAATAGGGTACTGAAGGCCTGGGGCAGGGGAGGCGGGCGGGCTGGAGGGAGTCAATGGGGGGAAAAGGGAATATATGTAATACTTTCAACAATAAAGAATTATTTAAACAAAAATAAAAGAACCACCCAGAGAGAGATTTGAAGATGGCAATGGCGGTGTAGTAAATGCCTGTACTTGCCACCTCCCACAACCACATCAAAATTACAACTAAAATACAGAACAACCATCATCCAGAACCGCAGGAAAGCTGGCTGAATGGAAGTCTTACAAGTAGAGAAGTAAAGAAAAAGCACACTGAGACTGGTAGGAGGTGCGGAGGCATGGAACGGGCTGGGCTGGCACCCACGTGGGACGCTTTTTTAATTTGGGGGGAGATCATCTCTGCAGAGGCTGCCCAGAAGAGCAAGGGGTCCCAGCCCCACACCAGACCCCCAGCCCAGGGAACCAGAGCTGGGAAAAGAAGTCCCTAGGGGCAGTAAGAACTACGGACTATAAAAACCAGTGCGATTGGAGCTCAGTGACACAGAGGCCGTTGGAGACCCAGCTGTTCCTCTTAAAAGGCCAGCACCACAAACTGAACCTACAAGGTCTTGCTTCCTCTAAGCTCCAGCACTAAGATGAGACTCTGGGGAACACAGACACATACGAGGAGGAACTGGATTGTCTGGCATCAGGGAAGGAACTCGGAACAGCTTTCTCCCAGATTGAGGTGCTCCCCGGGATCATTGTTCCTAGGCTGGGACCTATGTGGTCTATCACAGAGCTGACTGGCATCCATTTCTGTTTGCTCTGCCCTGGTGATTCTCTAAGACCCCGCCTCATTCAATTTACAACCTCACCCAAGCTGTGTACAGTGGCTTTTGCATATGAATGGCCTGTCCTTGCTCAGGCTAAAACCTCTCAAATAAGCTGCAGCTGGGTCAGAGAGGCCCAAACCAGTCAATAAGAAGCCCAAGACCCAGCATCAGCACCAGCCTGCCTTGCTTCATGGCAGGGCCTCCTCTGGGCACTTCCAAACCCAATAAAGAGGAGGAATCTGCAGATCTCTCTGTACCTCCTACCGGGTGGCTCCAAGCAGTAGCTGACTTTGCACCTCCCTGGAAACCCATGAGCCAGTGTACCCAGTGGTCAGTGTCAGACCATACCAGATTACAACTCTACACATCCATAAGCAACACACTCAAGGGGCAGACTCACTGAGTACCAAAGCTCCACTGAAGCAAGTCCTGCTCCATAGGGGGGAGGGGGTGTCTCCTGCACAGCAGCTCTCCCACTGGTGTGGCAGCTGGTCCTCACAGCCAATTAGCCTAGAGGTCCATTCTTCCCAGTGACACCAACAGCAATCAAGTCTTAACTACAACAAGACTGTGCTCACAGCCCACAAAGAGGTGCACCTAGAGCTCCCAGCTCAGGTGACTGGGGAAGCTGACCTACTGGGCCCTATAGAACACCTACTACACAAGGCCACTCTACCAACTCAAGGAGACATAGCAGCTCTACCCAATGCATGGAAACAAACACAGGGAAGCAGCCAAAATGCAGGGATGAAGAAACATGTCACAAATGGAAGAAAGCAAACTACTGGATATAGAGTTCAAAACCACAGTTATAAGGTTACTCAAGAATCTTCTAGAAACCTCCAACAAAAATGGAAAAGTACCAGTCAGAAATTAAGAATACACTGACTGAAATAAATAATAATATACAGCAAGCATGTCAAACTCGCAACCGGTGGGCCACATGCCTTGTTTAAATAAATGAGTTTGACATGCTTTGCTATACAGGGATTCAACAGTAGAGTAGAAAATTCTGAGAACAAAATCAACAATTTGAAATCTGAGGAATCAAAAGACACCCAACCAGAAGAGCAAAAAGAAAAAAGAACCCAAAAATATGAAGATAGTTTAAGGAGCCTCTGGGACAACTTCAAGCGTACCAACATTCACATTATGGGGGTGCCAGAAGAAGAGAGAGAGCAAGATATTGAAAACCTATTTGAAGAAATAATGACAGAAAACTTCCCCTCCCTGGTGAAAGAAATAGACTTACAAGTCCAGGAAGCACAGAGAGTCCTAACCCAAAGAGGACCACACCAAGACACATCATAATTAACATGCCAAGGGCTAAAGACAAAGAGAGAATCTTAAAAGCAGCAAGAGGAAAGCAGTTAGTTACATACAAGGGAGTACCCATACGACTGTCAACTGATTTCTCAACAGAAACTATGCAGGCCAGAAGGGAATGGCAAGAAATATTCAAAGTAATGAATAGCAAGGACTTTTAACCAAGATTACTCTATCCAGCAAAGCTATCATTTAGAATTTTAGGTCAAATAAAGAGCTTCACAGACAAGAAAAAGCTAAAGGAGTTCATCACCACCAAACCAGTATTATATGAGAAGGGTATTCTTTAAGAAGAGGAAGAAGAAGAAAAAGAAAAGGATCAAAAATATGAACAACAAAATGGCAACAAATACATACCTATCAATAACTCAATCTAAAAGGCAAAATAAACAAATAAGAAATCTAAAGAATAAACTGGTGGTAGAATCAGAGGCATGGAAATGGAACAGACTGACGATTCTCAGAGTGAAAGGGGGGGGGGGGAGATTAAACAAAGATCTTATATGCAGATATGCCTTACCTATGCACACAAACAATAGGGGTAGCAAAGGCCTGGGGCGGGACGGGAACTGGGTGGAGGGGGGTAATGGGAGGAAAAAAGAGGGACATCTGTAATAATCTCAACAATAAATATTTTTTTAAAAAAGAAAAGAAAGAACCACCTAGATGCCCATCAAGAGAAGAATGGATTAAACTCCATTATAATCATCCTATAAAACAGTAGGCATAAGTTAGAAAGAATGAGCTGAAACTGTGTAAAACAGCATTAAAAGATCACCCAGACCTACAGTCAGCGAGCAAAGCCAGCTGCAAAATGCTAGGTGTCCACAGTCATTTACCCTCAGACAGCAGGTAAGGGTATTAAGTGGCCCATTGAGCTAGAATTCAAACCCAGGAGCATGGCTCCAGAGCCTGTAGCTTTAAGCACCTGCCCCTGTGGCCTCAGTTTGACGTCTTTATTTAAACAAATGCACACTTAAAAACATGTCCTGTCGTTTCCACTGGCCCATATTTATGTATGTCAATGGCAAGAACACACAGGGAAAGATCTGGAAGGCTGCACAGCAGACTAATAACAAGAGCAATTGAAGGTAGAGGAATAGGAAGGTGGGGGGTTACCTCATCTGTAATGGTTTGATTTTCTACAAGGAAATTCCGTTCATATCTGTCATGTAATTAAAAAGGAATGGAAAATTACAAATGGGCCCTTGCTGGGTAGCTCAGTTGGTTAGAGCATTACCCTGATAAGCCAAGGTTGCAGGTTTGATCCCCATTCAGGGCATATCAACCAGTGAATGCATAAATAAGTAGAACAACAAATCGATGTTTCTCTCTCCCTTCCTCTCTCTCTCTCTCTCTCAAATCAATAAATAAAATTTTAAAAAAGAAAAGATAAATGACACATGTATATACCACCCTTTAACCCAGAAATTCCATTCCTACAACTATACAAACTTACAGGTATGAAGTGGCCTGTGTCTGTCATACATCACTTTTAATGGCAAAAGATGGGAACAACCTCAATGTCCATCAAGAGGGGACCAGCTTAAAAGGAAACAAAACCACAGTGCATAAATCCAATGGAATTCTGTGCTGCTATGGAACAACATCCGTGACATAGGGTGAAAAGGGACAAAGCCAAGTGCAGAAATGTGAGCAAATGAGCTACCACTTACGTAACAAAAGGAGCATGAACAGACCATCTGAAGGGCTCCTATGAAACCAGGGCCAGTGGCTGGCTTTGGGGAGGAAACTGGGAGGTGACTTCTTTTGGTTTTGTTTTTTGTTTTTTTAAGATTTTATTTTTTTAGAGCAGTTTTAGGTTCACAGCAAAATTGAGCAGAAGGTACCAAAATTTCCTTTATATCCCTCATATTAGTACATGCATAATCCCCCAATGTCATTTGTTACAATCTGTGAATCTACATGGACACATCATTATCACCCAGAGTCCATAGTTGGCATTAGGGTTCACTCTTGGTGGTACACAGTCTATGGTTTGGACAAATGCGTGATGACATGCATCCACCATTACAGTATCATAGAGAGTAGTTTCACTGCCCTAAAACTCCCATGTGCTCCACCCCTGGCAACCACCAATCTTTTTACTGTCTATGTCCATAGTCTTGGGGCACTGACTTCTCACTCTGCATTATTCATATCTTTTTTATTTGAGCCATGGGAATGATTATATATAACATATATAAGTAATATATGGTATGCATATAAAAGTTTTTATGTACATACACATATACATATACTGTATAGTTATATACACATATGTAGTTATACTTTAACAATTAATTAATTTAATGCATAAGAGCATATACTGTATGATTCAATTTTACATAAAGTTCAAAAACAGGCAAAAGTAATATTTAATGATAGAAATCGGAGTGGTTACTTTGGGGGATGCTGACTAGGATGCTGGCAATATTTACTATCTGATGTGGGTAATGGTTATAAAGATAAATCATATGTAAAAATTCATCAGGCTGTACACTTACTATTGTGAATTTTGCACACAAGATATGCCTAAAATTTTTTAATCAAAAAAATGTTATGAATAAAAATGTTTGATCACAGTGAGGAAGGGATTTCTAGAGAGTCCCCACATTCTGTCATCGCTCCATTCCCATTCCCAAAGGGACCTCTTTGCCAGGGGCCCTGGGAGGTTGGCCAAGCTGGGTCCCATCTCCCCCATGAAGAAGGGAATCAAGCTGGCCTTTGTGGCTGGGTCCAGCAGAGCAGGACAAAGGGCCAAATGACAGCCCCCTGCTCCCCCCAGGACACTGCAGCCCATTCATGTTGGAGGCTGGCCATTTCCCCAGGGCTCCAGCCGCCCTCCTCTCCGGAGCTATGAACAATATCCCCTTTTACCACCCCCTTGTCTCCCACTTCCGCATTTAATTGCAAGTTCATGGGTATTAAGTGGCCCATACAGCTGACCTAGCTCCCTCTCCCCTCCCTACCCCCCAAAAAAAGAGGCCCACAGCTCCGTCTCTGTTCCCCGCCTCTGTGTGCCCACTCTCTCAATGATCTCCCCAGAGAGAAAAGAGAAAGAGCCCCCCTTCATCCCCCCTCATTGCCTTCCTCAAACAACTCTGTTCTCACCCAGAAACACCGCCTTGCAAACCAAGCTGCTCTTGGCCCTGGCACAGGGCATCAGGCCCTGGAACGGTACCCGCTGTTCCAACTTGCCAGGCCACTGGCACACTCAGTTTGCACCTCACTGTAACCCTACTTGATGCCTAAGGAAACGGGGGCCCAGGGAGGGTCAGTGACAGGCCTGTGGTCCAGCCAGGGCCCGTGCTAACAGCCTCAACACTCCTCTGCCTGGATGTCCTGACTTTCCCTGAGCTGCCTTCTTGCCCCCCTTTCAAGAGGGGGCCCAAACCTTTGACCCTTAATTCCTTTTCTAGCTTTGAAATTCCAGGGACAACTCCAAGGTCATCGGTGACCTTTCAGTGTTGGGAGGGAGATCACATAAGCCTATCTCCTGCCCTTTACATGAACTCGCTTATGGGATTCCTACACTGGAATGTCCCCAAGGCTGTCACGCCCAACCTGAAAGTCTCTACCTCCTCCAGGAAGCCTTCCAGGTTACAGCAATGGTCCCTCCACTGAAAAGCCTCACCTCCCACATCCCTCTACCACCAATTCAAGACTGAGCCAGCTTTATCACCACCTGCTGATCACTGACAGTTGACCAGTAGCCATCTAACCAGTCTGGCTAGTCCTACGGTCCAGCCTCCACATTCTGACCTCCCTGGCATCTTTTAAAACATGGATCAAGCACTCTTCTGCCCTGCTTTCTCCACAGCTGCCAGCTGCACCTGGAGGAAGCCCCTGCTCCTCACCTTCACCTGCCAGGCCTGGCATGCTGTGCCATGACCTTCCTCACCTCGTCACCTTCCCTCCCTCCACCCCAACACCTCCTGCACCTCAAACTTACCAAGTTCCTTCCCACCTCCCAGCCTTGGCTCTTGCAGTTTCCTCCTGTGAGAACTCGCTTCTCCCAAAGTCGCATCCCTGGCTTCTGCACATCATCCATGAGCACCCAGCTCTTCATTACCCCCACCACCCTCCCTGCTTCGTCACCATGCCGGTAGGTACGAAAACCTGGAATGGCCCTGCTCACTGTGTTCTCATTCTGTCTCTGTGGCCCCCATTAGAACACCGGCTCCACCAGGGCAGGAATTTTTTTTCCATTTTTGTTCACTCCTGTGTCCCCAGGACCCAGTACAGCACACAGGAGATACTCAATAAAGATTTAGGACTTGAGTCATTCATGAGAGACTGTTCCTATTCTTCTTTAATTTACATCTAATTCAAGAGCTGGCCCATACTCTGTGACAGTACACAGGTGCTACTAACCTGCTATTGGCCAGCTCTGGGGCTACTAACTAGACCAGGTGGCATACCCCCCTGCTAACGAATGCTCTAGAGCAGCGGTCGCCAACTGGTGGTCCGTGAGGTCCGAGAGGTAGGCAACCACTGCTCCAGAGAACGACCAGGCCAGCTCCTCTGCTGGCCAAGAACTCCTCCTCTCTGAAGGTCCAACTCAACCAAGGCAAGGCAGAGGCCGACTCTCCCCGTCAGAATCATTCACTCCCTTTCAGTGTTCTCAGCTGGCACCCCACTGAATGGTACAACATGATGGTCAAGAGCAGGGCTCTGGCCTGGCTAGTTTTTCTCGTGGTTAGAGCGTCAGCTCACACATCAAAGGGTCACAGGTTTGATTCCCAGTCAAGGGCATGTAGTTTGGTTGCAGGCTCCATCCCCAGCTCAGTAGGGGCATTGTGTGGGAGGCAACCGATCCATCTGTCTCTCTCACATTGATGTTTCTCTCTCTCTCTCCCCCCACCCCTCCCTTCCACTCTAAAAGCAATGAAAAAATATCCTCGGGTGAAAATTAAAAAAAAAAAAAAAAGAAGAGCAGGGCTCTGGCATTGGGCTGCCTGGGTTCGAATCCTGCCTCTGCCTCTTGGACCTAGACTCATACACCCTGCAAGCTGCATGAGCCTGGGCAGATTACTGAACCTCTCCATGCCTCAGTTTCCTCCTTTTTTCAGGCGCCCTACCTCACAGGGTGGTTGTTAAAGGAGTGAATAACACCAAACTGACATTTCTCAAACTGCAGTGTGCTTGCGAATCAGCTGCACAGGCAGATTTAAAAAGCAGATCAAAGCAGATTCCGGGTAGGCCCAAGCTCACATGTCAATGCTGTCAGGCCCTGGGGCAAGCCTGGAGCAGAGCAAGTGTCTGCAGGGTTTTGGTACGTAGTAGGTGCTCAGTAAAATTCTTCTCCTGCAGTAATTATCTATCATCTGACTAAATTAGATTGTATCTGGTCCTCCAGCTAAGATTAAATTGAAATCTCTTCAGATCTGTGCAAGACCCTATTCGTGTAAATAAACAGCCCCACCCCAGACCTGCTGATCCAGTATCTGCGTTTTCATCAGATCCCCAGGTGGCTCCTATGTACAGTAACATTTGAGAGAGCCTGGTTTAGGTCCCAGGAAGAGTGGGCGATAGCAGGCCTGTTTGGTTAATTTCAATTTAAAAGACACAGCAGCTACCATTTCTTAAGTGCCACATATTTTCTTCCATTTAACTCTCAAGACTCCCCTGCATGCTGGGTGGAGGGTGGCAGGCACTTCCTGCATGGAGGCCCCTCACAATCACCAAGTGAGATGTCCCCCATGAGGACACACACACACAGGACTGAAAGAGAAAGACGCTGGCACACCCCTCTGAAGCCGGTCCACCTGAGCACACTGTCTGTACCATAGGAGCGACTTTTTGTTAATACAGCCCAAGACAAGATGGGCTGTGGTGCATGAGCAGTCCCATTCAAAGAGGAGGAAAATGAGGCACAGAGAGGTGGACCAGCCTTCCAGGACCCCACTGGTGCACAGGCTTCTGTCCCCATGCAAGGGAACCATCAAGGGGCCAGATGAGCCAAAATCCAAGACAGCATCCGTCAGTATTCTGGGCTGTGCAGGGGCTGCTGGAACCAGGGCCCACAGCCTCCGCCCTGCTGGGCACCTCCAACCACACAGATAGGATCTTGCTCTAATCTGCCCCTGGCCCAGGGGCCCCCAGACCCTGCCATAAAGGGGGACAGGAGGAGCTTTGATGTAGTGGAGGATGGAGCCAGCCTGACTCCAAAGCCAGCTGTGGGGGAGGGGAGGGCCTTCGAGGCCCCAGACCAGGCCTTAAAATGGTCTCCGCTTCTCTCCAGTCCGAACAATATACATATTACTCTTTCATCAAACCCTTTATACTCATCATCTCATTTAAACCTCACAAAACCCTCTGAGGTAGGTACCACCACCACTCCCCATTTTGCAGGGGTGGGGAAATTAAGGCACAGAGAGCCTAAGTAAGCTGCTCAAGGTCACACAGCAGGAAGTGGGAGAGCTAGATTCAAACCTCGGCTTAGCTAATGCCAGGGCCTACACTAATGTATAAGCATTTTTCCAGGAAAGTGATCAACTGTTCCGGTTTACCTAAGACTGAAAGGTCTCCTGGGATACAGGACTTTTAATTGTAAAATCAGGAGAGTCCTAAGCAAACCAGGGCAAGATGCTCACTCTATTTACCACTCTCCCCGTCAATAAGTATGAAGAGAACAATAATGGTAACAGTGAGAGCAGCCAACAGCCACTGAGCACTGACACGTGCCAGCCTGCATGCAAACCCCCAAGCACATTCCTCTGCTCTCTTCATCCTCCCCGCCCCCCCACTACACATTTGAGGAAACCGAGGCACAGGGAGCCAGCAGAGCCTGCCCATGCTCAGCACCAAGTACAGGCGCACAGTCTCTCAGAGGACAAGCACAGCCTGGCTCTCCGTGTCCCGAGGCTCTTAGACAGGACAGGACTCCAAGAAACACGGTGAACTCTGAACACTGACCTGTATGAGATCCATGCCTTTAACATACATGACAGGTCACCAAACTGGTTTGGATGCAAATTATTATGGGATTTCCAAAAATGTCTTAGGTTAAAATTTGCCATTTACTGACTGGGTGGTCTTCAGGCAAGTCCCTGTACTTGTAATTCAGATCCCTGTATTAGCACATTCATAGAACCTGTCACCTGCAGGGTTTTATTTGCTTACTGACCATCTCCCTCCACTCAAATGTCAGACCTAAGAGAGCAAGGATTCTGTCTGTTCACTGCTGCTCCCCCAGTGCCTGGCACATGGTAGGTCCTTCATTGATTTGTTGACAGTAAGAAGACGACAGAAAACAAGATTCCTGGAGCATAAAGTGTCCCTCACATGGTGTGGACATCCCCTTGGTGACAAGGGCTCTAAGAGAAGGCAGGCAGTTCTGAGAGCTTGTAATGGGAAGGTGGGAGGAGGTGAGCCAAGGAAGCCTTTCCTGATACTATAGACTCATGTCACTCAGAGCGGTCCCCCGACCAGCAGCACGGGCCTCTCATCTCCAGGGAGCGGGTTAGACATGCAGCATCTCAGGCCCCACCCCAGACCTGCTGATCCAGGATCTTCGTTTTCATTAGATCCCCAGGTGGTTCGTATGTACAGTAACATTTGAGAGAGCCTGGTTTAGATCCCAGGAAGAGTGGGCGATAGCAGGCCTGTTTGGTTCAGGACGTTGCTAGAAGGCTAGAAAGGTGTAGATAGGGCAGGCCTCTGAAGCCACTCATATAAAACAGGACTTCCCAGCATCACAGGGGCCCATCTAGGCCCTGAGCATCCTCCCTCCCTCAGGCCTGAAATAGGATCTGAGAAGCCCAGAGCCAGCATATGCAGAAGGCGGGGGTGGGGAGGGGGATATGAACCCGACAGATTTGCGTGGCAGACTCCCCGAGAGCCGCACCATCTGGAGCCCCTTTGTGATACAGAGGAGGAAGAATGGTGGAGAGGAGGAGAGCCAGGAATACTCATAAAGTGAGGGGCGAGGGGGTAAAGGGAGTGTGTGGAGGGGAGGCAGGGGCCTCCTGTCACCAGGAAAACCCTAACCACCGGCAACAGACAGGGTTACACATTCCAGTAACCACCTAGGGTCCATGGGAAAGCCTCCCTTTCTGCAGCTCCCGAAATGTGACCTCCTGAAAGTCAAGCCCTAGTCCTGCTCTTGGTGCATGTGTTGTGGGGGGGCTGAGGCCTCACCTCCGACTACGGTAACAGACATGTGACCCTGGCCTGACCCATCAGAGCTCTGGATAGGCAATGAGGGTCAGGCCAGGTGTGCAGGAATCCAGCTATGCCTTCCGCCTTTACTCCTGAATCAAGTGAGCCCGTAAGAGTTTTTTGTTGATGGTGCTGTTGTTTGCTTGAGACCCTTTCAGTTGAGGTTTCTATCATGCACTGGTACAACCGAAGGAGTCCTGAGTAAATATCTGTTAAAGCATCTCCCACCCTGCAGTGCCATGAATACTGGTGTGTCCATTCTCTCCCCACGACTGAAGTTCCTTGAGGACATACCCAGTGTTTGATTTAACTCTGTCCTGATGCCTAGAATGCCTGATATATAATATTATCTCAGGAGGTAAGTGACAGTGAGTGGATGGCTCTTCCTTCACTCTGCAAATATTTACTAAGCAGCCTCTATGGGCTTCTATAGGTGCTGTTCTGGAAACAGCAGGGAACAGGAGAAATAAAAATCTCTGCCCTCTGCCCGGCCGGTGTGGCTCAGTGGTTGAGTGTTGACCTATCAACCAGAAAGGTCATAGTTCAATTTCCGGTCAGGGCACATGCCTGGGTTATGGGCTCATTCACCAGTGTGAGGCATGTAGGAGGCACCCAATCAATGATTCTCTCTCAGCACTGATGTTTCTAGCTCTCTCTCCCTTCCTCTCTGAAATCAATAAAAAAAAATTTTTTAAATCCCTGCCCTCCAAGGGCTTAAATTTTAGTGCATGGAGAGTAGACAATAATCAAACAAGTAAAATATAAGTGCAATGGTGAAGAAGGAGAGGAAGCATGGGGAGAAGGTACAATCGTTAGATGGGGAGGTCAGGGAAGGCTGCACTGTGGAAGTAAGGTATCTACCAGTAAGCAGAGACCTGAAGGGTTAAAAAACCACATGGATGCCTGGGGAGTGTCCCAGACCAAGCGGACAGCATGTGCAAAGGCCCAGAGGCAGGAATCTATCGAGTCTGCTTGGAGATGTGGTCAGAGAGGTGGACACGGAAAGTGGGAAGACCAGATATGAAGGGCCTTTGAGGTCATCCTCAGGGCCGTGGCATTTACACTGAATGTGAAAGCCCCATGGGAGGGCTTTATGCAGAGGAGTAAAACGATCTGACTTACACAGGATGTATGTATAGAACCACCTGTCAGGGGTAAGGGTAGAAGCAAGGGACTGGGAGGGAGGTGCCTGCAACAGTCCCAGCAGAAGCTGATGGTGGCAGCTGTGGAGGAGTGAGGAATGGCCAGATTCTGGGTCCTTGTGGAAGGCAGAGGCAACTGGATTTCCTGATAGTTTGGATGTAGGATATAAGGGGAAGGGATAGAATCGAGATGGCTTTAAGGATGTGCCCAAGCAAGTGGAAGGATGGAGGGGCTGTTAATCAGACGGAAGGCGGGGGCAAGAGAGGGGAAAGCTGAAGAAGACAGGGAGTCTGCAATGCCCACTAGACACCCAAGGAGAGATGTCCAGTCATCATCTGGACATAGACACCTGGAGGTCAGGGCAGGGGACAGCCATTTGAGAAGTGTCAGAAAAGGGATAGCATTTAAAGTGATTGGACAAGACAAATTCAACCATGGAATGAAAATGATGGAGAGAGAGAGAAGAAATTGTCCCCATCTCCCTGCTACCTGGCTCCCACTGCCACCAGCCTCCCGGACTATGTGCTGGGGGGGGGGGGGGGGGTTACAAGGAGAAAGGATGATTCAGCGCCTTCTTCCAGAATGCTTGCTGTAGAAACCAAGGAGTTCAGCATCCACCATCTCCCACCCCCCTCCCAGCTCCACTCTGTCACCCAGCTGAGAAACTGAGGCTCAGAGAGCGACACGGCTGACTCGAGGTGATCAGGAGGCCAACTCAGCTGGCTGAGCTGCTTGAACCAGGCCCCGGGCTGCCGACGCGACACACTGCTGCCAAACACAGCTTTGCATGAGCAGAAATAAAGAGACACCTCCCTCCACCCACCTTCCATGGCTGCCAGCACAGAGGACATGACAACGTGACAAAGACCTCACACATGAGGAGGGGGCTGAGAAAGTGTCTTGGCCTGAGGCATCATAGTGACTGGCAGGTGACAGCGCTGGCACCATGCGGGAAGCCAGGAGGGGCAACCAGCACCAAACTCAGGACTGGGTCTCTTGAATCTCCCCAGCGCCCAGCCTGGGACCCAGACCTCCACCTCACTCCCCCAGAGATAGGGCATCCTGCTCCCACCTTGGTTTCAACACCTCTCCAAAACTCAATTTCCTTGACTGCAAGATGGGTGGTAAATACAGGAACATATGTCACCATATTGTCATAGCAGCTAATATGTGTTGAGCTCTTACTATGTATGTGCAGACATTGACCTAGCCCAGGGCTTTCAACCAGATTGTTATTGTAGGGCTGTCCTAGGCACTGCAAGATAGTAAGCAACATCCCTGGCTTCTACCCACTGGATGCCAGTAGCATCCTTCCTCCCTAGTTACAGCCAAAAGTGTCTGCAGATAGCCCTGACTGAGCAGCTAAGTTCGTTGGAGCGTCATCCTGTACACCAAAAGGTTATGGTTCGATTCCCAGTCAGGGCACATACCTAGGTTACGGTTTTGATCCCCAGTCAGGGTGTGTATGGGAGGCAACCAAATGATGTCTCTCACATTGATGTTTCTCTTTCTCTCTACTCTACTCTCTCTCTCTCTCTCTCTCTCTCTCTCTCCCCCTCCCTCCCTCCCTCCATTCCTCTCTAAAACCAGTAAAAATATAGCCTCAGGTGAAGATTTAAAAAAAGAAATGTCTGCCCAGCCACAGTGGCTCAGTGATAGAGCGTTGACCTATGAACCAAGAGGTCACCAGTTCGATTTCCAGTCAGGGCACATGCCCAGATTGCAGGCTTGATCCCCAGTAGAGAGTGTGCAGGAGGCAACCAATCAATGATTCTCATCATTGATGTTTCTATCTCTCTATCCTTCTCCCGTCCTCCCTCTCTAAAATCAATAAAAACATTTTTTAAAATGTCTACGGACATTGCCAAAGTCGCCTGGGGCCCCAAATTGCCCTCAAATGAACTGCTCTAGGCACAGTTCTATGCCAACGAGGACATCAGCTCCATGAGGGCAAAGGTCTTTGTCCCTTTGTCAAATCTGGGCCCAAGATTTAAATTAAGGAGGCCTGGTTTCAGAATCTTGCTCAACCACCCACTATCCTGATTCTCAAAGGACTATGGGAGGGTTTATGGGACCCAATATTATATACAGGTCTGCCACAAAGTGGGTGAGAAGCCAGTAAGTCTTTTATTTAAAGTTCATCTTAACTTAAAATATAATGTTAATTATAATAAATGAAGCAATGCAGAAAAACATGAAGATAATTACATTTCTCTATTCCCCTCCCCATTCTCAGCCCAAGGCCACCAATGTTAAATTAATATCCTGATGTGTATCATACAGTGCCCTTCTCAACATTAATATCTACCAAGAAAGTCTTTTTGTTGTTATTTTTCTACAAAATTGGGATCACACCCTACATCTGACTTGTAACCTAACCTTTCTTGTTTAACAGTGTAGCACATGCAGCCTTTCATGTCAAGAGGTGACATCAACCTCATTCCTTTAAACAGATGCCTGATATCCCAATACATGAATGAACAACAATCTTAGACTTTTCTCTGTTAATGACTTCAATACCCATGTGGTTTCCTTTTCTTTCGTTCTTTCTTTTTTGGCTATTATAAACCAAGCAGGAATAAACATCTCTGTAACTTACATCTTTACATACTTTTTTCTTGGTTCTATAGAAGAGATTCCCAAAGAAACTGAACCAAAGGATATTGTGTTTTTTTATTTTTAAATTGCCAGACTATTTTTCCCAAAAGACAGCAGTCATCAACACTCCCACCAGCATCATATAAACTGCCTATTTCCCAGCAGCTATGCCAGCACTGGGTGTTATCACTTTCTGAGAGAGAGAGAGAGAGAGAGAGAGAGAGAGAGAGAGAGAGTGAGTAATGCTATGGAAGGTAATGTTGACGGACGTGGCTACTCAGGAAAAGTGTGGCTCCACATTCTCATTCCACAGAACCAATTCAAGAGCATCCAGATGAAGATAGAGGGTTGGGGGGGAGGGGGGAGGTACAGGCTGTCCATCTGAGAAGTCTTCCTCCCAAGCCCCTCCCTATCCTCACAAGCTGACTCCTGAGCCTGCACCATCCTCACTTCTGAAATAGATTTCACAACTAGGCCCAACAAAGATGCCTTTGTCACTAGGAAAGAGGGAGCGACTGTTGCCAGAACATTCTGGGTTCTGTTCACTCAAATCTCCATGTATGGGGAGGCCAAGGGGAGAGGGGGAAACAGGATGCTTCCCGCTCTAGGCCTGACCGCAGGGGTGGATGCCTTGGGAAGAGTTGGAGCAGCCCCAAACCCCCTGTCGTTCACTCACTGGTGCATTCCACAAATATTTGCTGAGCGCTTACAATGTGCCAGGCGCTCCAGGAAGTATGCTGCATTTATCACCTCATGCAACTCACGCAGAAAAATATGAAGATAAATAAGAGAGGTAACATCCTTAACCCCATTTTACAGATGAGAAAACTGAGGGCTCAATAGGATCAAGCCAAGACCCGAGGCCACATAGCTAGTAAATAACACAGGAGCACTAAGGTGGAGCAATTAACGAACTTCTAACCACCTGCACCACACCCCAGATCCCAGCTGTCATGTTGTTCCACCAAGGCAGCCTCCTCCCTCTATCTCCACCCTGGCCCCCTACAATCCATTCTCCACTGGCAGCCAAAAGGATCCTGCAAAAACTAAGTCAGATGCTCAAAAGCTCCAAAGGCTCCCATCTCACTCAGAATAAAATGCAAAGCCCTCATGATGGCCCACAGGCCCTGCACAATCTTTCCACCAGGCTCCCGACTCCTACTGTTACCTCCCTGACTTCACCTCTGATTCACTCTCCTGCTCCAGTCACTCTGGCTTCCTTGATTCCTGAAACACGCTCCTGCCTCGGGGCCTTTGTACTTGCTGTTCCCTGTGCCTAGAGTGCTCTTCCCACAGATACAGAGGTTAAGTCATTTTCCTGAGGTGACACATCTAGAAGGAGCAGAGCCCAGATTCAAACCCAGGCTGCGTGGCATGAAAGAAAACAAAACGCACACAACACAGTGAAGTCTTCAATAAGAGAGAAGGATGCTGTGTGACCCTGGGCCGGTTACTGGACCTTTCTGAGCCTCTGTTTCCGCATCTATAAAATAGGCAACATAGAAATACCTGCCCCATCCCGTTCCTGGGAGGCGACATTGCTTGGGACATCCACTGAGCACAGAACCTCACACATGTGGACACTGGTGTTATTATTAGATTTATGGAAAGAGCTGAAATTGTCAGGCATGGCCGTCTGAGAAGGCAGGATACAAGCAAAGCTTTAAGGTAGGAACTGGAAAAGCTATGAAGCACCGCAGTGGGCCAGGTGGCCCAAGACGTGAGCGAAGACAAAGGCTCCCAGTCTGGGAGGAAGGCGCCGGGGCAGAGAAGAGATGCTCCCACTTGGCTCCCCATCCGTCTTCCAGTCCCAGCACCCTGGCATCTTCCTACCAGAAACCACTGCCATATGACCCAGTGGGCCCCTCCCCCAGACCTGGCCAGGTAGGGTCTCAGTGACTAGTTCAGGGATAGAAGCATGACCTAAAGCAGCCAATCAGAGCCCACACCAGGACAACAGACCAGACCCTTCCTTATCACAAACCAAGCAATTCCCGTTTTTGCTAAGGCAGTTTGGGCTCGGTTTCCTGTCACCTGCAACCAAAGACTCCTGACAACCAGCTCTTGCTAGTCTCATCAGCAACAGCAGGGCTATTAGTGTTGTTGTTGTTGTTGTTGTTGTTTTAAAACCTTCCCTATTTGAGAGAAAGAAGGCAGGGAGAGCTCTCCGCTGGGCTGCACAAGCACAGGAAGACACTAGGCCTGACTGATGGTCTCAGGGGCCTGCAGTCCAAAAGGGGCCCCAGAACAAACTGGGGGACCATCTCGCACCACTGTAGGAACCCACTGCTTCCTCTCTGGGGTCTGCACCCCAGAGTCTCCCAAAGGAGCATAAATAAGAACAAGACAAGATTCAGGAAATACGACAGGCGAACGTGGGAACCTCCATTCTATAGCTGGTACAGTGGGGCCTTGACTTACGAGTGTCCCGACTAACGAGTTTTTTAAGATACCAGCTGTCTCTCAGCTGATTTTTTGCATTGAGTTGATAGAGTAATTTGAGTTAATGAGCAATTAAACTCATAAGTCAAGGCCCCACTGTAATGGGAAAAGAAAAGTCAGTGATTGCCCACAGGCTATAGGAAGTGGAATTTGGGGTAAGAAATCACCCTTTCTAAGGGAAAACTACCTCCTCCCCCTCTACCCATCTCAGAGAAAAGAAGGACCACCCACACACTGGAACACGCATCTCAAACTCAACTGCCCACCGGGGCGGGCAGGTAAAGGGGTAGGGGAATCAGATGGGCATTCTTCTACATGGCAATGAAAGCCATATCCTTTTAAAAGAAAAGTTCATTTTTGCTTGTTAAACACATTTTTGCTTATTAAACATATTTTTTTCCAAAGAGAAACCTGCCACCACCTACGTTTCCTATGACATGTTGTCTCTCTTGGTCTAGCTTTCAGTTTTCCATTTGATAGAAAGAAGGGTTAGAAGGACCCTTGCCCATTGTCCTCTTTAAAAAAAAAAAAAAAAGGCAGGACAAGCACAATGATAAATGGCAATCAACATTTGGTTTCAATATCAGGGATAATAGGGAAGTTTGAGGACTGTGGCAGACTGAAGACTACAAGTCTTATCTAAAAAGGACAATTCAGCTCCAGCCATGTGTTTACCTATAGGCATGCAGGCTTGATGTGGCTAAATCTTGAGATTATTTAAGATAGAAATGTAGACTTTTATATGAAATTTATTTTTATATTAATTTCAAATTTTTCAATGCTGGCAATTAAAAATTTTTAAAACTCTGTACAGGCCTGTTGAAACCTACGTATGGGGTCTGAGCTGCTGGCCTGAGGACCCCAGTTTGAAACCCATGGTACTATGGACTTCTGGACCATGAACGATAGTTACACACACACACACACACACACACCACTTATGACCACTGAAGTCAAAGAATCTGGGCACACAGGATTCCTCAGACTCATCTGGACATGACTTAAATCCTCCATCTGTCCTCCAATGTATCTTAGCTGTTGGATAAAAGCAGGACATCATGGGACAAGAGACAAAAACCCTACCATCAAGTTCCATCTCAGCCACAAACTCATTGGTAAGCCTCAGCCAAGTCACTGAATGGTTCAGAGCCTCCGTTTCCCCTTCTGGATGAATGGGTGAGATGATCGCAGTCTCTTGCAGTTCTGCCAACCTGATCCTAGGATTCCAGTTGCTAGTGATTTATTTGAATTGGTAAAGACCAAAATGTCCTAAGCCAAGGTTTCTTTCAGCCCTCAGTTACAAAATCGATAAAAGAACTGGCAGCTTGAATAAAAATGTACATGGTCTGTAACTTTGCAAAGCTGAAAACCATATAAATGCCCAATAAAAGAGGAAGAGTTAAATAATAATTATTATTATTATTTTTATAACTAATACATATGGAGTGCTTACTATGTGCCAGGCATTGTTCTGAGAGCTTTATAGATCTAAATTCACCTAATGCCCCCGTCAAAGAGGTGGGCACTCTTTTTGGAAATGAGGAAACTGATGCCCACACAGGTCAAGGAGCTTGCCCGAGATCACACGGCCCGTGAGCAGCCAGGCTCCAGAGCCTCCACGTTCCATGATGAAGCCGTCAGAGGTCTGATGACGGAAGGGGCTTATAGTAACGGGAGGAAGTGCACAGAAGGGACAAGAAAAGCAAGGAAAACGCTCGTGTGCCGTGTGATCACACCTAGGCCAAGTCAAAATGCACAGAACAAGGAGGAAAGGTCCCGGAAGGTGAAGCAGCGGTTGGCAGGGTGAGATCACTTTACTCATCTTTATTTCCCAAATGTCCTACAATGACCACAGTGACAGCAAACACAGCCGGTGCATGGCAGGCGTCCCCAGGAGCCACCACCATGCCCAGCACTTACTACTTCACTCCACCTAAATAAGAGGCCTCCCACAGGGCAGATCCCTCCCCACCCCCCACCCCTAGGGCCAGGCCCGCAGTAGGCACGCCATAAAACCTGTGGAAGATGAGAACAAGCCTGTGGGGTGGGAACTGAGGTTTCCCCATTTTACAGCTAAGGATACTGGGGCCTAAGAGTCAATTGCCCAGGGTCACAGAGCTGGTAAATGGTGGCCCCAGACAAGCATTGCCAGAACATCCTAGTGGAGAGATACCACCAGCAGCACTAGGGGTAAAAATCACCAAAGAATTTTACCAAAATTTTTAACAATAAATATTTTTAAAAGACAAAAAAAAAATCACCAAAAAGACAGGGTGACTGCATATGACGTGTGATCCAGGGTTAGACCCTGGACTGGGGATGGGAATGGGGGTGGGGGGAAGGGCACAAAAGACGTTTTTGAGAAGATGGGTGAAATTTAGATATAGACCGGATTGTATAATTTAGTACCAACGTTAAATTCCCTGATTTTGTTTATTGTACTGTGGTCATATAAGAGAATATCCATGGTCTTAGGAGATAGATGCTGAATTATTAGGAGCATCATGTCTACAATTTCTTTCAAGTGGATCAAAATAATAAAAACAATTGTGTGTGTGTGTGTGTGTGTGTGTGTGTGTAGGAGGAGGAGGGGAGAAGACAAGGAGGGGGGATGATAAAGCAAATGTAGCCAGTGGCCAACAACTGGTGCTCAGTATTCATGAAATGTCAAAATAAAAAGTTATCAAAAAATTAACCTTGAAAAAATGTACTGAATTGCCCATAAATACAGCATACTGGGGTTGTGTGTCTCAATGCCTGTATGCAGTGGTTCTCAACCTTCCTAATGCCGCGACCCTTTAATACAGTTCCTCATGTTGTGGTAACCCCCAACCATAAAATTATTTTCGTTGCTTCTTCATAACTGTAATTTTGCTACTGTTATGAATCATAATGTAAATATCTGATATGCAGGATGTATTTTCATTGTTACCAATTGAACATAATTAAAGCATAGTGATTAATCACAAAAACAATATGTAATTATATATGTGTTTTCCGATGGTCTTAGGCGACCCCTGTGAAAGGGTCGTTCGACCCCCAAAGGGGTCGCGACCCACCGGTTGAGAACCACTGTCTGTATGAATGTAGATCTGTACGACACACACAGCCAGGAACACACACAAAACATTTTCCCCTACTTGCTCCATAGAGAGTGCCTTTGCTGAACGGGCATAAGGAAATGTGCTTTGACACACACTCCCCCACTGTATTTATGATCTTTGTGATGAAGGGCAAATAAATCTTAAAAACCACCCAATCAACAGCCTGGCCGGCCAACAGCTGGTGGCTGGGACCACACAGAGCTCCCCCTGCCCTCCTTGTGCGGTAAGGGCAGGAGGCCAAGGATGCTGGTCTGCAACCACTCCCCACACTGGGGTCCACACTCCCCAAAGTCAAGGCCACTTGTTAAGAAAGTGGCAGGAACCCTCTGTCACAGTGTGCGTCCCTTTCACTCACTCGTTCACTCCTGTGACCAGTACTAACAAAACACCCAGAAGGTGCTAGGTGCTGGGGAATTTGTCAGTGAACCCAGCAGACCAGGGTGCTGACCTCATGTGACGTATTCTGATGGGAGAGGCAGACACTAAAGTCAACAGGATCATTTCAGAGAGTGACAGGTACCAAGGAAAACGGGCATGGTGATGTAAAGAATGTGGCCAGAAGGCTCTCTGAGGAAGTGACACTCAACAACAGGGAGGGGCACTTGACACAAAGCACAGTTAAAGGTGTTGCGGGCCAGAGGAACAGCAAATGAAAAGGCTCAGAGGCTGGAACCAGCCTAGTACCATTTAAGAACAAAAAGAAAGCATGATGAGCGCTGGGGGGGATGAGGTTGGTGTGGTGAGCAGATGAGAAAACCGAGGTACAGAAAGGGAAAGTTCCTTGCCCAGGATCACACAGCCACGGAGGGGCAGAAAGTGTGGCCCAGACTCTGGGTGCTTGAGCATGACCCACGCTGCAGAGAAATTCTCCTGCACCTGATTCCCTCAGCCCACACTCACTCGCATGCCTTGGGTTGTGTTAGAAAACGTCAGGCTATCTCAGTCTCAAGTCCCCAAAAGTCTGCGCAAAAATACCCAGCAGTTATATAAATCAAGATAATCACATTTCGTAAGAAAACACAAACATGTATTTAAGGGGAAAAACTGGTTTTCATTCAACAAATATTTAATGAGCCCTACTATGTGCCAGACATCATGCTTGGTGCCAGAGAGACAAAGTGAATAAGAGCAATGCAGGTAAAAGGAGCTAGGAAGTGGTGAGCTAGGGGTGGAGCACCATTTCGAATGGGGGGGGGGGGGTCACTGAAGACTTGTTAAGGACAGGACATTGAGCAAAGGCCTGAAGGAGTGAGCCATAAAGATACTGGAGAACATTCCAGACAAAGCATGTGAGAAGACCCTGAGGCAGGAGCATGTCTGACGCATTTGAAAAAGGGCAAATGTGGCCGAGAGGGAATGAGGGAAGGAGTGAGAGCAAGAGGAGATTCTGGAATTAGTGCAGCAGACTGCACTACTGTATGAATATACTAAATCATACACTTGGAGAAAGTGAGACTTACGGTGTGTACATCATATCACAATTAAAAACAACTGTATGAGCCCTAGCTGGTTTGGCTCAGTGAATACAGCGACGGCCTGAGGATTGAAGAGTCCCAGGTTCGATTCCGATCAAGGGCACATGCCTGCGTTGAGGCTCGACCCCAGGATGGGGTGTGCAGGAGGCAGCCGATCAATGATTCTCTCACATCATTGATGTTTCCATCTCTCTCTCCCTCTCCCTCTCTGGAATCAATATAAATATATTTAAACCAAAATAAAAACAACTGTATGAGAAAAAAGAACAACAAAGGAGGAGACGGGTGAAGCAATGGGGGCAGACTTTGCAAGGAAGACCTTCTAGACCAGCCATGGGCAAACTACGGCCCGCGGGTCGGATCCAGCCCGTTTGAAATGAATAAAACAAACAAACAAAAAGACCGTACCCTTTTATGTAATGATGTTTACTTTGAATTTATATTAGTTCACACAAACACTCCATCCATGCTTTTGTTCCGGCCCTCCAGTCCAGTTTAAGAACCCACTGTGGCCCTCGAGTCAAAAAGTTTGCCCACCCCTGTTCTAGACCCTTCTAAGTAAGGGCTTTACTTTGACTCTGAGGGAGGTGGGAGCCATGGGAAGGCTTTGAGCAGGGCGGTGTCTGAGCTGCCTTAAGTGTTAGCTGGATCCCTCGTGCTGTGTATGGAGACCAGAATGTGGGAGGTAAGGGTGGCAGCAGAGGAGGTGATTGCAATAGCCCTGGCCATTTCCCACCCGTGTGTCTGTGGGCAAGCCACTTGAACTCTCTGTGCCACGGTTTTCTTCACCTGTGAAGCAGGTCTGGAAAAGACGTTAGTCACAGGGCAGAGGTGAGGGCTGATATCGTGTAAAGTGTTGTTATAAGGGCTATGGGTGAAGGGTGGAGTCGAGGGTGACAGCAAACAGTTGTTAATCATGCAAATTCGTTTCCTGAACTGAAAACAGGGGTGCCTTCCTCCTTCACAGGAAGCAGGGACATCAACCGCCCTGCCAGCCAGTGGCCACTAGCACAAACTGTCCACGCCCAGGTCACAAACAGGGGCCCAAACTCCCCTCCAGGTGTGATCAGCTCAGAATCAGCATCCACGGGGAGGCTAAGACCCAGACAGGGGACAGAGATGGCCCTGGGTCACACAGCAGCTGGGAAGCAAACCTAGAATTTGGCTGGGGGAGGAAGTGTGGTCCTCCCTCCTAGATGGGTGTCCAGGCTATAGGCAGGAGGTGGCTACTGGGCCCTTAGGAAAGCCACTGTGCAGTGCTGAATTTCAGATCATCAATTAGACGATGTCACACCCGTGCTAAAAACCCTCCAGGGGCTCCTCACCCCACTAATAAAACCCAAACTGCTCATCAGGCGTATGAGACTCACGCCAACCTTACCGCCCCTACTGTCACTCCAATCACCCTAGCCTCTTGCTGTTTCTCAAACAAGCCAAGCATGGTCATGGCCCTGGCATGCCGGGAGCCGGTCCATCCTTGCTGTTTCAAGGGACCTGGCATATATGGCATACTGTTCTTAATATGTTTGCTCACCTTCTTGGCACTGTGTTTTAACCAAGGTCACCTCTCTGAGAAAGGTTGTTTCCCCAGGTAGGGATTTTCCCCTGAAGTTAGGGAGGGAATAAAATCCCTTAACTAAGTGCCAGGCGGGTAATTAATCACTTTAACTACGAACAATCATGCTTAAGCTACATAATCTTTACTCCCTGGAATGGAGATAAGAAACGCCCTAACCTTTGGAATAGAGATTGATAGGATTGGAATCAACTGGTATAAATACAGATGTAACAAGACAACACATCTATAGAACCTAGACAGAACCTAGACACAGAACCTAGACACAGCACCTACACACAGAACCTAGACACAGAACCTACACAGAACCTGGAGACAGAAGAACTTCGCTGGAGAGAACATGGCAAAAGATCCTGGACAGAAACTGGCCACAGAACCTAGAGACAGAACCTAGCGAGAGAACATGGCAAAAGATCCTGGACAGAAACTGGCAACAGAACCTAGACACACAGAACCTAGCGAGAGAACCTGGCTGAAGAACCTAGAGACAGAACCTGGCTACAGAACCTGGATAGAACATGGCAAGAGAACCTGACTAGAACCTGGTGACCGAACCTGGCTGGAGAACCTGGACAGAACCTAGCGAGGGAACATGGCTACAGAACTTGGCTGGAGAACCTACAGAACCTGGCAATAGAACCAGGCAAGAGAACCCAACCATGCTGATCAACTGAACACTGCCTCTGTGTCATTCCTTCTTCGCCGACTCCGTCCACACCTTTGGGGACCCCTGGACCTGCTGGGGTTGGACCCCAGCACTGGCACATGCTATTCCATCTACCAGAACACATTTCTCTTGACTCTTTCCACAGCTGGCACCTTCCCTGCCAAGGACTCAGATCAGATGCCACCTCTTCAGGGAGACCTTCCTGGGCCACTCCATCTCAATAGATGCCACCATCCCTATATTGACGAGATCGGGCGCGTTCAGGGTGGTATGGCCATAGACCACCATCCCTATATTGAACATGTCCCCATTTTATTTCCTTCTTGGTGTATCTAATCCCCTACTGTGTGGACTTGAGCAAGTTACTCAACCTCTCTAGGCCTTAGTTTTCCCATCTGCAAAATAAGTACAAGAATGATATCTATTCTACCTCAGAGGGTTGTTGCAAGGGCTCAAAGAGATAATCCATACAAAGCACTTAGCACAGCACCTGGCACAAAGTAGGGCCTCAATGGATTATGTTATTATTATTACAGCTCTTGTCACTTTCTACAGTGATCTCTTTGTAACATTTCAATATTCCATGAGGGTAGGAACTTTGTCCATCTTGTCCTGACCACATGCCAGCACCTAGCCCAGTGTCTAGCATATCGTACATATTTAATGTCCATTTATTGAAGGAATAAGTGAATTTGTGAATGAAAGTATTGACTGCCCACACCCTGCTCTGACCTGAGAGCAGCTCCTTACAAAAGCCACCCACCCTCCCCTGCAAGGTGGAAAGTACAGGACCCCAGATCAGTGGTTCTCAACCTTCCTAATGCCGCGACCCTTTAATACAGTTCCTCATGTTGTGGTGACCCCCAACCATAAAATTATTTCGTTGCTACTTCATAACTGTAATTTTGCTACTGTTATGAATCATAATGTAAATATCTGATATGCAGGATGTATTTTCATTGTTACAAATTGAACATAATTAAAGCATAGTGATTAATCACAAAAACAATATGTAATTATATACGTGTTCCCGATGGTCTTAGGCGACCCCAGTGAAAGGGTCGTTCGACCTCCAAAGGGGTCGCGACCCACAGGTTGAGAACCGCTGCCCCAGATCCTGGTGGCGGATGCCACCTGCTTCCACCAGCCTTCATGCCCTAGTCCTGCCAGCCTGAAATGGCCTCGCTCCCCTGGCCCGAAATCAAGAGATCATCTGTCAGTTCCACCCTGGGGAAGGAACCAGGCGGGTAAACACAGATTGAGTGTCTGACCACAAGACAAAAGAAGGGTGGGCAGATCCCCTTCTGGTCCTCAAGGAGCCGAGAAAATAAAACTTAAAATCCACACAGGACTGGGAGGCTAGAGGGCTCCCCTTCTTCCTGGGGGCTTCCTCCCAGAGGACAGGAAAGGCTACGGCAAGTACTGGGGTGAGACTGACCCTGGCTCTGTGCTCAGCTGTGTCAGGCACCTGAGTGACCACACTGGCTCCTCGCAGCCACCCTACGAGGACTACAATCATCTCCATTGTGCGGACGGAGAAACCCGGGCTCCGAGAGGCAAAAGGACCTGCCGAAGGTCACACAGGGGCAGAGATGTGAACCCAGGCCTTTTGTCTCTAGGATCCAGGCTCTTAACCAGTAACCCAAGACACACTACTGGGTGACACAAACAAACTGTATCATGCTAATTATGTCAACACATAAACATATTTGGTTGTCCCAACTGGGAGAAAGGGATGCCGTCGGTATCTAGTGCGTGGAGGCCACAGATGCTCTTAAACATCCTACAATGCACAGGATAGTCCCCACCACAAAGAATGATCTCACCCTAGTATGTGAATCGTGCTGAGGGTTGAAGATGGAAGGACTCAGCGCAGACCAGCTGCTAGGGCGAACACAAATCCCCAGAGAAGGACCTGGGCCACCCAAGTCCTCTCCCCAAAACTTCCAGGATGGAACCCTGAACAGCTGCAGGGCCACCACCCTCGACCAGAGTTCACTTCCCTCTAGGAACCACAACTTCTTCAGGGGGTCATTCTAGGGGGAGTCTCACCTGCAAAACAATGAGATTCAACCCCCTCCCCCCCCCCCCGCCCTGGCTTGCTCTTAAGTTCTATCTGGTAAACTCTGAAGCTAGAATCAGCTCTGACCTCACCCTGTGCCTGGGGAACAAGGCTGGTGGGATATCACATGCCAATTTGAGGATCAGTCCATCCTGATCACCCACTTCCAGCCAGGATTGCAGCCAGAAAGCCTGTGTCCGTTGAAAAAAAGGAGAACCCGGCTGGTGTGGCTCAGTGGTTGAGTGTCAACCTATAAGCCAGGAGATAATGGTTCAATTCCCGGTCAGGGCACAGGCTCGGGTTGCAGGCTCAATCCCCAGTGTGGGCGGGGTGTGCAGGAGGCAGCTGATCAATGATTCTCTCTCATTATTGATGTTTCTATCTCTTTCTCCCTCTCCCTTCCTCTCTGAAATCAATAAAAATATATTTAAAAGGAAAAAAGGAGAAAAATCACAAAAATCTGAAAGGTCAAGCTCTGCAGCCCGGCATGGTCTGCTAAAACCTAACTCTCAAAAGCTTTAAGAGAGGGGGGCTGTGAGACAATGACGATGTGGGTTCCCTGATCTGAGGGAGTGACCCCAAGCCCTGCAGGTCTTCCGCTCACTGGCTCCAAAAGCAACCCCATCCATCTCTTCTTAACCTGACAGATAAATGGTTATGAGGACAAACACCAAAATAATAGTGAATGGGTGTCCAATATGCTCATTTGAAGAAAACTCATTCAAATGCATGTTCTCGCATCTTCACTAGGGTCACCCTCCCTAAAGGATAAGAACCACATTTGCTCTGCATTTTCCTGGCCTGGAACACTGTCTGGAATATACAGCAGGTGCTCCATAAATACCAGCATGCTGAGAAAAAAAAAACCTAATTTCTTTACAGTTTTACCTTTTCATAGCTCTGTTTCCTATACACAGAAGATGGGGCCCATCTAACTCCTGCTGACACAGGATTTTATCATCAAAAAAATGTTCGCCCAGATGGTGTGGCTCAGTGGTTGAGCATTGACCTGTGAACCAGGAGGTCACAGTTCGACTCTTGGTCAGAGCACATGCCTGTATTGTGGGCTCCATCTCCAGTGTGGGGCATGCAGGAGGCAGCCAATCGATGTTTCTCTCTCATCATTGATGTTTCTATCTCTCTCTCTCCCTCTCCCTTCCTCCCTGAAATCAATAAAAAATATTTAAAAGACAAAAATTTTTTCACTGACTTCCTGATGATGTTCAGCACAATACAAAGTGACCTGATCCAAACTCTCCATTATCTAAAGCTCAGATAATCTGCACTTTTTGGCTTAAGTCCCGCCCACCTGGGCAGTCCAGAAGTCTCACAAAGGCAATAATCTTGGTCATAAACACATCATGACCAGGGTAGTAGTAAAGAATGTGGGCTATGCAGGAAGGCCATAAACCCCAGCTCTGTACGGCTCTGTGATCTTGGGGAAAATTACCTGGTCTCTCTGTGCCTTCATTTCCTTTTTAAAATGGGAAGCACAATAATACCTGGAAATTCTGAGTGGATGCACAGTTACTTTACACAGGGCTTGCAAACATTTAGCACTATGTAAGTGTTAGCAAATTATTATTGCTATTGCTATGCTGTTGCATTAATCTAATAGTCATGCTGAAAATGCAATTCTTTCTGTTGAATGTTTGTAAAAAATACATTCACATCCACATGCATAATTTTCTATGAAAAGGGCATAACACCTAGGATTTGATACATATTTTTTCCTTTTTTATCTTCCTGCTTGCCTTTCTCCATAAGATACACATCGGTCTACCAGGGGTGGGCAAACTTTTTGACTCGAGGGCCACAATGGGTTCTTAAACTGGACCGGAGGGCCGGAACAAAAGCATGGATGGAGTGTTTGTGTGACCTAATATAAATTCAAAGTAAACATCATTACATAAAAGGGTATGGTCTTTTTTTTTTTTTAGTTTTATTCATTTCAAACAGGCCGGACCCGGCCCGGGGGCCGTAGTTTGCCCACGGCTGGTCTAGCCTTTTCTCCAAACTCCTGTAATGTTGTACGTATAATGTCCATGTGTATATTACGGTTATTGTTTATTTTCCCAAAGTGGAACTGTGTTATATACACTTCTTAGCCTCCTACTTTCTGCAACACCACCTCATGAGAACCCCCCAAGTCACTGGGTAGGTCATTCTGTTTCAGTGACTGCAGAATGAAAAGTGTGCCCCTCACCCCCATTCCCTGGAACTGCTCCCTAGTGTCAGACTAGGAGCACAGAACGTTTTTAAAAAACAAAAAATAGTGACAACACAAAACCACAGTTTCTTGTTTTGGCAAGCAGAGCTCCAATGAGAAGAAAAGCTTTGGGCTCCCACCCCCAAAAAGCAGAACCACAGAAAGTATTCTGTGAGCTTTCTGCTCACACACCCTTGATCCTCAGGGACCCTGGCCCAGCCCAGCCAATGGGGCAGATCTCTGGGTGCCTGGGAGTAACAGGTCTCTGTCCTCAGCCAAGGGGAGCCCCTCCCCCTACCCACTCAGGTTCCCCCTCTTCCCACCACTGCCCAGCTGGCACACCCATCACAGGATCTGCTGGCACCTACTCCTGAGATCTCCCTCCTTGCAGGCAGGGACCCCAAACCAATCCAACCAAGAAGTAGGTGGGCTCAAGGCTCACTCAGCCTCCTCTTCAAGGGCAAGACTTTGAGCCACAAACCGACAACTTCAGCTGCCTCCCCTCCATTGCTGCACATCCCCAAAAAAGCCCACCATAGCATTCTGAGCACCTACTCTGTGCCTGGCACAGTTCAAGAGCTTTAACCTCAGGTTCATTCACGCTTTGCAACACCTTATGACACAGGTACTATGCCCATTGCACAGATGGGGAAACTGAGGCACAGTGCAGGTTGGTGGCCTGCCCAATTGATGTGAGATAAAACCAGGATTTAAACAGCAGCAGCCTGGCTCCAGAGCCCCACACTGAACCCTCATGCGATGAACAGACACGAAGCACAGAGAAGGAACTGGCAGCCTGACGTTTTCATTCTTCTATAGCTCAGGCCATTTTGCGGAAGAGAGAAAAGAAGTCACAGAGGGGAAGTAACTGAAGGAAGCACCGGCTGAGGGTCAGGGTCACACAGACCTGGGTCGAATTCCAGTTTTGCCACCTTAATAAATCATGTACCAAAACTTTTGTAAGCCAGTGGCAGTGAAGTGGCCAGGGACATGAGTTCTGGGGTTGCTCAAATGCTGGCAATGCTGCCTACATGACCCAGGGAAGCTCTCTTAAACTACCTTTGCCTCAGTTTCCTCGTGTGTCAATGGGGATCACAACAGCACTCTCTTCTTAGGGTTGCTGGGAAGCGCAAATGAGTTGGTACATGCAAAGTGCTTAGAACAGTATATGGTGAATCAGTATCAGCTCCTATGCAGTCACAACTATGATGGTTATCATCCTCATCAATACTGTCCAAGAGCACTCAACACAGGGAGCGCTCAACCCAGTGGGAGCTTCTAAATGTTGAGATCCACTGTCCAGAATCAGAAGCCAGGGCAATTTCTCTCACAACTCCTGTGCTGTCTTCCGAGAGAGAGCCAGCATCCTCCCAGAGGGCTGCCCTTGCCTTTCCATGACTCAAACACACACACACACACAGAAGAGGGCACCAAAGCTGTCAGTCCCCCTTGGAGATGCGGAAAGTGGTGCAATCCGGTCCCTAAAGGAAGTTGGAAAAGATGGGGAGAATCTGGGGAAAGCACAGAGTCCCAGGCCCGGAACCCGACAAAACCACTGGTTCCTGTGGCCAGAGTTTACGTGGTCAAAACAAAATCCACTCAAAGTGGAGTCCCAGTCCTCCTTTCTGTGCGGAGAGGGATCTCACGTTCTCCAGGCAGCCCTCCCTGATAACCCCTATTCTCTGGATGCTGGAATCCTATAATCCTAATCACCTGTAGTCTAATTATCATGTAACATAATAATTAATTATAATAACTAATACTTATATACCTTACTGCCTGCCAGGCATGTTCTAAGTGCTTTATATGTATTTATATACCTCATCCATTTAAAAACCCTCTAAGATAAGATCTATTATCATCCCCCCACTTTACAGATGAGAAAAGTGAGGCTCAGAAAGGATAAGCCACTTACCTAAGGTCACAGAGCCCCAGGACTTGACCTCAAGTGGTCTAGTCCAGAGCCCAGCCTTGCACTTGAAGTTTTGTAAATCCCCATTTTGCCACCCTCCACGAGGCTGACCTCTCCTTGAGGGCAGGAACCTAGAGCTGGCTTTTCTGCATCTCCCACAATGTTCAGTCTGTACAAAGGCTTCATTTTTACTGGCAATGGAAGCTTAAAACCAGGGGCACACGAAGGCCAGGGCAGCCCTTCGATGCCTGTCTCTGCCACATGGAATTAAAAGCAAGGCGGGATTACTGAGCATTCTTCCATTCTCCCAAGCCAGGAGGTTGGGGGTAAAATCCCTTAGCAAGTATAAAAGCTGGGAGGAGAGAGTGGGAAGACAGAAGAGAATCACAACCTGCAGGCTGCCAGCGTCGCTGCTGCGTGGAAAGCTTTGGTAATTAACTGTTCCTGAAGCTCTGAGCCCTGGGTTTTCAAAACGAAAAGGTCTTGGGTTGTTTAGGGGCTGTTTCTGAGGGAACAAACCGAGAGAGGCCTGCAGATCACAAACAAGGTATGGCTGGTCAGGTTACACAATCAGTCCATTTCTGACACCAGCTTGGTGACACCCAAAAGGACAAGGCCCAAAGGAAGCCTGGATTCCCCTCCCCTCGTTTTACAAGTGGGGAAACTGAGGCCAGGACAGGTGACATGACTGGTCCAAGATGTCAAAGTTGGAACAGCTCATCTCAGAAACGACAGGTCAATAAACAGGAATTATAAACTCAGGAAATTAAAAATGCCAAGGAGATAATGTGGAAGTAGAGAGATCTTTTTTTTTTTTTTTCTATAATAAGAATGGTTGATTCCAATCAATTTCCATTATTCCAGCTTCCTCGGAATCTACACGTGGACAATGTAAAACCATAGTTAACCCACACACAATCTATATCTGCACCACACCATCTAGGGCAAGGGCTTTCTTTCCCATTAACAGAAAAATTGCTTTCCTTTCTCCCTTCCAGACTGAGGAGCAGGGAGTGGCTCAGAAGGAGAAGTGAGGAGTTCCCTAGAATTTGACATTGCTCAGAGATGGCAGAGCTGTCTACATCTTTAATTCAGAAACTGCCAGCTTCAAACTGAGCAGATCCTTTTTTTTTCTTTTTTTTTTTTTTTTTTAACTGTGAGAGAGGGAGAGATGGGGGCAGGAGAGAGAATGCTAACCCTGCCTTATTCTCACAAGCCTTTCTAGATGGGTCCTTTAGCCAAACGGTTTTCAATGCCTCTGTAAAACTCACCCCCCCCCCAACACACACACACACACACACACACACACACACACACACACACACACGCCCTCTTTGCACAGACAGAAGGGCTCTCTCCTCCCTGAGTTGGAACTGGGACCTCACACAGCCTCAGCTACACCCCCAAGCCACTAGCTATCCCAGGGGATGCCAGAGTTCCCCTCTCCCTCTTGCCCCCAGAGACTGGAAGCTGCAGAGCCCGGCTCTGAGGTCCCTAAAGGAAACACCACCGCCCCCACCAGCCCTTCCTGAACCAGGATTAAAAGACTTTCTAGAGCTGAGAAGGGAGTAAATGAGGTCCCAGCAGGAGGCACAGAGATTAAAGCCCTGGCGTCTCCTAACTCTCAGAAACGCTTGGTCCGGTCCCACCCCCTCCACCACGAAGCCACTTTTCTCACTTCCTAGGAGAGTAAGGAAGCGGCCCCTTCCTCCCTCTCACAGAAAAAAAAAAAAAGGACGAAATGCAGCACAGGATAGGGGGTTTAAAGCACCGGCTGGGCCTGTCCTGCTTCAAAACCCACCATCCCCAACTAACCAGTGATTTCCGGGCACTCAACCTCTCCGGAGCTAAACTCTCCCATCTAACAACTGCGGGATATGCTCGTCCCTACTTCATGGGCCACTTGTGACGGTTAACCCTAATGACACATGCAGGCGCCTGCCACATAGTAAGCGCTCAGTTGTTATTTTACAGTGTCTGTCGCTGTGGTTTTGAAACTTAGAGATGGGAAGGGGGTGGCGAGGGTTTGGATTGCCAAGTCGTGAGTTCTAGCCCCACTGTCCCCAAGCTCCAGGAAAAGCGTGTGCGTGGGGACCAGGAGTCCCACGCTGGGGTCTCGTCGGTGTCCGTCCATCCTCCAGGCCCTGGGCTTTGTCCTACTCCATCAGCGCGGAGGGACGCTGGGCTCTAGCATTTCCAGGGGCAGTCCTGGCTGAGGGCTTGGTGGGGCACCAGGCGGCGAAGAAAGCCCTGGCGACACACAAGCAGGAGCAAAAGCTCCAGGCGCTTGGGTCGCAGGGCCCCTGCCTCACGGATGTAACTAATTTTAAAACTATTTGAAAGGCGCGGAGAGGGGAAAAAAAGACAAAAGGGCAGCGTGCCCGGGGAGAAACGAAGTGCGGGAGACCCCGGGACGGGGCTGGACTGCGGGCCAGCCAGGAAAGCGACAGACCAGCTCTAGAGGAGCCCGGGTCTCCTCACTTCTCTGCGCGCCCCGCGGGGCGCCCCTGAGGCGACTCTCGCGACCCCCGGGATCTGCGGCCACAGGTTGTGTGGGGACCGGCCCGCGCTGAGGCCCCGCGCCCCGCCGTCCCCGCACTCCCCGGGAGACACTCACCGACTGCAAGAAGCGCAAGGTGCCCACGTAGTCCCTCTCGGTGCCCAAGATCTCGTTGAGGACGCACAGGCGGAGGCGCAGCTGGCGCTCCGACTCCCGGGCGGCCGCGCACGGACCGGAGCTAGGCGCCGCGGCGCCGGGGGCCCGGGGGTCCGGGTGGGCTCCGTCCTCAGCCCCGTCGCCGCTGCGATCGCTGCCGCCGGGTACCTCCATTCTAGCGCAGCCGCGTGGTGCCGGCTCCTTCCCCCGCGCGGAGGTCGCGCCGAACGGCGACTCAGGGGTCCAAGCACCCCATCCCGGACGGGGCGCGCCGGCTCAGCCGCGGGCCGGGCGCTTGGCGCGGCGGGCGGGACTGGGGGCGGGGGACCCGGGCTGGGGGCGGAGGCAGCGCGCGGAGGCCGGACCAGAGGCGGGAGGAGGCGGCCTTCGGGGCTCCCAGACGGCGGCCCCCGCCACCCGCCCGCCCAGGGAGCGTCTGCCAAGTGCCACGCCGCGCTGAGCCGCAGAGACGCGCCGCGGCGCTTGGCGGCGACTTCGGAAGCTCTCGGCGCGACCGGGTCGGGGCCGCCCGCGGCGCTCGGGCGGGAGGAATCCTCCGGAAGGGGCCCCGGGGAGCTCGGAGGCTAGCGCACGAACTCTGCACCCGAACGCGTGGCGCCCCCACCCCCGCCGCGGGCTACGCCACTCCCACCCGACACATGCGACACCCTGCGCGCACAGGCACACGCACGCAGGTCCGGGTCCGGCCGCCACCGCCGCTGCTGGGCCGAGTAAACACCAGGAGAGCTCAGCAGCAAGCCCGCCCTGACACGCGCGCCCCCGCCGGCCCAAGGAAGAAAGAGGGGCGGCCCCCGCCCGTGCTATGTCACCTTTGGGATACCCAGCCCTTTTGGTGCCCTCGGGCACTGCCACGACCTTGGGAAGAAACACGCGTGATTCTCTCTCTCTGTGACTCTTTCTCTTTCCCTTCCCTTATTCTTTCCTTCTATCCTTCCTTCTTTTCCTTCTGAACTTCTTTGCTCCCATGAGCAGAGCCTACCCTTTCCACATTTCCCGGAAGAAATGATCTGCTCTCAGTTACTGATTGACAGCTGCTCTGCCTGAGCCCCCCTCCCATCCACTCGGCCACAGATAAGGTCTTCTAGTCCAGGCTGCTCTGTGTGACAAATGGCCTCACCTGCCTCACAGGAAGGTATGATGCTCAGGTTCAAATCCCATCTCCCCCACTTGCTAGCTGGGTGACCTGGAGCTGGTTTCCTTGCCTCAAGAGCCTTAGTGTTCTCATCAATACAATGGGAATAAAAATGGTACCTAGCTCTCAGGGTCCTTCACACCGTATGTGTCAATCCATAGGAAGTTCTTGGAGCAGTGCCCAGCACTTAGAAAATTCTCTATAAATGTTTATTCTTAATTAGTATTGCTTGTACAAACAGCCCTGTTGGCCAGACCCCATTCTCCAAACTGCCCGTACAATCCTTATTCACTGGCCAGAGATTTTGTTATCTCCTCAATGAATTAGCTGTTTCACATACTATCCCCCTGTAGATTATAATTTCCCTTAAGGTAGGAACATTATTGCTTATTTATTTTCTGTTCCAAACACCCAGGATTGCTCTCCCACTGGCCTCTGGGTAAATACTAGAAAGGCCTAAAGACACAGGATAAGAGTGGGGTAGCGTCTGCCCTCCAAGCTTTGTTCCTTTGGGATCATGGACAAGGTGGCATTTGATCTGGGCCGTGGGTGAGTGAAGCTCCCCTGGGCAGGTACTGAAGGATGTGAGGTGGGTGAACCTTCCAGGTTTGGGTAGTGGAGTCAATTCTGCCCAAAACGTGGCTGACTGCTAAGGTTCTCAGAAAATTGTAGAGAACTTTGGAGTAGCTATCCTGTATGACCTTAGACTGATCACAGCACTTCTCTGAGCCTCAGTTGCCTCATCTATAAAATGGGAACCTTTGTAAGAGGAAAAAAAGTATGGAAAGCAGGGTTCCTTAACCTCAGGACTATTGATATTTGGGGTAATTCTTAGTTGTGGAGAGGCATCCTTTGCTTTGAGAACATTTAGCCGCATACTGTACCCACTACACACTAGATACCAGTAGCACTCTCTTCCCCGTTGTCTCCAGGCATTGCCAAATGTCCCCTGAGGGACAGAATTGCCCCCAGTTGAGAACCATTGATACAAAATATCTGACAATAACTGGCACATAGTAAGTGGTCAATAAATGTTAGTCCCCTTCCCAACTGTATCCGTGGAAGATTTCCTTCACCTTCAGAAAAATTTGCTAGAGAGAGAGAGAGAGAGAGAGAGAGAATCTCATACTTCACCCAAGAATTGTCCCACACTGCCAAAAAGACCATCGAAACATTTCCTCACTTGTGGGTGGAGCCCACCCCTAGCTCACCCCCAACCCTTCTATATTCTGTTACTCCCTCTGATCCCTCTGGAATATTTCTCCCCACCATCCCATCCCCAGTGAAAAATGATACAACTTTTAATAAATTACTTCAGCTCTCTGTGCCTTCTTTTCCTCATCTGTGAACTAAGGATAATAACTATACCAATATCATAAGGTTGTTGCAAAGATTCCTAAGTTAATACACAGAAAGTGCTTAGAGCAGATAGTAAAGTGCTCAATAAGTGAAGACTTATTTATTCAACTCGGGGACTGAGTGCTTAATTCATTTAGCTGCACTTGGCAGCAAGGAAGAGAAAAATGGGTTACTGGTGGGTTAAAACATAAAGACATTGCTTATTTAACAAAAGATCCAAAGGAGCTTGGTTCCTCTGGCTGGTTCAGGATTTGGTGACATCATGAAGGACCAAGGTACCTTCAGCCTTGCCATCCCCATCATGATCATGGCTTTTCTCCCAAGTTTTGGATCCCCAGGTTCACAAGATGCTGCTCAATGGCAACATCACCTGCTAAACAACTCTAAAGCAGGAAAGAAAAGAGAAGGGAAAAGGGTGGGGGGCGGGGAAGGGGGTTGAAGCTCTCCTCTGGCCTCTCATCAGAGAGAGAAAATTTTCCCCAAAGGCCCCAGCATACAGACTTTCCCTTGTACCTCACAGGCCAGCCTGAGTCACATGACCACCCTTAAATAGTTCCCGACCAAAAGCAGGGTTGTCACTATCAAGTTAGAACAGTCCTGCTCCATCTCCTGGGACATGGCTACCTGGACAACCTAAGTTCTGTTGCCAAGAGAGAAGCATCTGCCACAAGCACCTACTATGGGCTAGAGGCGCTAGGCATTGAGTGAGATCCTGGGATTACAGAAGTGATAAGACCAACAACATCAGGCCCTCAGGCAGGGATCCAGCAGTGAGCACCACAGATAAGGTTCCTGCCCCCTGGTGCTTCCAGTCCAGAGCAGGGAGAGAGGAACAATAACCGAATTAACAACCAATCAATAAACGCACCAATAAGCAAGAGCCTTTCAGCTTCTCCAGAGTACGTTGGTGGCACCTTCAGGCCTCTGCATCAGGTCACTGCCTACTCAGGTCACATGACTCAGGGGGCTCAGCACTGGTGTCATCAATGGGGACTCCCTTGGTCCAGGGCCTGGCTGCCTCCCAGCTATTCCTGGCACAGTGCAACTCACTGAACAAACATGACTAAGCAACATAAGCTGGTGGAGGTTTTTTGTTTCCCCTGTTTCAGCCTTGGTCTCTCCTCCCTTCGTCCCCATCGCCTCCACCTATAACCTCCAGGATCTCTACTAGGGAGCCCTTATATATATCTCCAGGGCTGTGCCTAAAATAGGCCATAACTGGGAAACATTCATGAAAAGATCAGAGAAGGAGGAAAAAAACCTTTCAGTTTGCGGGGTTGGGAGGAAAACGATGATAATGATAGGGAAATTCTTTTCTACAGGGACAATGTAGAGTTTCTGTTGCCATGTACTTCACAAATAGTGGGAAATACCATTTGTTTCTATTGCGTAAGTTCCACAGTTGCAGGGAAGAAGTTAATGCTGCTTGGAAACATTAGATAGTTCCTCATTCCATGATAAGATGCTCTCAGATTCTGCAGGATTCCAAGGCCCCTTTCTCAAGCCCTGCTTAAAAGAAAAACCAGCCGAAACCGGTTTGGCTCAGTGGATAGAGCGTCGGCCTGCATACTGAAAGGTCCCAGGTTCGATTCAGGTCAAGGGCATGTACCTGGGTTGCGGTCACATCCCCAGTAGGAGATGTGCAGGAGGCAGCTGATCGATGTTTCTCTCTCATCGATGTTTCTAACTCTCTATCTCTCTTCCTTCCTCTCTGTAAAAAATCAATAAAATATATTTAAAAAAAAAAAAAAGATTATGCCTATGTTTTTAAAAAAAAAAGAAAGAAAGAAAGAAAAACCAATTAAGATAAAACAAGGAAAAACAAGGGGTGATTTTGGTCCACCCCAAGTTGAATGAGCCAGGTGAGAAATGAGTAATAAGACTACCTAGGATTACCCGTCATTTCCCAAAAGCAAAAGAGTTCTCAGTAAGTCAGGCCAGCTACCCAGGGAGTCTTTTCCCCATTCTGAGAACCAATTGCAGCTTTCTGAAAAGAGGAGCCATCTCCACCCTTGGCATTGGACAGAACGGCTGACAACTGAACCCAATGCTAGACACGCAGGCCAGGGTTCATTTCTGCAAACCAAACTATAAGGCTCTTGCTCATCATCTTAATCCAGCCACCTCCGCGCCCCCCCCCCCTCCTCCTGCCAAGAATGCCCAAGTCAAAACTTCTCCATAGGAAGCCTTGCTGTTGGGAACAGATCTCTCCAGAGGATTCTGGTTCAAGGTTTGATTCAAACAAAATAGATACCAGATTAAATCAGGGCTCCAGAGCTTTGCCAATTATATTCCTGCCAGAAGGCACTGGAAATATAGCCTGGAGGAAACAGAGAAGGAAATGCTTACGACCCTGAGTTTGAATCCCGACTGTACCACTGATAGGTGTGCCTTCTCCTTTCCCAACCTTTGGACATTATTGTAGCTGTAGAGACCAGCTTTCTGGGTTCAAATCCCAGCCCCACCACTTCCTTATTGTGTGGTTTTGTGCAAGCAACTTAACCTCTCTGGACATTGATGTGTCTCTCTGTACAATGGGGACAATAAGAGTTCTAACCTCACAGAGTTGTTGTGTGGATTAAAATAGTTCATAGATCCAAAGTGCTCAGAATGCTGCCTGACATTCACTTAAGTGATAGCTATCGTAATTGGGTGAGGCCATGACGTTTGGAGGCCTGGCAACTATTGACACCATGAGGAAGGACATTGCTAACCAGTTGAAGATGGCAAAATGACAGATGGAAAGAACCTGAATCGTTGATGTCACTCAGCTCCTGAATTAACCAACTGTGGAACCACCCTACCTCTAGACTTCTTGTATAATAAGTTAATAAAATAACTTTATTAACTTATTGTTTAAGCCAGCTGGGTCAAACTTCCTTTACTTGCAGCCAAGAGCATCCCACCTGATATGCCTGCCTTCTTTCTCCTAGATTTCTCCCCACTGAAATGAACTGATTCCTTTATTAAAGCATGACTGAACACCCCAGCTTGTATGGGACAAGCCAGGTTTGTACCTGTTGTCCCAGAATGATTATTAATAGCATCCCACTTTGGATAATTACGGACACCCTATCCTTGGAAAAAAGCATCGCCCTCTTCCTACTTCAGTATAGCGGAGACCAGCACCTAAGGTTTTTAACGTGAAGCCTGGATTGGGGGTAAAGTCACGAAAATGGTTCAGAAAGCGATTGGTGCATAAAAGGTAAATTCTACAACTTAGTCAAGGCCAGAGATTAATCTGGATGGTGTATCTTGAAATTCTGCAGCCAGGATGCCAGATGGTTTCAACAGACATACTGGACACACTTTTACACATCTGGTTTGTGTGTGTATTTTTTTTTTTCAGTTAGTTTCCTGGACTGAAAAGCTCAAAAATAGGGCCGCCCAGTCCAAATCCAGACACCTGGCAATCCCAGTGGTAACTTTTACCTCTTCAGCCAGCAGAAACACAATTAGCCACGCCCTCTCCAAATGCCATTTATGCTGCAGCCTGCCTTTGAAATTTCCTGGGCAAATTCCATTCCTGGAGCCTTTGCTGAAAGGGGGGAAAGCTCTAAGAACTGTTACCATTTTTTGAGTGCTCACTATGTGCCAGGCACTATTAAGATGTGACCACATTCTCAAAACGTCCCTTCATAGTACTACTATTATCATTGACCCTTTAAAAAACTTTTTTTATTATTATTGATTTCAGAGAGGAAGGGAGAGGGAGAGAGAGACAGAAACATCAATGATGAGAGAGAATCACTGATAGATTGCCTCCTGCACACCTACACTGGGGATTGAGCCCGCAACCTGGGCATGTGCCCCGACTGGGAATCAAACCGTGACCTCCTGGTTCATAGGTCGACGCTCAACCACTGAGCCACACTGGCTGGACTATTGCCCCTTTTTTACTGATGAGAAAACTGAGGCTCAGAAAGAAACCCAATCAAGGTCACTGTATTAGTTAGGATAATGATAAACACTGTAACGGGACCCAAGTAGCAATGAATTCTTTTAAATAGAGCTTATTTCTCTCATGCTATAGTCCAGGCATGAACAATCCAAGTAGGTACAGAGACCTCAGGCTGCTGGGGCCCAGGCTCCTTCCAGCATGTGCCTACACCACAATTAACACGTGGTATTCACCATGTGCTCCAACATGGCTGCTCTAGCGTCACATTTCAACCAGTGGGAAGAAAAAGGGGGAAGGGAAAGGGATGCCTGCTCCTTTTAAGAATATGAACTAGAAGTTTCACATGTCACTTCCACTCCCACTGGATTGGCCAGAGCTTTGCCATCCAGGTATATCTGAGCCTAAATCCACGCCAAGCCATCTCTCAGTGGACTATGAGAATCTTGTTTCCCTCATCAAAAACAATGCCAGGCACACCTAAATATTAAATGAGTGGACATATTAAATGAATGGATGAATATCTCCCATACTCATTTTGGACCCCAGGTTGAGAGGAAACTTCATTGTGAGTGCCTGGCCCTGTGCTAGGCACTGAGAACAGTGAGCAAAACAGATAAGAGTCCTTGTCCTCCTGGAGCTGACATTCTAGTGGCAGAAGAGATGGCCAGTAAGACCCCAATAAGTCAAACACCATGTCTGCCAGATGGTGGTGATGGCTATGGGGAAAAGCAAACTCCGGAGCATGACAGGGAGCGGTGGAAAGTGACAGGCCTCACTCCGGAGGCGACATTTTAGCAAAGACCTAAAAGAGGCGAGGGAGCAGGCCCTGCATGTGTTCCAGGCAGAAGAAACAGCAGGTGCAAGGGCTTCAGGCAGGAACAACCAGGAGTGGAGACAGCAAGAGGCAAAGGGCAGCAGTAGGAAATGCACCTAGAAAGAGAGGAGCCAGATGTGTGAGCTGGACAGGCGGCCGCAAGGACTTTGGCTTTTTCTCCGGGTGAGTGGAAGCCATGCAAAGTTCAGAACAGAGGCGGGACGTGATCTGACAGGTTCTAACAGGATCCCTCAGACTGATCTATGAGAAGAGACTACAGGGGGTGAGGTCAGAAGCGCCATGAGATCTGTAAGAAGGATACTGCAATCGTCCAGGTGAGAGATGTTGATGGCTTACACCAGGGTAATACAGGGCAGATGAGGAGAAATGATCTATTCTGGATATATCCTAACAAGAGAACCTATAGGATTTGAAGTGCCGGGGGTGAAAGAAGGGGTGGGGGGGCGGGGGTGATTAATCATGACTCTGAGATGTTTGGCCTGAGCAACTGAAAGGATGAGGTTGGAATTAACCAGGATGGGGAAGATTGTGGGAGGGGCAGGTTTGAGGGAGAAGATGGAGAATCTGTTTTTGGCCGTGTTACATGTCAAATTCAATAGCCACATGGGGATGTTGCGTTGGCAGTCACACCATCCCAGGGCTCAAGCGGGGAGATCAACCTGGAGATAAGAATGTAGGCATTGTCAGAATGTGAGTGAGAATTAAAGCCACAGGATTGGGTGAGATAACCCAGGGAGGGCATGTGGATGGAGAAGAGGACAAGCACAGAGACCTGAGCTATACCAATGTTCGGAGCGGAGGCATTCAGTGAGTGGACACCAGAATAAATGTTAGCGAGAGTCCATTCACAATTTGTGGCATTTCCCTGGCTCCCTTAAGAAGACTGGGCATGAGATGGTGTCTCCTATGATCTCATTACCATTACTGAAATGGGGCAGAGTTCCCAGCTCAAGTCATTTCCTTCATGGGCCTGAGTCTCAGTTTCCTCATTTGTTAAATGGGGACATTAAGAATCCTGCTCTGCCAGCTCTCTGAGGAAATGTGAGAATACAATGAGATCTTATGATGAAATCTTACAAAATGCTTGAAAAAACTGAAGAGCGCAAGTAAAAGAAGATTCTTCCCCTAAAGCCCAACTTTAGGTCCTCGGAAATGCGAAACTGAAGCAAAGAACAAAACTGACACAGATTCAGAGAAAACAAAAGAGAAGTTGTGGCAGAGAAAAAATGACATACAGCTCCATGCAACAACGTGGATGAATTTTAAAAACATAATGTAGAGCCAACGAAGCCAGATATACAAGAGCACATTATGTACATTCCATTTATATCGTGCTCAAAGCAGACAATATTAAACTAGAGTGCTTAGAGGTACACACTTGGGTAGTAAAGCTATAAAGAAAAGAATACAGCAATTACATACAAATCAGAGTGGTTTCCTCCTGGGTTGGAGAGGAAGGGTTTGGGATTGGGTGAGCCATACAGGGGCTTTAGGGGCTGGCAATGGTATAGTTCTTAACCCAGGTACTGATTTCACAGAGGTTCACTTTATAATAATCCTATCTAATAAAGAGGGGATATGCTAATTGACCCTCATGCCGTCGCAAAGATGGTGGTGCCCACAGCCAATAAGGAGGGAATATGCTAATTGACTGCCATGCTCTCAAGGATGGCAGTGCCTACAGCCACAACATGGGGAGGGCAATTGTGGGTGATCAGACCAGCAGGGGAGGGCAGTTGGGGGGACCAGGCCAGCAGGGGAGGGCCGTTGGGGGCAACCAGACCTGCAGGGGAGGGCAGTTGAGGGCGACCGGGCCGGCAGGGGAGCAGTTAGGCATCGATCAGGCTGGCAAGGGAGTGGTTAGGGGGTGATCAGGCTGGCAAGCAGAAGTGGTTAGGGGCCATCAGGCAGGCAGGCAGGTGAGCAGTTGGGAGCCAGCAGTCCCAGATTGTGAGAGGGATGTCTGACTGCTGGATTGGAGAGGGTGCAGGCTGAGGGACACCTCCCCCCACCCCCCAGTGCATGAATTTTATGCACCGGGCCTCTAGTTTATTTTTATTTATATTATGTTCAATGCACTTTTTCCATGTGTTTTCGATTCTCCAACTTTAAAATGCATCAAAAGCCTGAAAGATAACTATACACACCTACACTCATACCCTTTGACTTAGTCTCATTCGGGGAACCTAAACTGCAGATAGAATCACACACCCAGACAAATTTTGATGCACAAAGATGTTCACTGTAGTGCTACTTACAATAGCCCCATTTTTGAAAGGATCTAAATTTTCACTAATAGGTAAAGAGTTAAACACAGTATAATATATACACAATTTGGAAACTTACTTAACCATTTAGAAGTCTGCTATCAAAGTGTATTCAATAGAATAGGGCACTGGTCATGATCCATGAATAAACGGAGAGAAAAATAGTGGAATATAAACTAAACATAGACTGTGATCTCAATATTGTCAATATTATATTACATATTCATACAAAATAAGACAGGAAGGAAATATGTAAAAACAACAGAAGTAGTTACATCTGGGCAGTGGAATTATGGGTATTTGTTTTTGTCTTTATACTCATATTTCCCAAATTTCCTACAATGGATATATATTAATTTTATTCTTTAATACATTCCCTTTTACCCCTTCTTTAAATCTGGACCTTAAATGCACACAATTAGTTAACCACACTCCTCAGGCCATGGCACACCATCAGCAGCCTCTAAGTATGGCCTCTATTTTGTTTTATATTCACTTATTTTTGCTTTTGTCACCCATCTCCACTCCTTCTATTTCCCCCGCCCCCACAGACACCCACTCAGGTATATTTAAAGTATGTTCTTTCTATCCATATGCCATACACTTGTTGGGGTGTATGCATATCCAAATAGAGTAAAAAATATATATATGAAGAGCTGAAGTTCTGTTTTATGATTGTTTTTAAATTTTTACATAAATGGTACAGAGTTGTGAATCTGATGCTATCTTATTTTTTCACTCAACATCATGTCTTTGGGATCATTCCTTGATGCTATTTGTAAATAAAATGCATTATTTCCGACTCTTGCTTAGGATTTTGTTATTTACATGTATCACTGTGGTACAGACTGCTGGCTGTTCCCCACAAGCAGTTTTATCCTCTTCCAGAACACACTCAGGGACTACATTTCCCAGTCTCCCCTGCAGATAGGTGGAGCCACACTAAGACACTTTAGCGCATGGATGCCAGCCCAAGAAACTTCTCCCTTGCTATCTCCTCTATGCTCTTTTCCCTTCTAAGCTAGTTGGTATGAGGATCCCAGAGTGACCTTGGAAGTCAATGGGTTTAAGGTGGCAGAGTCACCCTCAACCTGGGTCAGAATGCCTATGGGGAGGGGAGCCAGACTCACCTATCAGTAACATTCACCTTGGACTATTATATGAACAAAAAATACAACTTCCAGTGGGTCTGACACTTTACATACATGAGGGCCTATTTATTATAGCAGTGAATATTAACCCTAACCAGTAAAACATATTCTACTTATCCATGTCCTAGTGCAAGACACTAATGCCTCTTAATTCTTTGAAGCAACACTGTGACACATCCTCATACATATTTCCATTTACATCTGTGAGCAAGATTTTATTTTTAGGTTGTCTACCAGGAATGGAATTGCTGGGTCATAGGGTATGTACGGATTTTATTTACCTGACCAAAGCAATGTCAGGGGCATCCAGCTTTGGGGGCAGTGACAGCAGAGGTTTTGGTATTCAGATACCCAGCATCAACATTGCTGGTTGGGGTGTCTGTGCTCAGAGGGGTCATCACTGGGGCCATGTCACAAAGTGGTTTGGGCAACGTTCTATGGTTATGGTCTCTGACTGGCTTCCTGGGCCCCCTGGAGGGGCTGTGAACACCCATAATCATTAATAAAATTACTAGAGTGGGTTCTGTTGTGTGCAGCTGCAAATTCCTAATCTATGTTAGATTAGGGGTTGGCAAACTTCTTCTGTAAAGGACTAGACAGTAAATATTTAAGGTTTTCAGTGCCGTGCGGTCTGTGCCCCAATTCTCCAATTCTGCTTTTGTATCACTAACAGCAGCCAAAGACAATATGGAAATGAATGGGTGTGGCTGCATTCCAATATAACTTTATTGATAAAAACAGTAGCCTTCAGGCCACAATTTGCCAATCCCTGAGCTATCTCTCCTTTCTCTAAATCTCTATGTAGACATTTATATCATATTTCCTGATCTTGCTTTAGTCAGCTTCTTTTCTCAATCCGCTTTTGGGTCCCACACAGAACCTAACGCATTACCTCACCTGCAATAGACTGATTGAATAAGTGAGTGAGTGAATGAATGGCTTTCGTTTAGAGGTGGTCCCATGAACAATCCAAGCCAAGACCAGTGAGAACAGGAGCCAGCAGCAGACAATCTGTGCACCAGGGGAGTCCAGTCCTGCTCCATGTGCCCCTGGAGGACAGGGTGCTTTCATTTTTTCTGAGTCCCCAGAGCCTAGCACTATGCTTTACATGAGGTGCTTCTCTGTCCAGGATCTGTGCACTTAATTTTTTAGAAAGCCCCCAAGCAGGCCCCAGGCCTGGGTAGGTCCCTAGCTTTTCACACTTTCACCCAACACTGAACCCATCCCAGGCTAATGAGGAACCGAGAGAGTGACCTCCGCGCCCCAGAGGGGTAGGAACAGATATTTAGGGGACTCCCAGAAGCTTTGTAGAAACTCCTGCCTTGACTTTAAAGGTCAAGCTGGCCATCTCTGGCCTGCCTGCTCCCCCTCCCTGGTTTTCTTGGCCTAGAGAGAGCCGTGTTGGGCAGGGGAGTAAGGGTAGGATGGAGGGGTGGAAGCTGAAATCTGGGCAGACAGCAGGGTCAAGTGCCCAGCTCACTCCTCTCCTGCCCTCTGGCCGCCCGGGGAGCTCGAGCACCCCAAGGGTGGGGCTGGGAGGGGTGTGTTAGCTGAGGCAACTTTGGCCTGGGAGCAACTGGGCCACTCGCAGCGTGTTTTCTGTAGCTGGCAACACAATAGAAGTTTTGCTGAGACTCAGGGAGCGTCTACAAAGTGCTCTCCGAGAGCAAGGCGCTGAGGCCCCAGCTTTTGGGAGGCTTTTTATCTTTGTATCCAGGCGGAGGTGTGGAGGGGCAGGGCAAGACCAAGGTTGAAGACAGTTGTAGCCACCTCCGGCTGTTTCAGCTGTTGGGGTTGTTCGAAAAGGGAGTGGTCCTGTGAGATGAACAAAAGGCCAGGCTGGACTGGGGAGGAGGGGGTCACCTCCTTCCTTAAGGTGGGCAGGGAGGCCACTGGGAGCTGGTGACTTGGCTTCAGCCAGGGCCCTGTTGAAAGCCCTGCTGTAGACGGGCATCAGTGGGCACAGACAGGAAGGATACTGCACAGCACCAGAGGTAGGATTGCTGAAGCACATGTTTAACTTGTGTGAGAAACTGCCAATAGTTTTCCCAAAAGATTGTGCTGGTTTTTATTTCCACTAGCACTGTATGAGGGTTCCAGTTGCTTATTATTACTGCTTTTTCATTGCACAAGTAATACATGGGTATATTCCCCTATAAAGCTAACGTGCCTTTGAACAACCACCCAGCACCCACCACTCCCCTAGAATAATGCTGTCAGCTGTTGGGACAGCTTCCTCGCAGAACTTTTCTTGTGCATTTATGTACAATAACCCAACAAGGTTAATAAAATCGGCCAAAGGGTCAGGATTTCTACCACCAGATACTGCAAGAAGATCAACTCATGAGATAATGGTAAGTGGGTAGAGTCTCTGATTTTGGCAAAATGGGGTGGTCAGGAGAAGATAGCATCAAAGTTTTAGTGGGGACGGGGGGGAGATTATGTTCACATCCCTGGAGCTGAAAGCCCTGGGTTCAAATCATGTCTGTGCCATCATCATGCTGGGTAACCTCAGGCAAGTGATTCAACTTCTCTGTCCTCAGTTTCCCACCTAAAAATGGGAATAGTGATAATAGACACCTCCAAGTATTGTTATGAGATTTAACACAAATGTAAAGTGCTTAGCCCAGCTGGTGTGGCTCAAGCGTCAACCTATGAGCCAGAAGGTCACGGTTTGATTCCCAGTCAGGGCACATGCCTGGGTTGCAGGCTCGATCCCTGGTAGGGGACATGCAGGAGGCCGCCTATCAATGTGTCTCTCTCATCATTGATGTTTCTGTCTCTCCATCCCTCTCCCTTCCTCTCTGAAATCAGTAAAAATACATGTTTTTTAAAATGCAAAGTGCTTAGCACAGTGATGAGCACTTGTTAAATATTCAGGAAGTGTCATCTACTGTTACTATTTAACAACCCAAGTGTGTCTGTGTCCAAAGAGCACGTTCAGCTCACTGCAATCATTGTCTATACCTTCCTGGCCCCTTGGTGTTAGCTTTTCTATCTGTTGACTTAGGACACTTAGTGGAGGAGAAGGGAGAGACCTGGGCGATGCCAGTGGGTGGGAAGATGGGGAATCCAGGAAGGAGGAGCTTTACAGGAACCAACAGTTTCCAGAAGCAAGGGCCATAGAGCAGCAACAAAAGCCCCAGAGGTGAGTACAGCGAAGACGTAGAAGAGGCTGCTGAGCCTGGCAGCGGGACGTCCCGTCACAGTGACCTTTGGAAGGGACGTTGGGGGCAGAAACCAGCTTCAGAGGGGCAGGGACGGCCCGCACGCAAGCAGAGAAATTGGTCAGGAGCACCAATGCTTCTGAGAAATCTGGCCCAACTGGGTTGTATCTAGAAGGAGAGAAAAATGTGGGGGGTTTTGGTGTGTTTGTTGGTTTGTTGGTTTGTTTTTAAGGATAGATCATCTGAACAGGTTTAGGGGGGAAAAAGTATTTCAAGAGCTGTCACCACAGGGTCTGAAAGGAACATAGCCTGGCTCTCTCAGAAAGTTCCACCTCGGTTATAGGATCCACAAATTTCTATTGAACTGTTAACCACCCCCACACTCACTAATTTCATGGTGAGATACCAAGAAATAAATAACACAGTCTCCGCCCTTAATTGAGGGTGGTTTCCAGTCTGGCCTGGAAAAGTTCACAGGAACGTGAAAAAAGATAAAGTCATGATAAAAAGTGAAAACATGGAGACAGGCCTGGTTGGGAGAAAAGGTGGCAGCTTTGATGGCCCACAGGAAGATATTTTTAAAATTGACTTAGTTGCCATTGATTATAGATAGGACGTTTTCACAGTAAGATCTGAATTTCTCACGCCCCACGGCCTAAACATCAGCAAATTCTACAGCTCTGGCTTCAAAATGCAAATATCCAGAGTCTGATGACTTCTCCCTACCTCCACTCTTACCCACCTACTGTCCATTCTCTACATGCAGCCAGGGGGATTCTGTGAGGAACTAAGTCAGATCCTCTCTTTCCTTTTCTCAGAACCCTCCATGGCTCCCACCTACTCGGAACAAAACCCAGAAACCTCACAGTGGCCCACAGTGTCCTGCATGGTCGGCTCTATTACCCTCAGCTCCTTCCGCTTTCCCTTCTCTCCCTCTGTTCCAGCCACACAGACCCCTCACTGTTTCTAGGACATTCCAGTCAGGCTTCCTCCTTGGGACCTTTGCATTTGCTTCCCCCTTTTCCTGGACTGCTGTTGCCGTGGTCGGCAAACTGCGGCTCGCGAGCCACATGCGGCTCTGTGGCCCTTTGAGTGTGGCTCTTCCACAAAATACCACGTGCAGGCGCGCATGTACAGTGTGATTGAAACTTCGTGGCCACACTCAAGGGGCCAAAGAGCTGCATGTGGCTCACGAGCCGCAGTTTGCCGAGCCGCAGTTTGCCGACCACTGTCCTCGGGAAAGGATAACCCACAACTCATTCGGCGAATCTTTCCAGACTTGACTCAAATGCCCCCATCTCACTAAGGTTTCCCGGATCCGCCTCTAAAAACTCACACTACCCGTGACACTTCTACCCCCTGCCCTGGGGATGTTTCCCCACAGCACTTACCACCCTCTAACATGCTACATAGGCGATTTGGTTCACATCTGTCCCCCATTACTTTGCAAGCAGCGTCTTTAATCTGTTTTGACCCCATGGTCACGCCAGTGCCTGGAATAGTCCTGCACATATTAAGCTCTCCGAAAACATTTGTGCAATGAGTACATTTCCAGCTTCCCCAGAAGAATTTGGCAACACTGGGCAGAAGCTAGATAAGGAGGGGCCACCCCCTCTTCTGCTCACTGAAGTCCCCACCCAGCCCCCTTCACTCATTTGTTTTTTGTTCCCTGGGCAAATGGCAGAACCCTGCATTGGGAGTCCAGAGCCTGGCGTTCTGATCCCAAATTTTCCGTTAAATCGTTTCTTCCTTGCCACTTCCCTGTCCCTGCCAATCTCACTGCCTGGAATACCCTTCTCCTGTCTGCCTGGCAAACTCCTCTTCGTCTTCTAAATCAGGGGTCCGCCAACTCCGGCTGCCAGCCAAACCCAGCCGGCCGCCTGTTTTTGTGCAGCTTGTGAGCTAAGAATGGTTTTTACATTTGTAAATGGCTAGGGGAGGGTGGGGGGATCGAAAGCAGTCAATTTCATAACACATGAAAATTATATAAAATTCAAATTTCAGTGTCCATAATAAATAAAGTTGTATTGGCCGCACAGAGCCACGCCATTCATTCACCTGTCGTCAGTAGCACTACAACAGCAAAGCTGAGCAGTGGCGACAGAGACTGTGTGGCCAGCAAGTCTAAAATACTTGTCATCTGGCCCTTTACAGGAAATGTTTGCTGACCCTGGTCTAATTCCTTTCTTGAGATGAACAAAAACTAAAAACCACCAACGTCTTTCTCGGCCTCAGATCCTCTCTGAAACTTTCTCTAACTCCTGGACCCACTTTGGCCCAGGGAACCAGCTCATATTAGAGCCCTATGTATTTGTCCCCTTCCTCCTCGGAGACCTGGCCCTTATCTCACAGGCTCAAATCCTCCAGCACTGATCACGTTGCCTGATTGTCAATGACTATTGACTAAGCTTTACTGCCGGACCCAGGCCACCCACTTCCCTCTGGGCTTAGTTTTCTCATCTGTACAGTGGGAACCTTGGTCCCTGTGATCTCCAGCACTGCATGGAAGAAGCATAGCTGAGTCCTTGGCAGGCAATGTGAGATTATTCGCCAAGACAGATTTTTTAATATGTTTTATTGCTTTTTAGAGAGAGAGGAAGGGAGAAGGAGAGAGAAAGAGAATGATGGATATGAGAGAGAAACAACCATCGGCTGCCTCCTGTATGCACCCTGAGGTATGGAACCAGCGACCCTTTGGTGCATGGGACGATGCTCAACCAACTGAGCCACACCAGCCAGGGCCAGATTTTTTTTTTAAGACACTGTGAGGGCACAAAGGCCACAAACCCATAAACTGTGGCCCAATTTCAGCCCAAATGTGTTTTGCTTGGTTTGTACCTGCTCTAATATTGTTGTTTTTTACTTAGATATCGATATAAACATAACCTCTATAACCCTGCCCACTTCAGTCACGAGTACTATCTTTATGGCCCTTGTGGGCATTTGCCATCCCTGTGTAGAAAGTTAAAGATCGTTTCAGCCACAATGCCCAGAAGCCCTAAAGAAGCTTCTGGAGGCAAAGGTTAGGGATGTATTTAGGCCAGTTGTTCCCAAACTGGGTTGAACATCGAAATCACCAGGGAGTGTATAACATGCAGATTCCAGGCCCACCCCAGACCCACTGAATCCTACTCTCCATAGTATGTGGTGCTGGATATGAATTTTCTTTTCAAGATTCTCCCAAAATGCTTATGCATTGCAGATGGGAATATGTATTGAATCAAGCTCTGCAGATGGGAATTTGACTGTCCCTGTCAAAATTATAAATGTATCTATCTCTTGACCCAGCAATTCCACTGCTGGGAATTTATCTTCCAGACCAGTGCGTCTTAAACTTCAATGTGAACCCAAATCCCCTGGGCATCTTTCTAAGATGCAGATCCTGACCTAGCAGGCCCAGGGTGGGGCCTAGGAGACTCCAGTTTTAACAAAGCTCCCACCTGACACCCATCTACTAGTTCTGGAACATTCTGAAACACACATACCCAGGGATGCCTGTACAAGATGGGTCATTGTACCATAGTCTGTTATTTGCAAGTGTTGGGAATAACCTAAATGTTCACCCACAGGCGACCGTCAAATAGGTGCATCCCTGCAGCGGAGCATTATGCAGCCTTGAAAAGGATCATGGCGGCTCTTCACGGAATGGTGTGCAATGATCTCCGCGACATGTTATGAAACACAAAAAGCAAGGAGCAGAGCAGCGGGTGGAGTGCTCAACCGTTTGTATGAAGAGTGTTGAGGGGAACATTTATGCTCATGTTGACTTGTAGAAGCACAGAACAGCCTGGCAGGAGAAGCGTAACTGAATGCCTCTGGAGAAGAGAACAGAGTGGATGGGTGACAAGGGAGAGAGGGAGATATATTAGAATACCCACTTGAATTTTGAACTATAGGAATATAATACTTGTTCAAAAAACTTTTTAAATTTTAAATTATAATGATACCTAAATAAAAAGTCTCACTTCTGGTGCTCAGACATGAATTTAGACCATCAGAAAAGTTGGACCAGAGTGGGTCACCTCCTACCTCAGCACACCATGTACATTTGTGCATACACACACACACACACACACACACACACACACTTGCGACCCTTCAGTCCGCAGGCCGATACTCTATCCACTGAGCCAAACCGGTTAGGCTGCAGACAGCTTTGAGGACAGTCTGTGCAGCGCGTTGACAAGCAGACCAGGCTTAGACTCTGCAAACTTGTTAGATCCCAGTCCTGCCAGCCAAGTGATATAGAGCAAGACATTCAGCCTCAATGAGCCCCATTTCATGGGGGATGATCAAAATAACACTGGTCGCCCTACAGACCTTGAGTGGTGGGAAAATACTTCACAAACAAGAGTACACGTGAAAACACTAGTTATAACATGAACCCCAATGGTGAGCAGGGGGTGGGGCTGCCCAGCCTGGTCTCTGCAGGGTCTCGTGCAAACCTCCCAGGACACCATGCAAGGTGGAAACCCAATACCTTGACCTTTGCAGGGAGGCAACTGCTCTGAGCAACCCCTGGCAATGCTAATCACCAACTCTCCTCCCACCATCTGGTCCAGCTGCCAGGCTGAGTCACATGCAGGCAGGCTGAGGGACAGGCACATGACCTATATGTGGGGCTGGTGTGTGAGGTGGTTGGGGGAGGGTGGGAAAGGCCACAAAAGGCTGTAACTGCCCCCTCAGTGGGAAATTTCCTGCCAGAGGAGAAGATCTAAGCTTGATTCTTAGGTTTGGAACTCAGCTGGCTGCCTGGATGTCTGGTAGAACTCCTCCTTCAGGAAGCCCACTGGGTGAGAGAGAGAGAGAGAGAGAGAGAGAGAGAGAGAGAGAGAGAGAGAGAGAGAGAGAGAGAGAGAGAGAGAGAGAGAGAGAGAGAGAGAGAGAGAGAGAGAGAGAGAGAGAGAGAGAGAGAAAGAGAGAGAGAGAGAGAGAAGAGAAGAGAAGAGAAGAGAAGAGAAGAGAAGAGAAGAGAAGAGAAAGTGTACATGGAATAATAATAAAAATAACTAACAAATATGCAGCACTTACTGTGTGCCAATCTCTGTCCTAAGCATCCTGCAGATTAAACTCTGTGAATCTTCATCAACACCAGAATCCTCATCACCCCCTTTCCAGATGAGGAGCCAGAAGCACAGCACAATTAATAATTCACCCAAGGTTATATAGTCCAGATTCAGAGTCAGGCAGTGTGACTCCAGAGGCCCCACTCGGAACCTCTCAGCTACAGGGAATTTCATTCCTTGAAGGGGTTTTCCAGGTGTCACTGGGCTCAGGGCAGTGGATGACAATGGTGGAAACACTGCCAGCTTCTATGGGCATCTCTCTGTGGAACATTGGACAAATTAACCCTGTGCTTCATGCTGAAGAGTCTCCACTTCCCCACCTGTAAAATGAGGATCGTCATGGCAGTGCCCAACTTTCAGGCTGTCTCAAGGCTCAGTAATGCGGTATGGAGAGTCCTGCACACAGGACTGCACAGATATTAACTTTGTTAATATAATGTATACCCATTATTATCCAGTACAATTGAATGAGGTATTAAAAAGAAAAATAAAACAGCTAGAAACCCCCAGGCCTGTGTAAGAAGAAATCAAATCTCTTTTTTTTAACTGTCTGTCCATATCATTCATCTGTAACATGTAACTTAAGTAACTTGCCTTTTCTCCTGTTTCTATAAGAAAGCAAGATAGCCCTAACTGGTTTGGCTCAGTGGGTAGAACATCAGCCTGCGGACTTAAAGGTCCCAGGTTCAATTCCAGTCAAGGGCAAGTACCTTAGTTGCGGGCACATCCCCAGTGGGGGGTGTGCAGGAGGCAGCTGATCAATGTTTCTCTCTCATTGATGTTTCTAACTCTCTATCCCTCTCCCTTCCTCTGTAAAGAATCAATAAAATATATTAAAGGAAGAAAGAAAGAAAGAAAGAAAGAAAGAAAGAAAGAAAGAAAGAAAGAAAGAAAGAAAGAAAGAAAGAAAGAAAGATAGTGTTAGCAAAGAAAGTACACAGATCTTGGTCATGATTAAAACCACTTTCATTCTTTCAAAGACACCAAGAATCTTGATTTCTTGATTTCTACCAAGAGATTTTCACAGAAGAGAAACCCACACACAGCACCAAGTCCAGCCTGGTGGCAGGGGGACAGATGAAATGTATCTTTCAAGGACACCTTCAGCTCTTGGTCCTCGGGAAATTCGATTCAACAATGATTTAGTGAGCATTTACACTGTTCCAGGTCCCTAGTAGGGATTGGGGAGATACCACTCAATAAGACAGATACAAATCCCCCTGTCTCATGAGGCTGACGTTTTAGGGGAGGAGACAGATAATAAACAAGTAAAGAGATCATCTAATGTCAAGCGTTGAGAAATGCTGTGAAGAAAAATAAAGCAGAATTAGAACATGGAGAATGGGGGGGGGCGGTGTTATTAATTTGAACAGAGTGACATTTGAGCAGAGAGCTGATGAAGTGAGGGTAATTAGGGAAAAAGTATTCCAAGTTGAGGGAATGAGTGGCATGTGCAAAGGCCCTGAGGCAGGCACAGGGAGAGAATGATAGAAAATGAATTTGGACAAGCAGGCAGGCCTTGCCTCTGTCTCTTTTCTTTGCCCAACTGGGATGAAAACAGTAACCTGCCACCCCACCTCCATTCCAGAGCCGCAGGGAGATAACGGATGGGAAAGTGCTTTGAGAGGGAGAGCAGGAACAGTGTTATTAATGGACATGCTGGACAAGGCCCGTGCCAGGTGCACTTTGGGACAGTATGCTTCCTCCTCCCTCCTGGTGGTTCTGTTATCCTAAATACCAGCACTGGGCGAGTCCAAGCTGCAAATAGTTCTGTGCTCTAATTCAAGGGATGGAAAAGGTAGGGCCCAGAGAGGAGGGGAGACCTGCCTCAGGTCACAGAGCAAGTTCCTCCACAGCCCTAATTTTCAGGATTGGGCTCAAAAGTAGTGAACAAATATTGAACCAGCCCACTCTCCAGTGAAGATAAGAGTAAATAAAATCAATATTCTTATCTCCTTAAGAAGTTGCTACTTCCCCAGGGCAAGAAAGAGGTGAGACAATTAGCTGGGGGGGTTGGGGGGGGGGGTGTTGGGCTGGGGGAGTCACACTCGGCAAAGCAAATTAAATGTGTTAAATTAGCAATTTCTCCAATAGATTGATCTCTTCGCTCTCGTCAGGTGACCTCTCATTTGTGCTTTTCAAAACATTCCCCAAATTTTCCCAGGTCTTCACAGCCCAAGACTCGGGGCTGGTTGTCACCTTCCCACAGAAGAGAGAGTGAGAGCGAGAGCGGGGCTCAAAGTAGTGAAATAGCTCATCTGAAGCTGTACAGCAGGTTTATCTGATCAGTCAGCAGATATGGCCTAACTGTGGCCTGAGAAAACGGCGGGGAGCAGGCCACACAGAAAATAACATAATGAATAAGATCATTTCAGAGAACACAAAGATGAAATAAAACATGGGGACGGCAGAACTAATTTAGTGTGGTCAGAGAAGGGCCCCGGGGGGGTGACATATGAGTGGAGAAGAAACCAGCTATGTCCAGAGCCAATCAAAAGAGGGTTCCAGACTGAGGCACTACACACACACACACACACACACACACACACACACACACAGTCCCTGTGGTCCCAACAAGCATGGTGGTGGAGGAACGAAACAGGGCAGACCAGGGGGAGGGGCGGGGGAAATGAGATCAGAGATGGGGGCAGGGCCTTGCAGGCCACTGTAAGGAATCAGATTCAGTCCTAAGGGCAGAGGCTGCCAGTTCAGGGCTCTCTGGCCGGTGGCAGAGCTGGGCCTTCAAACCCAGAGCTCCTTCTTCAGAACCAAGGCTCGCTCTTCCCTTTGGCCTTTTATGCATCCTGGTACTTCCTCAGCTGACCCTGGAAGTTCCTGGTTGTACTCCTAGCATGTGACTCTGTCTTGCTCTGCTCAGCCCCGCTTTCCCACAAAGTCAGCATCGACTTGACTGCCTTTCTCACACGCACAGGCCGACCTTCACCTCATCTTCTCAAGTTCAGACTCTCTGGGGATCTTGCAACAGCAGATGAATTTGCATCCCCCTCCTCTTGTGGCAACAGCAGGTATTAGGGAAGGGAAAGAGAGAGAGAGAGAGAGAATATGAATGTGCCTTTCAGGAGTGAATCTGCAGCAAGCTAGGTAGAAAGGCAGAGAGAACACAGGTAAGAGCTGGTATAAGGGGCTTACCAGCCTTGCCCCGGGGACAGGCTCCCAGTGGCCATCGCTGTCTCCTCTGGCCTTACTTCTGGTGTTAGGAGGTGGCAGACAGGATCCCAGAATGTAGCTGCCCAAAAATAGCCATGCAGTGGGGACAGCCTCTGGGGAACCTGAGGGGGTCCTAGGTTGTATAAGGTCATCATTACTGTCTACACATTTTGTTATTCCTTGAACATATTTCCTTAAAATTCAAATTATGCATAAAGAGAATGAATTGGAAACTATATTGGCCAGTGTAGGGTGTGTTTCTGTGTGTGTTTTAAAAGTCAATTAAATCAACAGGAACAAGACAGCATGTCCACTTTCACCACTCTTATTCAACATAGCACTGGAAGTCCTAGCCACAGCCATCAGACAAGAAAAAATAAATAAAAGGCATCCAAACTGGAAAGGAGGAAGTAAAACTGTCGTTATTCTCAGATGACATGATATTGTACATAGAAAACCCTGCAGACTACACTGAAAGACTACTAGGTTTAATTAAAAAAATTTGGCAATGTAGCACGATACAAAATTAATACCCAGAAATCAATGGCATTTTTATGAACTTTGAGAAAGAAAAACTAAAAAAACCATTGCAACAAAAAAAAATTAAGATACTTAAGAATAAACTTAACCAAGGAGCTACAAGACCTGTACTCAGAAAACTACGGGACCTTGAAAAACAGATAGAGGAAGATATAAACAAGTGGAAGAATATACTGTGTTCATAGATTGGTAGAATAAACATCATTAAAATGTCCATATTGCCCTGGCCAGTGGTTAGCATGTCAGTCCAAACACCAAAGGGTCTCGGGTTTGATTCCCCATCAAGGGCATGTACCTGGTTGCAGGTTCTCTCCCTGCTCCCGGTGGGGGCCTGTTCAGGAGGCAACAAATTGATGTGTCTCACATTGATCTTTCTCTCTCTTTCTTTCCCCCTCTCCCCCTCCCTCCCTCCCTCCCTTCCATTCTCTCTCTCTCTCTCTCTGAGAAGCAATGAAAAAATAAATGTCTATATTACCCAAAGCAATCTATAGATTCAGTGCAATCCCTATTAAAATACCAACAGCCTATTTCACGGATCTAGAACAAGTACTCCAAAAATTTATATGGGACCAAAAAAGACCCCAAATAGCCTCAGCAATCTTGAAAAAGAAGAACAAAGTTGGAGGAAGCACAATACCAGATATCAAGCTATACTACAAAGCCACTATAATCAAAACAGCCTGCTACTAGCACAAAAATGGGCATTTAGAACAATGGAACAGAACAGAGAATCCAGAAATCGACCCAAGCCATTACGCTCAATTAATATTTGACAAAGGAGGCAAGAGCATGCAATGAAGTCAAGACAGTCTCTTCAATAAATGGTGCTGGGAAAATTGGACGGGTATATGCAAAAAAAATGAAATTAGACCACCAACTTAACACCATACACAAGAATAAACTCAAAATGAATAAAATATTTAAATGTAAGTCATTAAACCCTAAAAATTCTAGAAGAAAACTTAGGCAGCAAAATCGCAGACATCTCACACAGCAGACGGTTCACAATCGCTTAGGGCAAGAGAAACAACGGAAAAAGTAAACAAATGGGACTACATCAAACTAAAAGGTTCTGCACAACAAAAGAAACCAGCATCGAAATATAAAGCTTCTTTCCCATCGGGTGTGGCTCAGAGGTTGAGGGGGGACCTATGAACCAGGAGGTCATGGTTCGATTCCCAGTCAGGGCACATGCCCGGGTTTCAGGCTAGATCCCCAGTAGAAGCCGTGCAGGAGGCAGCCTATCAATGATTCTCATCATTAATGTTTCTTTCTCTCTCTCCCTCTCCCTTCCCCTTTGAAATCAATTTAAAAAAATTTTTTTTTAATGAAAAGGGGACCCACTGTATGGGAGAACATATTTGCCAATGATACATCTGACAAGGGGTTAATGTCCAATCCAAAATATATAAGGTACTCATGCAACTCAACAAAAGGAAGATAAATAATCCAATTAAAAAATGGGCAGAGGACCTGAATAGACACTTCTCTGAAGAGGACATACAAATGGCCAATAGATATATTTAAAAAAATGTTTAATAGCACTAATCATCAGAGAGATGCAAATTAAAAGGACAATGAGGTATCACCTAACACCTGCCAGAATGGCTACCATCAATAAATCAACAAACTACAAGTGCTGGCAAGGATGTGGAGAAAAAGGAACGCTAGTACACTGCTAGTGGGAATGCAGACTGGTGCAGCCACTATGGAAGACAGTAAACAGTGTGGAGTTTCTCAAAAAATTAAAAATGGAACTGCCATTTGACCCAGTGATCCCACTTCTAGGAATATATACTAAAAATCCCAAAACACCAATCAGAATGAATATACGCACCCCTATGTTCATAGCAGTGTTATTTACAATAGCTAAGATCTGGAAACAGTCCAAGTGCCCATCAGCAGATGAGTGGATAAAAAAACTGGTACATTTACACCATGGAATACTATGCAGCTATAAAAAAGAAGGAACTATTACCTTCTTTGAGACAGCATGGAGGGGCCTGGAGATGATTATGCTAAGCAAAATAAGCCAGTCAGAGAAAGACAAATATCACAGGATCTTACTTATATGTGGAATCTAATGACCACAATAAACTGATGAATAAAATAGAATCAGAAGCATGGAAACATGGAACAGGCTGACAAATTTCAGAGGGAATGGGGTGGAGGGCGGGCTGAAAGAGATTAACCAAAGAACTTCTATGCATACATGCATTGCCCATGAACACAGACAACAGGGTGGTGAAGACCTGGAGTAGGGTGGGAACCGGGTGGTAGGGGGCAAAGGAAGAAGAAGGGGGAGACATTGGTAATACTCTCAACAAGAAAGATTAAATAAATAAATAAATAAATAAATAAATAAATAAATAAATAAATAAATAAATCATTTTAAAAGCCAACTAGTCCATCTATTGCATTTTCCCATTTTTCCTTTCCAACCTGGGCCCAGCGGAGTGGCCCCCACAATGAATGAAGGTGAGAAGGACCGTTCTGTCATCAAGAGAAACTGATCAGAGAATACACCATCAGCATTCACAAGCACATTCAAGGGGTGGGCTTCAAGAAGTCTTTCCCTTGGGCACACAAGGAGATCTGGAAATTAGCCTTGAAGTTGAATGGAGACTCCAGAAGTGCACTTTGACCCAGGCCAAAGAAGAGGGAATGTCCCTTACATACCTGTGGATGGTTATCCAGAAGCGTAATGAGGATGAAGATTCACCAAACAAGATCACCACATTCAAAAATCTGCAATCCGTGTGGATGAAGGCTAACCACTGATTGTCAAGTAGAGTTACAAAACCAGAATTTCTTTAAAAGCCAAATAATCGAACTTATAAAACTGAGCCTAAATATTTTAAAACTTAATATACACTCTAGAGCAGCTTTATATTTACAGAAAAATTGAGGGGAGAATACAGAGAGTTGCCTATACCCTCTGAACCCCCGCCGACCACCACCACCAAATTTCCCGCTATTAGCATCTTGCATTAGTGTGGTACATTTGTTACAACTGATGAGCCAATATTGATACACATTATTAACTAAACCCATAGTTTACATTAAGATCCACTCTGTGTTGTATATTCTCTGGGTTTCAACAAATATATAACACATAGTTCCCATTGTAGTAATATTTAACATTGTAGTTTCTCTGCCCTAAAAATTCTGTGTTCTGCCTATTCATCTTCCCTCCCTCCAAACCTCTGGCAACCACTGATCTTTTTACTGTCACATTATTTTGCCTTTTCCAGAAAGTCGTATATTTAGAATCGTACAGTATATAGTGTTTACAGATTGGCTTGTTTCACTTAGCAATATACATTTAAGTTTCCTCCATGTCTTTTTGTTGGCTTGATAGCTCATTTTTTTAAAATCACTGAATAATATCCCATTGTCTGGATGGACCATAGTTTGTTTATCCACTCACCTACTGGAGGACATCTTGGTTGCTTCCAAATGTTGGCCATTACAAGTAAAAGCTTATACATTTTTTTAAATATTTTTTTTCTTCTCATTGCAAAAAGCAATGACATATGGTCATTGTAGATTAGGAGAACACAGACAAACACAGAGAACAAAATAAACATCTCTCATTTTACAAATAAAGTAACTGAGGCTGGGGGAGGGAGAGTGGCGTGTTCATTCATTCCTCCCTCCAGTGAATATTTGCAAAGCTCCTCCTATATGCAGGCATGTGCTTGGGCAGGGGACACCACTGAGAACAAAGGAGACAAGCTCTTCCTCTGCCCCCCTGGAGGTGACATTCTAGAATCTAGATGGGCAATAACCAAGTAAATAAATGATATGCATAATGAAAGAACAGCTAATATTTATTGTGTACTTCTTTAGTGCCAGGCATTGTTCCAAAACCTTTGTGTGAATTGAGACAATTAATCTTCATAAGCGCAGATGGGAAAACTGGGGTCCAGAGAGGCCAAATCACTAATCCAACATCACACAGCTGGAAAGTGGAGGGAGCAGGATTTGAACCCAGCTCGTGGGCTCCCAAGTCTGTGGGCTTACCACTGCTCTACTACAACAAGAGGGAGCCTTTTCAGACCAAGGGTTGGTGGCAGAGCCCAGGCTGATCCCTGATCTTCAGCTTTTTGTCTGCCGTTAGGGTTCTGAGAAGCCAAACGTCATTGTCCTTCCTGGCTTCTTCCAGTCTTTTAGCCGTGGTCCCCGAGGACTGGAGGAAGGGCCTTGGAGCTCAGTGGCTGGCCAGGGCTCCTGAGTGCAATCGGATGCCCTTTATTTTTAAGCCATTAAATCCCTGGTGACAAATGCGGCTCTTCAGAGGAGCAAGATGACCTGACCAAGAGAGAGTCATCGCTGGGTATGGAAAAAAACAATCTCAAAGCACACACCTCAGCGGATGTATTTGGCCATCAGTCAGGGAGGAGCAGTCTCACTCAACTCTGTTTCCTGCAAGGCAGTTCAAAATCTGCAGCAGAAAAAGCCAAAAGGTTCAATAAACGGTGTTGGTGAGGCTCTGGGGAAACAGATACTGTCCTAGACAGCTGGTGGGAGTCGGAGTTGCTTTGGGAAATGATTGACACCAACTACCCAATTTTATTTACTGATTTTTAGAGAGAGAGGAATGGAGAGGGAGAGAGAGAGAAAGAAACATTGATGTGCAAAACATTGATTGGCTGCCTCCTGCATGTCCCTCACTGGGGATCAGGCCTGCATCCGGGGCATGCGCCCTGACTCGGAATTGAATCGGCAGCCTTTTAGTGCCTGAGACAACACTCAGCCAACTGGGCCACACCAGCCAGGGCTCAACTACCCAGCTTTAAAGGAACACAGCCTTGGACCCAGCAATTCCAGGTCCAAGAGTTTCATCGTACAGGCATCCTCTCTGTGTGTACACTGATGTACATACAAGGCTACACAGCACAGCAGTTTGTAGTAAAAGAACTGAATAGGACTGGCCAGGTAGTTCAGTTGGTTAGAATGTTGTCCTAGTACATCAAGGTTGCAGGTTCAGGACACATACAAGAATCAACCAATCGCCAAAACCAGTTTGGCTCAGTGGATAGAGCGTCGGCCTGTGGACTGAAAGGTCCCAGGTTTGATTCCGGTCAAGGGCATGTACCTTGGTTGCGGGCACATCCCCAGTAGGAGATGTGCAGGAGGCAGCTGATTGATGTTTCTCTCTCATCGATGTTTCTAACTCTCTATCCCTCTCCCTTCCTCTCTGTAAAAACTCAATAAAATATAATGTTTTTTTTTAAAAAAGAATCAACCAATAAATGCATTAATAAGTGAAACAACAAATTTCTCTCTTCTCTCTCTCTTTAAAAAAAAAAATCAATGAAAAGTAAAAATGGCCCATCCCTCTCCCATTCCCTAACCAGGTCCCTGGTTAAATAAATAACAGCCATACAGGCATCCTTCACCTCACCGAGCTTCGCTTTATTGAGCTTCACAGGTATTGCATTTTTACAAACCGAATGCAAGACCCTCCACCAGCAAAAAGATTCCGGCTCGCTTGGAACCAAATCCAAGACGCCTCTGAGGTATGCCTGTGCATACTTGCAAAGAAGTGCTCCACGTACTGCAATTGAGCTTCATTCAAGATAAATTGTTTAAGGGGGAAAGCAAGGTCGGAACATTAAGTGCTATCTCTGCTGTAAGAAAAAGGGGTAGGGGCTATTCCCGAGGTGTTGAATCATGACAGTGGCAAGGACCTGGGGGCAGGGATCCCATGCTGTGCAATGAATGGCAAAGTCCTCAACCTCTCCAGGCTTCAGTTTTCCAAACTGTAAAATTGGGCCCTAATATCTAGGCTCTTTGGAAAAATTAGATAATCTATGTGAGGGGCTCTGCTCAGTGCCTAGGATGTAGGGATTGATTAAAAAGAATGGCTATAGCCCTGGCTGGTGTCACTCAGCGGTTAGAGCATTGACCGGCACACCAAAGGGTCTCTGGTTTGATTCCCAATCAAGGGCACGTACCTGGGTTGCAGGTCCAGACCCCAGCCCTAGTTAGGGCTAGAGCAGGAGGCAACCAATCAATGTGTCTCTTTCACATCAATATTCCAATGTTCCTCTCTCTCTCCCCCCTCCCTTCCTCCTACTCTCTCTAAAAAGCAATGGGAAAAAATATCCTCAGCTGAGGATAAAAAAAAAAAAAAGAATGGCTATAATAATAATTATCATTATCCACAAACACTCTCTCGAGGAAAACACAAGAAACTGGGTAGCTGGCTACTTCTGAGGACTGGGAGGATGGGGATGGGATAGAGGGCGACTGAGAGTGCATGCCCTTATTGAAACATTAGACTTTTTTTTTTTTTTACCTTGTGCATGTATCACACATTTAAAGAATATCATTTAAAATAGGGGAAAAGAGCCCACCCAGCGTGGCTCAGTGGTTGAACGTCAACCTATGAACCAAGTGGTCACGGTTCAGTTCCTAGTCAGGGCACATGCCCGGGTTGCAGGCTCCATTCCCAGTGCGGGGCATGCAGGAGGCAGCCAATCAATGATTCTCTCTCATCACTGATGTTTCTATCTCTCTCTCCCTCTCCCTTCCTCTCTGAAATTATATATATATATATATTTAAAAACAATAAAATAGGGGGGAAGAGCAAGTTCAAAATGAGGTGATTTTTCCACTGGATTTTCTGAGCTAACAGCAACCTGTGTGTCAAAGCCTTGCTCCCCCTGGGCCTCGCCTGGGAGACTGTTGGAACTGCAGGCCCAAAGCCCCACCCCAGACCTGCTGAGCCAGAATCTGCATTTAACCAGATGTCCAGGTGAGCTGCACACTTATGCAAGTTTGAGAGGCACCGGTTGTAAGACTGCTGCCCTAGCGGCTGCCAAAGGCCAGAGGCGGCATTTTTCCATTTTGTGACTCAGCGTAGCACACACAGGATGAATGGAATGAGTTGCCCCTCCCTTGGGGTAGTGAGGGAGGAGGGGAGAGAACAGTAAGAATTAAGAACCCTGCTTGCTCTCTCCCCACAGGAGGTTGTAGTACTTGAGATCTGAGGTGTGTGGCTTTTGACGACTCCCCACTTAGGGCTTAAAATAACTTTCTGGTTTAAAAAGAAGAAGGAGGAGGAGGAAGAGGAGGCGGAGGAGGAGGAGGCGGAGGAGGGGGAGGAGGGGGAGGAAGAGGAGGAGGAGGAGGAGGAAGAGAAAGAGGAGGAGGAGGAGGAGGAGGAGGAGGAGGAAGAGGAGGAGGAGGAGGTAGAGGAGGAAGAAGAGGAGAAGGAGGAGGAGGAGGAAGAGGAGGCGGAGGAGGAGGAGGAGGAGGAAGAGGAGGCGGAGGAGGAGGAGGAGGAGAAGGAAGAGGAGGAGGAGGAGGAGGCGGAGGAGGAGGAGGAGGAGGAGGAGGAGGGGGAGGAAGAGGAGGAGGAGGAGGAAGAGGAGGAGGTGGAGGAAGAGGAGGAGGAAGAGGAGGAGGGGGAGGAAGAGGAGGAGGAGGAGGAAGAGGAGGAGGTGGAGGAAGAGGAGGAGGAAGAGGAGGAGGGGGAGGAGGAGGAGGAGGAGGAGGAGGAGGAGGAGAGGGAGAAAGAAAGAAAAGGGAACCTCTCGCTGCAGCCCACACAGCGCCAAGAGGAAAGAAAGCCTCTGTTCCCCCATCCCATTTTATCTGTTTGGAGACAGTGACAGAAGAACTGCGGGAGGAGAAATCAGGTGGGAGGTTCTTAGAGCTGAAGGGCTTCTGAGATGATCCACTTCAAGCTTCTTATTTAATAGGTGGGAAACAGAGGTCCAGAGATGGAAATACTTTGTCCAGGTCACACAGCAAATTAGGGGCAGAAGCAGTTCAGGGATCATAGAGGCAAGAGAGTCCTTGAAATTTGAGGGGCCTCACAGGTAATCCTACTGAGAGAGGCAGATCAGCCATTCTATCCTTTAGGCCACAGAACAGGCCTGTGAGCCAGCTGGGCTGATGAGAATTGGTTCTGGATCCTTTGTTAGTATTGGGAGCCATCTTTGCATCTACCCACAGGTATAGAACTTGCCATATTTAAAAAAAAAAAAAGTAGTAAAATACACAGAAGATTTATCCTCCTAACCATTTCTTAGTGGACAGTTGAGTAGTATTAAGTACATTCACATTCCTGTGCAATGAGCCTGCACTTTTGATGGGGACAACCGTAGGAGTGTTTCACAGACACCATGCAGATGGCAACTGTGGACGGAGCCGCCCTCACACCCAGCAAGTGTCCTCTCAGATGTACCAGTCAGCTTTGGCTGTGTAACAAACAACCACCAAAAATATCTCACTTATTTCTATTCTTTTCACCTAAAAGGCTTCACCAAGGGCTGGAGGAGGCCCTTATTACAGAGGGGAGTCTGCAGCTAAAACCCAGGAACGAGCTTTGGATCCAGACAGACCTGGACCCCAATCTTGGCTCAACCTCTTGCAAGCCGTATGATTAATTAGATAATTGTCCCAGTTGTTTCTCAACTGTAACAGGAGGAAAATAGAAGCCCCACTTTAAATTGTACTTGGTAACCACAGTAGACACAATGTTAAGTATTACAATGGACCAACCCAATTGACCATTACAATTAGGCCCAGCTCACCAAGATGCTCAGACTATGAAAGGCTGGAAGGGCCTGGGCCTGAGTGAGAGAAGATTCCGGGTTCTCCTCTCACTTACCCTCCTCCACGTCACACCTTCATTTAGGCAAGAACGGTGGGCAGAATCACCCATACTCATTAAATTACCATGGCTTTTCCCATTGAGCGCCTATAACTGAATAGGTGCACATTACATGCACATGTAAAGTAATGCCTTTGTATTTATATTGTGTTTATGCACCTAGATCCTAAGCTCTGTGAAGGCAGGGACTGGCATGGGAACAGCTAAATATTTTGCCAGGTAGAATACAATTAGTCATGGCTGCAAAGTGCCATGGGGAAGGCCAACCATTCACCCTGAGGCCGGGAAGGGCTTTGCAGTCTTCTGAACGAGCCCTTGAAGGAGAATTAGGGGATAGACGAGGATCCAGCATTTATTAGCTATTTGCTTGGCACTATGTTTCTTGCTTTCATTTTTTTCTACTTAGTTTTTTTTTTACTTTAAAAGATGACACGAGTGGACCAGTTAGCTTTTGCTGTAGAACAAACTCATTTATTTCTTCCTCACACATCTGTGGATTTTCTGGGAGATATTGTTGATCTCATGATCTCAGCTGGGTCTCTGGGCAGTGGATCTCCCACATGTTGTACATTTTGGGGGGACTAGCAGGCAACCTATGGCACTTTGCAGCCATCATTTCATTACCCTTAGTGAAAGGCAGGAGCACAGGGGACCAGCCCAACTCCATCAGCATATCTCATGTTCACTGATATCCCATTGGCCAGGGTCAGTCACATAGCCAAGGCCAAAGACGAGAGATGGAGAAGTACATTCCTTCCATGAAAGTGAAGGTTGAGAGGGTGCACACTTGCTCAATAATAAGCTACTCTCCAGCAACCAGTAATACTTGAATGCAGTCTCATTAAAAATCCAAACTAGAAAACATAAAAGCATAACAAGAGACGAAAATACTACCCTCACCTTCCCGATCCCACCCTCTCTCCACCCAGGCATAAGCACTTCATCATCAGTATGGGATGAGTCCTACCAGACTTCCTCTGGACCTGGCCCCCTCACACACAGAAGGTTTTTATTTTTCACAATGAGATCATACTACATAAATGTTCACATGACAATTAAAGTATCTAATCATTTAAGTAGTATATTGGCCCTATGATTAAGCTTGTTGAGTTACCATTTTATAAATAAGGAATCTGAGGCCCTCACTGGTTTGGCTCAGTGGATAGAGCATTGGCCTATGGACTGAAGGGTCCTGGGTTCAATTCCAGTCAAGGGCACATGCCTGGGCTGTGGGCTCAGTCCTCAGTGGGGGGCATGTGGGAGGCAGCCAATCAATGATTCTCATCATTGATGTTTCTCTCTCTCTCTCTCTACCTTCCTCTCTGAAATCAATAAAAATATTTTTTAAAATAAGGAATCTGAGATTAAGATGCTTAAACAAGATCACCCACCTCTTAAATAGTTGAACCACGATTTGAACGCAGGACTTTCCAAAAATTGTTTTAATTGCAATGAGGCTGTCTCTATGAAAAGGGGACTGGGTTGGTCCATCAAACATGTTACCAGCTCACTGTACCTATCCTTTGGGACCACTGAGAAGGATGTGTGCTTGTGTGTATGAGTTTTAGGAAAAGGAAAAGGGAGTGTTTGCTGTGACTGGACTTAGGTTAGGAGCTTTGGGAGACACAATGTGGAGGACAAAAAATCTCCCCCCTCAGGTCACGTTTAATTGAATCAAAGAAACCAGGAGTCTCTCTTGAGGCAATTTAATAACAGGGCAGGATGTGCTGGGTGAAGTGTGGGGCACCTACAGGAAGTTTCATTATCTACCCATCTAAGAGCTGAACGCTGAAGGCGAGCTCAGCCAAGAGCTGATACCCCTGCTCAGCCTTGGGGAGGACGCAGGCCTTAACCACATTCCTAGAAAACTGGTAGAATTTAGAGAAAGGAGGAAAAAACGCACTCCAAGCAAGAATTGGGGATGGTGACTATCACTCTATCACCTCCAGCAGCATGCCATCTGAGTGTGTCACCAGGGGGTCAGGGAAGTACATTCTAGCAGAAACCTGAAGGCTGATTGGGAATTAGGTTTAAAAAAAGTGGGGGGTAGAGAGGGAATGGCATGTGAGAAAGCCTTGACTGAAGCTGGAGAGGGCTTGGGCATCAAAGAGAAAGACACTTGGGTGGAGATGGGGGCAGGGATGTGGTTCAAGATAAGGCTGAGCGGTTGGCAGGGGCCAGGCGGGCAGGCACGTGAGCTGAGCTCATTGGGAAGGCGAATAAGAGGGGAAAGATGTGGTGTGACCACAGGCTGGTGCGAGAGGAGGAGTGCGCATGTATGTGCTCTGTGTAAGAATGGCTTCGTGAGCGTGTAAGAGAACAAGGGCAGGGCAGCAAACGGCTCTGCCACAGGGCCAGGGCGGGTACTGTGTCAATCCTGTGATGACTCTGGAATATGACTGAACCAGCAGCTAAAAATTCAAGATTTTGAAAGCGTGCCTCAAATAGCAAAACTTGAGAAGCCCTTTACATGGAATTTGAACAAAGCACAAAAGAGGCAAATTCTGATGTGTTTGTGGTGCAGAGTAGAGGAAGAAGTGGGGGAGGGATTGGCATTTGGAAGGTGTCACAAGGTGACATCTGAGGATTGAATAGGTCTTGAGGAATGAATGAGAGATCACCAAGTAAGAATGGGGGCAGGACACAAGAGGCAGAAGGCACGGCAGAGGCAGAGGCAGAGGCAGAATGTTCTGAAAGTGCCCGGAAAGTGAAAAGTGATGGAAGGGTGCGAGTTAGATTCCTGAAGGAGAGGGGCACCAAGGAATGCGGCGGTTCAGCTGAGGATAAGCTGTGCAGAGCCTCCCACACCAGACACGCACACTGGGGAACGCCAGGATCAGATGGTACATGATAATATAATGGGCTTACCTTCGTGCTCTCTCACTCCCAGGGACTAGAGCAAGGCATTTGGGGCCCTTCCCCCTCTTCCTTCACACAAAGACACACCTTTTGGGGAGGTCCAGGTGACAGATGGGGGTGAGAGATCCTGTAATCCTATCCCCCATCCCTGAGTCAGAAAGCCCTTTCCCCATTGGGTTCCAGTCCAGGTCTACTGTGAAGACAGAGGTTGGAAAACTTTTTCTCATCCACCTGGCTTCAGGTAAGTGGGATGGAAGCCAACCTGAGTCCTCTGGAGACAGCTCTGCCTGTGCAATCGGCCCCTTAGAAGACACAAATGAAACCCAAAGCAACATGAAAGATGGCAAGAGGTGGCCAAGTGCTGATCTTATCAAGCAAACTCCTTAGAATCAAAGAAAGGGAATAGAGCTTTCCTTGTTTTCTCTCCTTTCTCTTCCTAGTTAATTGCTGACTGGGGGGTCTGTGGCAGGGGGTTGTAGGGGACTCCTAGATGTATCGTCAGGCCTGCAAGGCAGGTTCTCAGCCACCCTGGATTTTTACCATTTTCTTGTTGGAAGTCACATCAAGCAAACTGTTAAACACCATTTGGGGGGAGGGGCAGAAGAGGTTATAAAAAAAGAAGAAAAGAAAAGGAAAAGAAGACTGTCTCTACAAAAGGAGTTTATCATCTTGATGGAAGCAGGAAAGAGGCACATGTTTGTTATCTATCTCACTCAACTGTGAGCTCATTAGGAGCAAAGACCTAGTCAAAACCATCAAGGCATCTATCTCTGGAACCAAGTGCATAGTGGGACTCAATATCCATGTCATCGCCTTCAGAAATGTTTTAGTTATAAGTGATAGAAACCCAGCTAAGTCAATCTAAGGAGATTCGATCCTGAAACTTTCATTGGAAGTATTAGAAATACAGTGCTTTCTTTATGCTGATCTTGTTAGAGGGATAATGTCAGCATTAAGCCACCAGAGCTACCGCATGGAGAAACACCAGGGAAAACAGAGCAGGAGAGGAAAATTGAGCTCTGGATGATATCTTTGAGCCCCTGGATGAAGCCATGCCTGAATCCCATTGGTCTTTTAGTTGCAGCCTGAGTAGAGTCCCTTCTTGGTTCCAGTCAAGTTGAGTTGACTTTCAGTCACTTGTAAACAAAAAACCACATTGAAAGGCTGTTGTAAAGGTTAAACAAGATTGTAAATTATAAAGTGCTCAAAAAACAGGAGTTATTATTAGTAGCATTTTATAGTTCCATCTTCTGCATGCATATTGAAATCTGCTTTCACTTTAAAACTTTTACTTAAGGGAAAAAATGCTTAAAAGTCTATAAAATCAGGGCTGATATTCACTTGGTACCAGTGTGGCCACATGGATTATTTTAATACTGAAATATTTCCATAATGGTTGATAAATGGCACCACTTTGGATCTCCAGGACATACCCAACCTCTCTCTCAGGACCCTTCAGCCCATCCCACAGTCTGGCACCTAAGGAGTTAATACCAGGGCTGGCAGGGGATCCTGAACCTGCTCTCTGACTTAAGGCCTTCTCTATGCTACATATTTTTTACATCACCTCTGGGTATAGCTGTGTAACCTTTTCTGATCCCAAAGATGCCAGAGACATAATTTTGCACAGTGGTAACTAAGCAGGTATGGGCACCAGGCCAAGTCCTGCCTCCCTCCCTGCCTGTTACCTTGTGGTGCTCCTTGCCTTAATTCTACATCAGGGCCATATTTGTCATATCTGTGGCAATATGATATGCCTTTGTTTTAACACACGATGGCTGGCCCAATCCTTTCCCTGCAGTGGGACATATGGTCCGTTTTTGTTCAGCTCTTCAAATTTTAAAAACTCGCTCTGTTGGAAATTGCATTTCCATGTGGTGCCCATCTTTCTGGTAATAAGCAAAGGATTTCCTTCCTGCCTCGAACTTCAGCTTTGCGAATCACAAGACACAGTTTAGCCTTTTTGTCTGGAAATGTTTTTTTGGTTGTTGCTCTTTGAAATAAGAATCCATGGGCTCAATTATGTAATGCTGCCATTTAATAAATTATTTATTTCGACTCTAAGTCTATAAAGGATTTAAAATGGTTTATAAAAATACATACAAGATGAAATCAATACAAGAGGGAATGGCGGGGCGGGGGGAGGGTGGAATTAAGAAGCAGTATATCTGATAGGTAAGGTGCTCAGCTGCTATTGAGAGGGACCAGAAATAACAGTAGCCTAAACACCATAGACGTTTACTTTTCTCTTACATCAATGAAATCTGGAGAAAGGAAGTTTAGAACTGATTTGGCAGCTCCACAAAAGCAAGGACACAGGCTCCTTCTAGTGTCCTGTTTCAATAAATCCTTAGAATGTGGCTTCTGTCCTCAAGGCTGCCTCATGGTTCAAAATGGCTACTGGAGCTCCAGCCATTGCAGCCACATTTAGGCAACAGGAAGAAGGAAAGGAGAACACCCTATCTTTAAGGAGTCTCTCAAAAGTTCCAGCCCCAAACTTCAACTTATATATCAATTGGCCAGAATTTAGCCCTTGCTGCATAGGCAGCCGAGAAGTGCAGTCTTTTAGCTCGGCACAATGCCACCTCAAATAAAACCAAGATTGGGTTACTAGGAAAGAAAGGAGAATGGATAACAGGTAGACTGCTAGTAACCTCTGCTACAGGTAAGGAAAAGAAATAAAGCCAGGAATTCTGCTGGTTCACAAGACTGCCTATTGTAAAGACTTTTCGGGCTTCCAAATTGTCTCTGAGCATGCTAGCAACCATGGCAGAAAGAAATCCATGACTAAATACAAAGTGTTATTATCAAAGCAAAGAAAGCAAACCTATTGCCCAGAAAAACTTATTTTTTTTCCAGATTCAGAAGTTAAGAAGAAAGTCTACCCACAAGTCTTCACGAGGAAGACATGGGATGTGATGTCCTTAACAATATTCCTGCAAAATGGAACAACATGACTCTGGGATTTGCTTCAAAACTTCCGGGCCAGGAAGTGTGTGAGAGTATAGCTAAAACCAGATGAGCCATGAGTTGGTAATTGCTGAACTGGGTGATGGAGACATGGGACCTTTTTATACGTTTCTCTTTACTTTGGTGTTCAAAATTTATCCATAATAATAATAATAATAATAAAAGAACTTAAACTCTGCAAAGCCTCCTTTCCTACAGTTGCTTTTCAAGTGTTCCTTTCAATAAACTTGCCTTTAAGTTTAATTATCAGGCAGTTTCTACAATAATTAATCTGTCATATTTTTTGGCCTTTTTAGTAATGTCCTTATTTATTAACTTCTTTAACAGATTTATTGAGATATAATTCACATACCGTACAATTCACCCTTTTAAAGTATCACTGGTTTCTCAGAGTTGTACAACCACCACCACAATCTAAATTTAGATACTAGTATGTTTATCAACATATAGAAACCCCCTACCCATAAGCAGTCACACCCCATTCCCCTCCCCCACACATCCCCTGACAACCACTATCTACTTGCTGCCTTTCTGCATTTGCCTATTCTGCATATTTCATGTATGGAATCATACAATATATTTTCCTGTGTGTGACTAGCTTCTTTCATTTAGCATAATGTAGTCAAGGTTCATCCATGTTGTAGCATGCATCAGTACTTCATGCCTTTATACAGCCAAAAATTATTCTGTTTTATTGGTAATACCACATTTTGCTTATCCAATTGTCAACTAATAAACATTTGAGTTGTTTCCAATGTTTACTTATTATGAATATTGCTGATATGAGTCTTTGTGCACGAGTTTTTGTGTGAATATATGTTTTTATTTCTCTTGGGTATATACCTAGCAGTGAAATGGCTGGGTTAAATGGTAAACTCTATGTTTAAGATTTTGAGGAATAGCTGAAGTGCTTTCCAAAGTGGAAATGTATAATGGTTCCAACTTTTCCATAGCATCATCAACACTTGTTATTATCTGTCTTAATTATTTTAGCGATACCAGTGGGTGTTAAGTGGTGTCTTGTGGCTTTGATGTGCATTTCCCTAATGAGGAATGATGTTGACCATCTTTAAAAATGCTTATTTGCCATTTGTATATCTTCTTTGGAAAATATCTTTTCAAATCCTTTACCCACTCTCCAATTGACTTCTTGTCTTTTTATTGTTGGGTTGTAGGTGTTTTTATATATTCTGGGTACAAGTTCCTTATCACATATATGATCTGCAAGTATTTTCTAGCATTCTGTGGCTTTTTTACTTTCTTTTTAAAAATATATTTGTATTGATTTCAGGGAGAAAGGGAGAGGGAGAGAGAAACATCAATGATGAGAATCATTGATTGGCTGCCTCCTGCACGCCCCCCACTGAGGATTGAGCCCACAACCCAGGCATGTGCTCTGACCAGGAATCCTAGTTCATAGGTTGATGCTCAACCACTGAGCCATGCCAGCTGGGCTTTTTTATTTTCACTTTTTTTATGGTGTCCTTTGAAACACGAAAGTTTTAAATTTTGATGAACTCAAATTTATCTATATTTTTTCTTTAGACACTTGTGTGGGTTTTTTTTTAAATCATGTCTAAGAAGGTTTTGCTTGACCTAAGGTCACAAAGATTTGTTCCAATGTTTTCTTCTAAGAATCTTAGTTTTAGTTCTTACCTTTAGGTCTATGATCCATTTTGAGTAATTCTGTGTGTGAGAAAGGGGTCCAAATGCAGTCTTTTTTTTTTCTTTTTCTTTTGCATGTGGATATCCAGTAGTCCCAGCACCTGTTGTTGGAAAAGATTTTATTTACCCATTGAAAGGTCTTGGCATCCTTGTCAAAAATCAACTGACTATAAATATAAAAAATTATTTCTATTCTTTCAATCTATTCCATTAATCTATATGTCTGCCCTTATGCCAATACCAAACTGTCTTGTTTACTGTAGCTTTGTAATAACTTTTGAATTCCAGAATTATGAGCCCTCTAACTTTGTTCTTTTTCAGGGTTATTTTTTTTCAGCTATTATGGGTCCCTTGGATTTCTGCACGGATTTTAAGATCAATTTGCCAACTGCAAAGAAGTCAGCTGGGATTTTTATAGGGATTGCTTTGAATCTGTAGATCAATTGGGGAGAATTGCCACCTTAACAATATTAAGTCTTCTGATCCATGAAAAGGGGGTATCTTCCCACTTATTTAGGTTTTCTCTTATTTCTTTCAACATCTCATTGTTTTCAGAGCACAAACTTTGTACTTCTTCTGTTAATTTATTCCTAAGTATTTTATTCTTTTTGATGCTAATGTAAATAGAATCATTTACTTAATTTTTATTTATAAACTTTTCATTGATACTTTATAGAGATACAATTGATTTTATATTAATCTTATATAGTACAACCTTCTTTACTAGTTCTGATAGTTTTTAAATGAATTCCTTGTAATTTATAACATATAAGATGATGCCATCAGAGGATTTGAAGATAGCAGCATAGGTAAACACCTGTACTCGCCAGCTTCCACATCAAAATTACAACTAAAATACAGAACAACCATCATCCAGAACCACTGGAAAGCTGGCTGAATGGAAGTCCTACAACTATAGAAGTAAAGAAGAAAGCACACTGAGACTGGTAGGAGGTGCAGAGGCATGGAACAGGCTGGTCTGGCACCCACGTGGGATGCTTTTTTAATTGGGAGGGAGATCATCTCTGCCGAGGCCGCCCGGAGGAGCAAGGGATCCCAGCCCCACACCAGACCCCCAGCCCAGGGAACCAGAGTTGGGAAAAGAAGTCTCTAAGGGCAGTAAGAACTAGGGGCTGTAAAAACCAGTGTGGATTGGAGCTCAGTGACACAGAGGCTGCTGGAGACCCAGCTGTTCCTCTTAAAAGGCCAGCACCACAAACTGAACTTACAAGGTCCTGCTTCTTCTGAGCTCCAGCACGAAGACAGGGCTATGGGGAACACAGACATATATGAGGAGGAACTAGATTGTCTGGCATCGGGGCAGGAATTCGGGGGCAGCTTTCTCCCAGATGGAGGTGCTCACAGGGATCATTGTTCCTAGGCTGGGACCTCCATGGTCGGCCGCAGGGCTGACTGGCAGCCATTTCTGTTTGCTCTGCCCTGGTGATTCTCTAAGACCCCGCCTCATCCAATTTATAACCTCACCCAAGCTGTGGGCAACAGCTTTTGCACATGAATGGCCTATCCTTGCTCAGGCTAAAACCTCTCAAACAAGCTGCAGCTGGGTCAGGAAGGCCCAAACCAATCAATAAGAAGCTCAAGACCTGGCACCAGCACCAGCCTGCCTTGCTTCACAGCTGGGCCTTGTCTGGGCACTTCCAAACCCAATAAAAAGGAGAAATCTGCATATCTCTCTGTACCTCCTGCTGGGTGGCCCCAGGCAGTAGCTGACTTTGCGCCTCCCTGGAAACCCATGAGCCAGTGTAACCAGTGATCAGTGTCAGGCCATACCAGATTACAACTCTACACTTCCATAAGCGACTCACTCAAGGGGCAGACTCACTGAGTACCAAAGCCCCACTGAAGCAAGCCCTGCTCCATAGGGGAGAGGGGGTGTCTCCTGCACAGCAGCTCTCCCACTGGTGTTGCAGCTGGTCCTCACAGCCAATTGGTCTGGAGGTCAATTCCCCCCAGTGACACCAACAGCAATCAAGTCTCAACTAAATAAGACTGTGCTCACAGCCCACAAAGAGGTGAACCTAGAGCTCCCAATTCAGGTGACTGGGGAGGCTAAGCTACTAGACACTACAGGACACCTACTACACAAGGCCACTCTACCAACTCAAGGAGACATAGCAACTACCCAATACATAGAAACAAACACAGGGAAGCAGCCAAAATGTGGAGACAAAGAAACATGTCACAAATGAAAGAAATGAAAGAAAGCAAACTTTCTTTCAGAGTTCAAAACCACAGTTATTAGGTTACTCAAGAATCTTCTAGAAACCTCCAAAAAATTTGGAAAGTACCAGTCAGAAATTAAGAATACACTGACTGAAATAATAATATACAGGGATTCAACAGGAGAGTAGAGGATTCTGAGAATCAAATCAACGATTTGAAATATGGAGAAGCATAAAACACCCAACCAGTAGAGCAAAAAGAAAAAAGAATCCAAAAATATTAAGATAGTGTAAGGAGTCTCACGAATACGAACATTTGCATTATGGGGGTGCCAGAAGAAGAGAGAGAGCAAGATATTGAAAACCTATTTGAAGAAATAATGACAGAAAACTTCCCCTCCCTGGTGAAAGAAATAGACTTACAAGTCCAAGAAGCACACAGAGTCCCAAACAAGAGGAACCCAAAGAGGACCTCACCAAAACACATCATAATTAAAATGCCAAGAGCAAAAGACAAAGAGAGAATCTTAAGCAGCAAGAGAAAAGCAGTTAGTTACCTATAAAAGAATGCCCATATGACTGTCAGCTGATTTCTAAACAACTATGTAGGCCAGAAGGGAGTGGCAAGAAATATTTAAAGTGATGAATAGCAAGAACCTACAACCAAGATTGCTCTACCCAGCAAAGCTATCATTTAGAATTGAAGGTCAGCTAAAGAGCTTCACAGACAACAAAAAGCTAAAGGAGTTCATCACTACCAAATCAGTACTATATGAAATGTTGAAGGGTATTCTTTAAGAAGAAAAAGAAAAAGATTAAAAATATGAGCAACAAAATGGCAACAAATACATACCAATCAACAACTGAATCTAAAATTCAACATGAACAAATAAGAAATCTAATGAACAGAATAAACTAATGAATAAAATAGAATCACAGGCATGGAAATGGAATAGACCAGGGGTCCTCAAACTACGGCCCACGGGCCATATGCAAATACAAATATTGTGTTTGTTCCCATTTTGTTTTTTTACTTCAAAATAAGATATGTGCAGTGTGCATAAGAATTTGTTCATAGTTTTTTTTTAAACTATAGTCCGGCCCTCCAACGGTCTGAGGGACAGTGAACTGACCCCCTGTTTAAAAAGTTTGTGAACCCCTGGGATAGACTGACAATTCTCAGAGGGAAGAGGGGTGGGAGATGGGAAGAGATTAAACAAAGATCTTATATGCATATATGCATTACCTATGGACACAGACAATAGAGAGGCGAAGGCCTGGGGCAGGATGGAAACCGGGTGGAGGGGGGCCATAGGGGAAAAAAAGAAGGACATCTATAATAATCTCAACAACAAAGGTTTTTTAAAAAAGATGATGCCATCAACAAATAAAATAATCTTACTTCTTCCTTTTCAACCTGGATGCCTTTTATTTCTTTTTCTTATCTAATTTCCCCTGCTAGAATGCCCAGTACAATGTACAATAGATGTAGTGAGAGCAGACAGCTTTATCTTGTTCCTGATCTTAAGTGGAAAGCATTCTTTCATCATTAAGGAGGAGGGTATCTGTGGGGGGTCTGGAGATGCCCTTTATTGGCTTGAGGAAGTTTACTTCTATTTCTAGTTTGTTTAGTGTTGTTGTTGCTGTTTTTATCATGAAAGGGTGTTGGATTTTGACAATGTGTTTGTTGGGATTTTGTGTGTGTGTGTGCCTACTGAGATAATGTGTTTTTTTATCCTTTAGTCTATTAATATAGTATGCTGTATTAATTGCTTTTTTCATGTTAAGTCCACTTTGCATTCCTGGGATAAATTCCTTTTTATCTATCTCTAGATTTAGTTTGCTAGTATTTGATTGAGGATATCTGCATCTATGTCCATGAAGATATTAGTCTGTACTTTCATATTCTCATGATGTCTTCATCTGGCTTTGTTATCAAGGTAATACTGACCTCATAGAATGAGTTGGGAAATGTCCCCTCTTCTAATTTCTAGATGAATTTGTGAAGACTTCGTATTAATTCTTTCTTAAATGTTTGGTAGGATTCACCAGTGAAGCTCTCTGAGCCTTGCTTTTCTTTGTGGAAAAATTTTTGATTAGTATGTCTTTCTTCACTTGTTATAGATCTATTCAGATTTCCTATTTCTTCTTGAATCAGTTTGCTAGTTTGTCTTTCTAGGAATTTGTCCATTTCAGCTAACTAACCTAATTTTTGGCATAGTTGTTTATAGCATTCCTTTATAAACCTTTTTTTGTTTTTCTGTAAGGTCAATAATGATGTCTCCTCTCTCATTCTTGGTTTTAGTAATTTGGGTCTTCTCTCTTTGTTTCTTTGTCAGTATGGCTAAGATCTGTCAATTTTGTTAATCTTTTCAAAGAACCATCTTTTGGTTTCTTTGACTTTCTCTATTGTTTTCTGTTTCTTATTTTATTAATTTCTGTTCTATTTTTTCCCCTTTCCTTCTACTTGACTTAGATTTATACATAATATTTTTAAAGTAGTATTTTCTAAGTTATTTTCCACAGGAACTAACTGGTGAAGAGAAAAGATTACTCTAATCAAATAGTTTGGGGAAACACTGAATTTCATTGCATGAAATCTCTCTCTCTCTCTCTCTCTCTCTCTCTCTCTCTCTCTTACTGTGGAGGTCTCAGAACCTTTGCTATCTTTATGAATAATGTAAATTTCCAAGAGGGGGTTTCAGTATGCAGCATTTTCTTTTTTTTTTCTTTTTTCTTTTTTAAATATATTTTATTGATCTTTTAAAGAGAGGAAGGGAGAGGGACAGAGAGCCAGAAACATCGACGAGAGAGAAACATTGATCAGCTGCCTCCTGCATACCCCCCACTGGGGATGTGCCCGCAACCAAGGCACATGCCCCTGACCGGAATCAAACCCGGGGTCCCCTAGTCCCCAATCCGCAGGCCGACGCTCTATCCACTGAGCCAAACCAGTTAGGGCAGTATGCAGCATTTTCAATAGTTATTTATTACAAAACTCATTTTTTTTGTAAAGTAATTTTGGATTCTGAGATTTTGTGAAAATCTACTCTTAAGTTTTCTGAAGTTTTACCATGCACAAAGATTTTATATGGTTAAGATGTAGAGTAACCACATAATTTCTCGTTCAAACCAGCACACTTTTGAGACTGACATGGGTGCGAAATTTAAGGGGTGCCAAACACTTGGTGATCAGGATAAAAAATATTTATGATGCAATTTTAAAAACAATCCAAATCAATGTAAAAAAAAAATTCATGGTGAACAAAATATCAGCATTTTAAATAAAGACAGGAACAGTATTCCAGACTTTGCCTTTTGCCTCAGGCTCCAGGGTAACTTTGGCATGGCACTGTTACTGATCGATTCTATTTTTATAAAAAATATTGGTATTTAATTCATTATAGTTTTTTGCATTCGTTTTTATTTTTGTCAGTATTGCACTACAAATATAATTATCCTGATCACTGGTTTTTTTGGTGCCCACCCTCCCTTACATTTTGCCTGGCTCAGCTCACCCTACCCAGTCCCCGTTTTGTTTTGCATAGAGAAGGCACTCAATTCAACTGTGTGTCGAATGCTAGCTGTGTGCCAGAAATTGATGTGAAGAGTTTTGTTAAGTATTTATCACCTCAACAACAACCAGAGGAAAAACCTTTGCAACTTTACATTGCAGAGTAAGTGACAAGCTGGGAGAAAATATTTGTAGTTTACAGGCAAAGGGTCACTGTCCAAAATATATAAAGAACTTCTACAAATTAAAAAAAAATTTTTTTTAAGACAAACAGCCCAACACAACTGCAGGCAAAGGAGAGAAACTGGCCGTTCACCAAAGAGGAAAACCAGATGGTCAATAATCACGTGCAAAGGCCTCAGCCTCGCTTTTATGAAATACAGATTTTGAAGTTTGATGTTATCAAGTATTGGCAAGGGTATAAGGAAACGGGATTACAAACTGGAAGGAAATTTGTCAGATCTGTTACATTAAAATTACACTCACCCTCTGGCTGAGCTATCCTACTTCTTATCTACACCAGGGAGTAGCATGACACGTGCACAAAGATTTTGGGGGGACTTTGCCCATAATGGCAATACATTGGAAACACGCTTGAAGTTTCTTCAAGGAGGGAGCTGATAAATAAACCATGGTATGGCCAGCAATCCTATTCCTACTGGAGGCCCCAGTGGATCCCAGTGGTCGTCAGCCCTGGTCTAGAGAGAGGTCCAGCCCCACGGAGCTCCTTACCACACATCTCTTACGTGTTGGGGAACTGGAGCATTGTGGGACGGGGTTTCCCACCTCATCTAGTATCTTCACTTTTGCATACCTGCCTTTCTGGGTCTGGCCTCTCTTCCTTCACAGCCTGCTGGGCAGTGCTGCCTTTCTGCCATACTTGGTCTGGGTCCATGTTTTTCCAAGCTGCCCTCCTGGGAGCCTGGGAGCATCTGTCTGTCTCCTGGGGAATTAAAGGTGTTAAATCTGGTATCACAGGAATGCTCACAAATAACAAACTCACCCTTGTCCAATAGCGTGTTTAGCTCCCTACACCCTCGCCCCTGAATCCAGCACCCTCAGTCAGCCCATTCTCCCCCGGTTCAGGTTGGTACACGTGAAACTCATTCTGCAGTCCCTTTGGAGTCTAATCCCCATACTCCTTAGCCCAGAACATCTCCCAGTGGGGCTGTGCTGGAATGCAACTCTTGGAGACTGGGGTGGGGGTGAGGGGTCCTGTTTGTTGGTTCTCCACGTCTAGTGTTTGAAAGGTTAAACTCCAGCTTCTGGAATCACATGGCTTCGACCTCAGCACTTCCTACTTGTGTGGTCGAGGAAATTCACTCAACCTCTGTGAGCCTCCCTTTCCTCTTCTGCCAAGGATAGGGGATCCCAGGAGCCTCATGAGGGTGTTATAAGGATTAAATGAGACAGCACCTTCAAAGCTCCCCGCAGAGAGCCTGGATGGTTGGGCTGAGGGACTTGGATGGGCCCTTTCATACCTGAGATTCTATAAATAGGAAGAAATGCTTAGCCGAGCCCAGTGGGGAATTGAAAGCAGTGTCAGGAATCGGGTGAGAGGAAGAAGAGGAGGACTTGAGGGGGAAAAGGAAACACAAGCTGTGGGCTGTGCATGGTGTTCTCTCTAAGATACTTCTCTGTTGTGGGCGCTGTCCTATGCATTGAGGGACTCATAACACACCGGCCTCTACCCACTGGATGCCAGTAGTCCTCCTACCCCCGTTGTGACAACCAAGTATGCCTTGGTGGGCAAGATTGTCCCCAGTTGAGAACCTCTGCTCTAAAACTAATTAAGCCTCCTGGTAAAACTGGGGTAATAATGCAGTAATATCTGCCTTGTACGGTGGCAGCTAAAGATTGTCATTATTTGTAGTGTGTTTATTGAGCACTTACTATGTACCGATGGCTGTGCTGATGCCTGACATGTATCAGCTCTCCCAATCCTCTAGTCCATCCTGTTTGGCACTGCTCTCTTTATCTTCACTGTACAGATAGAGAAACTACAAACATCTCTCTCATCTTCAAATTCAAATTCAGCCAACACCTTCCAAGAGCCTATATGTGCCAGGACTCAAGGAGTTATTGCACATATATCACTTGTTTCTGGGTGGATTCAGCTCATGGGAATCACTAGGTGGAGACCAGAGAATGAGAGGAGGGGAGAATCCAGGGCATTTCAGCAACGTCAGCAGCTGCTGTGTCTCCTCTGTGGTTCCAGCTCCTCCCTCGGGGGTCCTGGCTCTGGCTGCCTGGCCAGACTTCCACCCGCTGGCCCAGACTCTGAAGCATGGTAACACCAACTCCTCTCTTTGCTCCTCCCCCAACAGGGGTGGCAGCATCTTCCTGCTGTTTAATCATCAGGTTGCCTAGCATGCCCTTTTGACTTTTCAGCTCCTCCATCACCCTTGTAACTAATGCCCTGTATTATATTCCCTCCGTTTAAAACCTGGAGGGTTTTTAGCTTCTCTGACTGAACTGTGACTGCTATACACAGGATTCAGTTTCCTAGGTCATCCTCTTAGATATCAAGCTGATGAGCTCTTGGCAATACACGGAGATCTCCCAAATACGAGGATAAATGCGTCTGATAGATGTATTAGTCAGGACTCTTTTGATGGCAAGCGACAGAAAACCCAACCCCAAATGGTTTAAGCAGGAAAAGAAATGTATTTGCTTATGTAACAAAACAGTTCTGGGGATAACTAGCTTTACGCACAGTTTGATCCAGGGACTCCAATGCTATAGTCAGGATATCGCCATCTCTAGCTCTTATTTTTTTCTGTTAACTCCATTCTTAGGTAAGCTCTTCCACTATGTGACAAAGGATGGTTCCAGCAGCAACAAGACTACATCCTTCCAGCTTAACAACCCTAGCAGAAAGTGAGGCCTCTTTCTCAATATTTCCAACTAAGTTCCAGGGAGGATTCTCATTGATCATATGCCCATTCCTGAGCCACTTACTGTGGCCAGCAAGATGAGATACAGGGTTACCCCAGTGACTCCCCCAACCCTTCTTAGTTAGGCACACAGCTGCCTGGTATCAAGACTACATTTCCAGCCCCACTTGCAGCTGGGTGTGTACATGGGACTAAGTTGTAGCCATGAGATTATGTGGAAATGCGGAGTGGTGCTGGGGAGTAGGTAAAGGTGAAGTTGGGGGGTGTTCTTAAAGGGAGGGGCCATGCACCTACCTGTCATGGCTCTTCCCTGGTACCTGAAATGGACATATGACTGTGGTAGAGCAGGTATCTTGAACCACAAGGGGTTAAGTCCTGGATCTTTCATCTTCAGGTGGGGAAAAAACCCTCTGTTTAACTTATCTCCAGCTATAGCCCAATTTCTCTCTTTCCCTTTATAGCAAAAACTCAGAGTCTGTATTTCTGTCTCAAATTTCTCTCTCTACTCACCCTTGACCTGTCATTCAAAACTCAATCCCATAGTCATTCAAAGCCCTCATCCAACTTGGATCAGCAACATGTGACACAGTCACTCCTTCCCTCCTTTGTTATTTTTAATTTTGGTAAAATACATAAAGTGAAAATTGCCATCTTAGCCATTTTTAAATGGACAGTTCAGTAGCATTAAGTATATTAATGTTGTTGTACAGCCATCACCTCCATCCAGCTGTAGAACGTTTTCATTTTCCCAAACTGAAACTCGGTACCCATTAAATAACAACCCCCCATCCCTCCCTGTCCCCCCGCCACCCCCAGCCTCTGGTACCCTCTAATCTATTTTCTGGCTATAAATTTGCATATTCTAGGTATTTCATATGCGTGGAATCATACAATATTTGTCCTTTTTCACCTGGCTTCTTTCACTTAGTGTAACGTTTTCAAGGTTCATTTACATTGTAGCATGTATCAGGACTTCAGTGCTTTTTATGGCCAAACTAAAGGTCCAGTGCACGAAATTTGTGCAGGTGTAGGGTTCCTAGACCAGGGTCGATCTGCAGGGCAATCTGCGGGGCGATCGAGGCCCCCTTGCACTTGCCTTGGCTGGCCTGGCCCTGCCTGCTCACTGGCCCCGCTCCCCGCTGCTGCCCTCTGTCACCTACCTCTGCAGGGCCTGCGGGCTAGGGGCAGCTCCTGCATTGAGCGTCTTCCCCGTGGTGGTTAGTGTGTGTCATAGTGACCAGTTGTTCACCTGTCGCTCTGCTATTTGGTCGATTTGCATATTAGGGTTTTATATAGACAGATAATATTCCATTGCGTGACTATTCCACACTTTGTTTATCCATTTCTCTGGTGATGGACATTTGAGTTGCTTCTACTGTCTGGCTGTTGTGAATAGTGCTGCTGTGAACATTCCTGTACAAGATTTTGTGTACCTTGTTTTCAGTTCTCTTGGGAATACACCTCGGAGTGGAATTTCTGTGTCATATGACAATTGGAGGTTTTCTGCTTTGGGGACTGTGCTGATTACGGTGGGACAATGGTTCCCAGCCTTTTGGACTTCTCAAGGCCAGTACAATTTCTTAAAAACAAATCAAATGATTGGACAATCTACATAAGATGGTCTGCTTTTTATATTACCAAGTAAAGACTTTAAGATAAGACAAAAAGGAGTATTTAAAGCACCATCACTATACCCCCAAAAAGGGAAGGAGATTAAAATATTAGAACAAACAGCAGTTAAAGTTTATGAAAATTTCACTACATTGCTACTTTCTCAAAAGTACATGAACTGCTAAACAAACAAACAAAAACCTCACTCCTCACAGTCTAGCCCGGCTCTGTATGTGTGTGTGTGTGTGTGTGTGTGTGTGTGTGTGTGTGTGTGTGTGATGGGGGGGGGTGGTGTTGGGTATCCCAGCTCTAGGGAATTCTGAGATGTGTAAAAAGTGGTTCTTGTCTTAAGGAGCGTCAGGCTCTGAGAAGAATAAAAACCAGAATAACTGCTTTAATTGAGGCACAAGCAACAAGAGAACTCGAGGACAGAAATCAGTTCTGACCATGGGAAAACGAGTTGGAGATTCTGAGCAGGCTGGAATGAATTCTGTGTCCACAAGTCTGGGAGATAATTTTTACCAGACCAGAGAGAATCTACAATTCCTAGAGTCTTGGTATCTTTAGAAACAGAGAGATTCTATTGCCAAATAATCTCTTCCAGTTGGGGCATTAATGAAAACAGTGGGAAAGTTTGGTCCCCTCTCCTCCTGGGCCCAGAGGCTCTGAAAGCCATTGCCTTAAATAGGATCCAGCTTGGAAATTAGCTCCAAAGTGCCTGCCACCTGAGCAGATTTGGGAAGAAAGCAGCAGTCCCAGGAGGTCGGGTGCCATGGTGAAGGAACTAAAGGAAGATGTACCTGGGGCAGCAGACATCAGGGGATCTGTGAGGCTCTGAGACCCCCGCCTCCTCCTAAGCCCCTAAAGTCCCCTTGGAGAATTCGGGGGAGGCAGCCAGGGGACAGTTGTAGCTGAACGCATTATGGGAAGGATCATTCTCTTTGCTTCCCAGTCCCACGGCTCCCAGCTGGAAGTACAAAATGAGGAAAGGAGGAATAAAATGTGGCAACTTGGTATATGACTAAGTGACTCCCAAGGGGAGAGGCAAATCCTACCTGCAGGAGTTTAGGAGAGCCTGGGAGGAGGGAGCGAGCTGGGTGGGGAAGGATGCTGCAGCCTAACCCAGGCAGAGAGGAAATGGGGAGGCAGACATTTCCTTCTGTCCCATCACCATATGGTGCTTGTGCTCTGTTCTAGGCCCTGGGGACAAAGCACCCAAGTCCTTATTCTCATCGACCTGAATTTCTTGTGTGGGGAAACAGACAACACAGATATAAATTAATGTGGGGGTGGTTGAAGCTTTATTTGTATCGTAGGTCCTAGATGAGAAGCACTCACTGGCAAAATAGTGCAGAAGTGGAAGTGTATCGAAATCAAACTTGGCTGATTTTCGCCTAAGGCTGGCAATGAAAGCGGAGAAGGAAGTCCCCAGATTTTATGAGGTGGGCTCATGGAACGTTGTGGTGAGGGAGATTTTTTTCTGATTATCTCTGAAGGATAAAATAAGCCAGTACGAACTCACACATGACATAGCTATCAGATTTCCTTCTGGTGCCGGGGGAGCTAATGAGAATGATGCTAAGGCCAGACGATGAAACCAAAACCTTTTCCCTCCTTTTTTTCAGAGGGGAGTAAAAGAGGACCAGGTGGTGAGTCCATCTGAACTGCCTGGACATTGGCGTCCTCTGGTGGCCGATATATAAATTGCGTCAAGGTTGAGGATGGAATTAGGTTAAAATTAGCAGATGCTGGGCTCAGGCCTTTAAATCTGCAGTAAGCAACGTAGGTGAGAGGTTTAGGACTTGTTCTGAAAGGCTAGACAAAGCCAAGAATGAGGACCCAGTATTCAGTTCTGAGACCAAAAGCATTCTTTGCAGAATCCTCTTTTGGTATAATTTCGGATTCCCCGAACATCCTCATTTCCCACTTATTTTCTCAGCCTGACTCTCCAGTCTTCTAATTAGTTTTGTAAAAGATCCATCATCATTCTGGTATAGCCCTTTTTTTCTTAAGTTAGTAAAAGTTAGTGTATTAATTAGGTTTGGCTGCATACATCAGAAAAACAAAACAAAAATAACTGCGACTTAAACAAGATAGGCAATTTTCTCTTCGTGAAAGAGTGCAGAGGTCAGCAGTCCCTGGCTTTCGGAGACCTGCATCCTTGTGTTTTGATGCTCTGGCTGCAGTTAGCACACTGCCTCGTGGTCTAAAACAGCTGCTCTGCCTCCAGCCACTGTATCCACATTCTGGCCAGAAGGGAAGAGAAGAGAGTAAAGAATGATACGCCCTCACCCCTTTAAGGAGATCTACACATCTCACTTAACACCTTGTGGTTAGAGCTTAATCACAAGATGACTCTTAGATGTGAGAAAGGCAGGGATGGTTAGTATTTCACTTAGTGTTAGGTTTCTAGCTAAAAATCAGAGTTACATTGCTCAAGAGGAAGGAAGGAATGACTACTGGGGTAGGCTACTAGGAATCTCTGCCTTGATCTGTCTCTGGTGCTACTCAACCAAGAACCTCACATGGAAGAGCCAGGCCAGGCTACAAGTCTGTAGCCACAACAGAACAAGGGACTCTGACAATACTTACCACATTGACCTACAACTGGTTCCCCCAAAATTGATTTTCTCTAATTTCCTTTATCAAATTATTTTGTGTTCATTTCCCGTTTGTCCTGGATGCCCACTGGCACGCCCTTAATTCCTTCATCTTTCTGCTGTATTTTCTTTCCTACAGGCCCAGCCCAGTGTAGCCTCCACACCTTGATGCATGCTGTTCCTTTCACCTGGAAGGGCCCTCCTTCTTCCTCAGGCTTATCTAAAGGTTAGCTGTGGGGAGCATGTGGCATGCTTTTTGGCTACCCTGTCTATGTGTGGGGGATGTCCCACCTTACAAGTGGAAGGTGGAGCCAGACCTGATCTCGAGCCCCCCTTGCAGCTAGAGGCAGGCGGATGGCCTTGGCTTTGCCAATCAGTCATAACCAGACGGGCCTTCAATTTGGAAGTGAGTGACATGAAGAAGGCACACCTCAAATCCACCCGGTGAGAGTAGCAGAGGGGCCTGCAGCTTTCAGGGACAGCTACAGAAGCCGGGTCCTAGAGAGTGCATCCCATACTCAGCACTGGCCATTGTGAGCAGACAGCCTGCACTCCAGGGTGGTGGCAGTGGGTCTTTCTGGGCTGTCCAGCAGTTAAATGTGGACATTGCCTTTGGTGGTGGAGCCTCCAAAACTGATTCCCTGACCCTCCTTCTTGGTATATTTTAATAAAATCCTTTTCTGCTTAAATGATCTAGAGTGAACCTGTTGTTTGCACTTCAACACTTGCCTGGTACACTCATTGTCTAGGTATTATTGTCCTGTGGCTGCTGTAACAAATTGCCTTAGTGGCTTAAATCAACACAGATTTCTTATCTCACAGTTCTAGATGTCAGAAGTCTAAAATGGGTCTCATTGGGCCAAATTCAAGGTGTCATGAGGGCTGTGTCCTTTCTGGAGGCTCCAGAGGAGAATCTTTTTTCTTACCTATTCCTGAATCTAGAGCTGCCCACTCGCCTTGGCTCATGGCCCCTTCCTGCGTCCTCGCAGTTAGCAATGGCATCGCTCCGACCTCTGCTTCTGCCGTCACATGTGCCTCCTCTGGCTCTGACTCTTCTGCCTCCTTTAAACTTATAAGAACCCTTGTGATTATATTCAGCCCAGCCAGATAGTCAAGAGTAATCTTCCCATCCCAAGATCCTTAATGCAATCCCATCTGCAAAACCCCTCTTGCCATGTAAAGTAACATCTTCACGGTTCAGGGGATTAGGATGTGGGTATCTTTGGGGAACCATCACTCTATCCCCATAGTGGGGTTCCCCAGAAGCATATCCTGAGACAAGGATGTGGGTGCAAATGGTTTATGAGAGCTTGTTTGGAGGTTCTAGCAGGGGAGCGCAGCTACTCGTATACCCTTGACCGAAGACCGGTCCTCTCCTGGGGGGGTGGGGGGGGAGAGAAGGTCGTCCTCTTCAACCGAGCGCGCAGCTTCGGGAGGGACGCACATAGATCGGTGAGGGAGGAGGGGGACACCCGCCTAGCCAGCCAGATCAGCCGAATCAACCCTGGCGATCAATGGGGTGACAGATGTCGCAGCCAGATCGCCCTCACATCCAAATGGTTTATTTGGGAAACATCAGTGGGAGAACAGGGAAGGGAAGGAAGCCACTACGGGGTTTGCCCTCAGGCTAGTGGTCACTGGGGACCTTTGGGAGACTATAGACTCTGGAGCATGCGCCAGAGCTGTAGGTTTATCATTGGGCAGCTCTCCGAAGTATGTCAACCCACTGGCACTTCTGGTCTTCCCAAGTTTGGCCAAGCACATGTCTTTGGCCAGAGAAACCTCTGAGGCTGAGAGTTTGGCATATTTAAACCAAAACAATTTCCAAAGCAGCATGTGGCAGACGCCATCATGCCCCAGCCATCTGCCCTGGGCACTCACCTACCCTGTCCTGCCTGGAGGAAGCTGCTGTCCATGGGCCGTGGGGCTCGGCCAGACAGTGTGCAGGGCACAGTCTCAGAGTCCAAGTCCCCAGAAGCAGCCCGTCGGCCAAGATGGGTGGGACTAAGTGAATAACTACCCCAGTTCCCTCCTCCCTCGCTGGAGAACTCCGAGGCACGTCTACACTGACTCTGGGTTGTCCAGTGGGCTAGAGCCCCAAATGCCCTTAGCAGTCACTGGCTTGATGTCACACCTTTGCTGGCTGCATCCCCGCTCCCCTGCTGCCGTGTCCTAGGATCCCCTCCCAAACACACTCAAACCCTTGTCTCAGGGTCCTCTTCTCGGGACAAGCAAACCACAAAATCCCACACCGTGGTGTCTTAACTATTTACATCGAACAAGTTAACATTTCTAGTGCAGTGGGGGCTCGAGTTGGGGCCTCATAGTTGGGGAAAGCCTCAACCATAGACTTTGGAGAGTCTCTCCAAAGGAGGTTATGTGCCTCGCCATTGGATTCTGCTCGTGTGTGTGTGCGTGTGGCCACCGCAGACCTGCTGGCAGGAATCGAGGACGCTGCGTTTGAGTCCTGCCTTCAAGTAAACACAGAAAGTAAATATGTTTCAAAGGGAACAGTGACACACAGAGGCACCCTGGGAGCGGGCGGGTCATCCAGGATGGCCAGGCGTATAAAGAGTCTGTGTGCGGTGGGAAGAACCCGGACTGGCAACGGGAAAGGCCAACGGCAGGCTGGCCACAAGGGCCTCACGTGATGCTGCGTGTCACCACGTTGAGACATTCCTCAGAGGAAAGCAGGAGTCAGAGCAGACACGGTTAGCTGCCAACTTTACTGCTTACGACCAGGTTCAGCTGCAAGAGGTAAGGAACCGGAAATAAAAGGTGCTTATGTCCACCTCATGTAGAAGTTCATCGGTAGGCACCCCGGAATGGCAGGGAGCCAGGTGCCTCCTCTCTAGTTGCTCTGCTGAGGAGACTTCTGTGTCAAAGATGGCCTTGTGGTCCAACGAGGCTGCTGGACACAGTGAGGGCGGGGGGGGGGGGGTGCTGGATAAAAAAATACAACGTATTCAGTTAAATTGCAATTATTTCTATTTCAGGTAAGCAGCAAATACTTTTAAAATATAACTCTGTCCCAATGATTACATGAGACATACTTAGACTAAAGAAAGTACTCATTGTTTACCTGAAATTCAAATTTAACTGCCATAACAAATTCCCATAAATGTAGTGGCTTAAAGCAACACAAATGTATTCTCTCTCAGTTTTGGAGGTCGGAAGCATCAAGCCGTGTTTCTGGTGGAGGCACTAAGGGAGAACCCATTTCTCTGCCTTTTCCAGCTTTTAGAGGCTGCCTGTGTTCCTCAACTTGTGGCCCCACAATCACTCCAACCTCTGCTCCATCATCACATCTCCTGACCTTGACCCTCCCGTGTCCCTCTGATAAGGATCCTTGTGAATATATTGAGCCTACTGGATAATCTAGAATAATTTCCCCATTTCCAAACCCTTAATCACAGCTACAAAATCCCTTTGCCCTCTAAGGCTTCTGGGGGTTAAGATGTGGAGATCTTTGGGAACCAATATTGTGCCTACCTTAGAAATGCACAAGTTGTCCCCCAAATAACTTGCTCATTGAAGGATTAAATCATGTGGACCCCAATCCAGCCACCTTCATTCATTCATCCATAAACAGTTACTAAGCACCTCCTATGTGCTCTGGGTATAGAACGATGAATGAGACAACGTCTCTACCTTCATGGATGCACATTCTACCTGGAGAAAACAAGATGCCAAGTGAACAAACTCACGTGAAAACAGACCTTTCCTTTAAAAGGCGGAGCCTAATTCTTCTCTCCTTGAGTGTGGACTGAACCTGTCATTCATTTCTAAAGCAATTGTATGTAAATCAAGGGAAAACTGTATTTTGTCTGGAAGTTCACCATTTCAAAACCACATCACCACCATTTTTTTAAAAATATATTTTATTGATTTTTTACAGAGAGGAAGGGAGAGAGACAGAGAGCTAGAAACATCGATGAGAGAGAAACATCGACCAGCTGCCCCCTGCACATCTCCCACTGGGGATGTGCCCACAACCCAGGCACATGCCCTTGACCGGAATCGAACCCGGGACCCTTCAGTCCGCAGGCCGACGCTCTATCCACTGAGCCAAACTGGTTTCGGCCACATCACCACCATTTATGCCAAACATGGTTGAGTCACCAAAACAGCACCTCATCTGTATGGTAAGCCACTTCAGAGACTAGATCATAAAAATCACTGTGGCCTCCTATGATCGCTCTCTCTCTTCTTCTCTTGGGCCACTCGCTGTGGGGAAAGTGAGGTGCTGCGTCAGGGACACACTCAGCAGCCCTACAGCGGGGTGAAGAACTGGGATCTCCAACCAGCAGCCCTGTGAGGGAGCCACCCTGTGGGCGGCTCCTCCAGCTCCGGGCAAGCCTTCTGATGATGACCTGGCCCCAGCTGACAGCTTGACTGCAACTTCATGAGAGATCCTGAGTCAGAACCAACCTAGCTGCTCCCAAATTCCTAACCCATAGAAATGATGAGATCATAAACGTTTCCTTCCAAGCCACAAAGTGTTCAGGTAATTTGTTATGCAGCAAAAGATACCTAGTACACAGATACACACACCACCACCATTTCAAATTAAATTTAGTGCAACAAGTGAAGTAAATCAAGACGATGTGGGAACAAGTCGTGGGAGCAGGGGCGATGAGACTGGGAAGTTAGTGACAGCCTCCCTTGCCAGTGACCTTGAGCTTCGAACAGAATGGTGGGAGGAGCCAGCAGGGCTTTCCAACCCCAATAGACACCACACACCCCTTTTTATAACCACTAGGTCTCCGTTAACTATTCAGAAATGAAATCCATAGGCAATTAAATCTTCCCACACACATAATTTTTTTAAAAAGATAATGACCTAACAAAGATGAAACAAAGGGAAAGCAATGTATAATTTGCAAATTTTATTATGATGTATAAATGCTCAGACACAATTAGTCTAAGTCTAAGCCTTAGAGTCCAAGGGATACAATAAAGCAGCCTGATGCGGGAACCTAAAAGGAGAATCCCTTGAATGGTGACAGCTACAAAGCAGACTTACCAGGGTGCGGTGGTGGCAACTCAAATACCATGGCTGGAGTAAATGGCAGTGATGTGGTTTTGAAATGGCGAACAACAGTTCCAGACAAAACAGTTTCCCCTTGAATTACAATAATAGTTGCATTCCTAGAAAATTCCACACATATTAAAACAGGATGAGAAGTGCTTTGTGTTTATATGTAAAGCAGATGTAGGTTCTAGGTTTAGATCATTCTGAACAGGTTTCTCCCCTACAGGGATGTCTAGTCCAGCCACGTGAGACACGTGTAAATCTTTGCCATTTGAATTGTCCTGCTCTTTATAGGATGTTGTCAAGCATTCCTGCTCCCCCCCCCCATCATAACAATAAAATTACTCCCCCCACAAAATTTCAACATGCCCTGGGGGGTCGCACTGCCCTCACTGAGATGCACTGATTGAGAGGAACAGGGATGCTTCAGCCAAGCCTTTGATGGAAACAAAAAGGGAATCCAGTGTGGCTGGAGAGTCCTGGGGAGGAAGAGAAGAAAAGGGGAGAGAGAGGTTCAGGCAGAGAATTCGGCCAAGGTGAGACACAGGTATCCCCTGCTTTTCAAAAGTTCGCGCTCCTCAGCTTGGCTTTTACTAGTACAAAAGACCTACACTGGTACCTGTTTTCCTTAACCAAAAGAAATCCGTAAAGCAAAACGGGAGCCATTATAGAGGCAGTGCACACCCTCAGCAGTGAGAGTGACACCATCAAGCTCCTCCGGGATCCACATGCAGCAAGCAGCTCCACATCGAGCCCCAGGGCTTTGAACTGTGACTGTGAGCATCTGTGTTTCACCCTCATTTATGTCGTGCATCCATCACCAAGCTGTATCCTAAGGTATCAGAAAAGCCTCAGAGAGCGCTAAGGGGGTTCTGCTTAGAGTAAAACTGGACATACCTAAGTGTTTTGATTGTGGTGAATGAAATAAAGGCATTGAACTTGCCTGTGTTGGCCATTCATACCACTTACACACAGAGAGAGAGAATCTTGAAAGCTGCCGAAGTTACTACTGGTTCTGCTAGTAGCAAAGTGGTTTCCATTAGCCAGCATCCAGTAATAGATAAAATGGCAAGTCTATAGCTTGAGCGGATTGACGGGTGCACAACATGTGGTGTCCTGCTAAGTTATCTGGGAACACTCAAAAAATTTCCCATATACATTAATGGTAATTGCTTCTTCACCTTATGCCATTTCAGCTTACGTAAGGTTTCATAGGAACGTTTTAATTCCAGCTAGCAGGAGAAACTTCCCCTTAGATTCAATTCCAAGGGCCCTGGGGAGTCCTGTAGGGTTTTCAGCAGGGAGTGACATAGCCTGACCTTGTTGTGGGGGGTGGCTCAAAACTTCTGTTAGTCAGAGGATTGCACTGCACTTCCCAGAGAGTTTCACACATCCAAGCACTCATTCATTCAACACGTAAGGATTAAGGGGTGTCCCATGCTGTGTAACAAACTACTCCAAAATGGAGTGGCTTAAAAGAACAATCATTTGTTGTTTTCTGCTACTCTGTGGGTTGGCTGGGCAGTTCTGCTGGTGTCACCAGGCTTACTGAAGCTGCTTTATTCAGCGGGTGGGTCAGCTGGAACGGCTGGGCCTCTCTCTCCATGTGCTCTTTCTTCCAGATGCTTCCTGAGCATCCAAGACTTCTTGATGCACAGGCTCTGGACCACACACAGCCTCACTTCTATCACATCTATTGGTCAAGGCAAGTCACAAGGCCACCCCAAAGAAACAGACTCCACTTTTTAACAGGAAGAGCTATAAAGCCACATTTACAGCAATGGAATTCATGGTCATGAAACATTCGACCTGGCTCTGGACCAGGCCCTGGGGATACAGTCCGTCCTTCTGTGGCCTATACCTGGCAGATCACAAACAAGTCAACAAGTTAAAAAGGTCAGAAAATGCAATGAACACACCAAGTAGGGAAAGAGGGGCTACTTTATTTTTTTAATTTTTTTTAAGTTCATGTGGCTTTGCACTTTTTAAAAATATATATGCTTTTATTGATTTTTTTAGAAAGGAAGGGAGAAGGAAAGAGAGAAACATCATCATTCAGCTGCCTCCTGCATGCCCCCAACTGGGGATGGAGTCTGCAACCTGAGCATGCCCCCCACTGGGGATCCAGTCTGTAACCTGAGCGTGTGCCCTGACCGGAAATTGAACCCAGTGACCTCGCCACGCATGGGAGGATGCTTAGTAAACAACTGAGCCACAGGGGCCAGCGGGAGAGGTGGCTCTTTAAACAGGGTGGTCAGGCCCTAGCCAGCTTGGTTCAGTGGATAGAGCATCAGCCTGCGAACTGAAAGGTTGTGGGTTCAATTCCGGTCAAGGGCATATGCCTGGGTTGTGGGCTCGATCCCCAGTTCGGGGTGTGCAGGAGGCAGCCGATCAATGATTCTCTCATCATTGATGTTTCTGTCTCTCTCTCTCCCTCTACCTTCCTCTGTGAAATCAATTAAAAATAAATAAATAAACAGGGTGGTCAGGGAGGGCCTCCCTGAGATGTTTGAACTGAGACCTGAGCATTTGAACATGCCTGCATGGGAAGTTTCTGTGGTTTCCAAGAAAGACATGTTCTTGCATGAGCCCAAAGCACCATGGCCCCACTTGGGAGAGGATGGCAGTGTAAAAGAAAGGGCTCCAAGGGGCATCACCAGTGGTGTTGTGATATCACTGGTCGTGGGATGGGGAGAAGGTGCCCTAGGGCCAGAGTTATCTGTCTTCGTATACTCATTTGCAGCTGTATAACACTGGCGATCTCTGCTTCTGCTTCTGTCAGACATCACCCCAAGCCCCCTTGCCCTGGTGTACTGCACGGGGAGGAACCACAAGGTTATGAGAATAAACGGATGCACTCCAGAGGGCTATGCACTTGGGGTGGCTCTTCCTGGCTGCACTGTGCAGAGGGGTGGCACGATGCACAGAGGGTCTCCATACTAGATGCCAGGGGTCAGCTCTGCTGCACAGACAGGAGGCTTGTGCGGAAGGGGTGTGTCTTGCCAACAGCAGGGAGAAATCCCGTTTGGAGAGTGCACACGAATACCTGTCTCTCTTTCTCTCTCCACCTTCCCCTGGCTTCTCCCCGTCCACTCATCATCCCCTTCATTTCCTTTTCTCTCTCCATCACCCACCCTGCTTTCTTTCCATCCTTTCTCACCTCCTCCTCTTCACCTCCTCCCACACCATTCTTTGTCCCTTTCATTCCTCTGCCTTTGTCCTAACTTTCCCCTCTTCCCTTTATCCCTCTCATCTCTTTTCTTCTTTCTTCTCTGCTCTTCTCCTACGCTCTCCACTCCCTACCTCCTCCCTGCCTTCACCCCTTCACTTCCACTCACCCCAGCTCCACCTCCCCCCCTGCTTCTCCTACCTTCATGCCTCCCCTCGTCTCTAACCACCTCCCCTCATCTCTAACCACCTCCCCTCCTCTTCCACTCCCCTGGCTGCCTCTCTCTCCTCCTCTTGTCCCTTGATCACCTCTCTCAGTCCCTGGCCAATCCTCTTTTTTCCCAAGCTTTCCCCGCTTCCTTCCTCTCCTCCCATCTCCTCTCCTACCCCTAACTCCACTCTCACGGTCCTCGCTGCCTCGCGGTCCCCTCGCCTCCTTTTCTATCACCCCATCGCCGTCTCTCCTGCCTTCACCTCCGTTCTTCTGCCCTCCAGGTCCCGACCCGCCTTCGCCCACTTCCATTCGCCTCCCCACCCTCTTTTTTCCTGCCTGCCTTCCCCCACCTTGGCCCCGCCCCTCCCCGTCCACTGGCCCCGCCCCTTCCCAGTGTAGGCCCCGCCTTGCCGGGGTCACGGGGTCGACGGACGCGCGGCGGCCGCAGCGGCCCCGCCAGTCACGTGGTCACGTGACGCGCTCCAACATGGCGGCGCTGTGGGGCCGCGATGTCGCTTCCTGACGGGGCGGCACGGACGGACGCGGCGGGTGCCGACCGGGACGCCGGGTCTGCGGCCTCGTTCACCCGTTCGCTCGTGCCGCCAGCCCGCGGGGCTCCCAGCCCCCGCCGGGCTGGTGCCATGCAGGAGAGCCAGACCAAGAGCATGTTCGTGTCCCGGGCCCTGGAAAAGATCCTGGCCGACAAGGAGGTGAAGCGGCCCCAGCACTCCCAGCTGCGCAGGGCCTGCCAGGTGGCGCTCGGTGGGTGAGCCGCCCCGACCCGGTCCGGCCCCGCGCCGGCCTCCCCGCGTCGGCCGTTACCCCCCTCGCCCTCAGCCCGGCCTCCGGGGCTCCGCCTCCCCCCGACCCCGAGTCCCACCCTGCCGTCCTCCTTCAGGACCTCGGGGGAGACGGATGCTCTGGCGCCTCGGGACTGGCCCAAGGTCACCCCGCAAGTTGTGGCGACCGGCGCGGCAGGCTCTCCCGCCTCCAGCCTTGGGGCACTCGCCTCGGCGTCCCGTTTCCTGGTTCCTCCCCTCACCCCCTCACTGTAGTCCTGCCTCGAGTCAGTTCTGCACCCGGTGGGGGCTCCGTGCGAGCGGGCAGGTGGGGAGGGCTGGTGTGGGCAAACCGGAGGCTTGCTGTGGAAGTGCGGGTTGGAGACCGTCTTCCTTCCACTTGGGGAGCTCCCCTGTCCCCCTCCACGGGGGGCATGGAGCGGGCTCTCCCGCGTCTCCCAGGTATGGTGTGGACGAGACGTGGCCCGGGCGGTCCACTCCAGGGGAGGGTCTGTGAGGACAAGGGTGCTCGTCGGTTTTATTCGCTTCCGGGTCCGCTGCACCTGCAACCGTGCCTGGCACACAGTAGACACTGATCGGATAGACCCCAAGTTACGGAAAGGGAGAGGGCGCTGACTCATAACTAGTTAAAACCTTAATTCCAACATCAACATCCTATTTTTCAGTTTAAAGCAACAGATATTTGTCACATGCGCACTGTGTACCAGGCACCGTGATGGGCACTGGGGATACAGTGGGGAACGAGTCAGACAAGATAGTTGCCCTTTTAGGAGCTTATAACTCTAATAGGGGAGATAAAATAAGTAAATAAGAAAATTAATGAGACACCTTTGAATACTAATAAGTACTTTTGTGAAAATAAAAGAGCGAGATGTGATAACAAAGGAATGCTTTTGATGAGGTGTCAAGAAAGTAATCCTTTCTGAGGGGTGACATTTGAACAGAATACTGAAAGGCAAGGAGCATCCCTGTGGGGTTTGGGAGAAGAGCGTTCCGGGCGGTGAGGATCAATACGGTTGACTAGATCTGGCCTCACTGCCCCTATGCCTTTGGTTTGGAATATGTAAAAAGACCTGTTTTTCCTAACAAACTGCGTAAGCGGAAAGCTTTCTTTTCTGCACAGTTTGAGATTGCCATCACCTTTCTCACTTTATCTGGTCCAAGGTACAGTGCTGAGATTCTTCTCTTGGGGCCTGGGAGTGGGCTTGTGAACTTTGCGCTCCTCTGGGAAGAAGGTCCCTGGCTTTCATCAGATTCCCATCAGGGTCTGGCTCCCTCAAGGGTCAAGAACTAGTGACATAGAGGTTGTTGCTTAGATAATCTTGGAGGAATTTACTGAGATTTAGACTTGCAACGCTTTTCTGTTCAGAAAAACCAAGGCTACGTGTTGGATGTCGTTTTATCAGGAATGCTCGATAAGCACTACAAAGCAGTTTGTTAGTTAGGCCAAAAGGCCTGATACTTATAACTCTGCTTGGAAATCTGCCTGGATTCTATCCTCTCACTATTACTTTTAAGTGTATTGTCACACACGATTCAAAATAGTTATTTGGCAGAAAAGTCTCCATTCCTTCCTCAGAAAACAACATATAATTTTCACCAAATTGTATATCACATTCTTGGAACCTACTTATAAAATGGATCATCAAGGGCCATAACATTGAGAGCTTATTAGACATTTTTGGACCATATCTTTCTTCAGAAGTTCAGATTTTTCCAACCCATATTGTGGAATGCACATTCAGTGTGTTAGTAGTGAATGTAAGACATAGCCTGTAAAGGAAGTAATTCGACCATAGGTTAAATGAATAGCAAGTTGACATAGTGGCTCATCGTCATAAAATTGAGTAATAGGAGCTATAGTAAGGAGACCTACACTTTAGTGTTGAGTTGAACCAGCCATCTTGTTTAAGAGAGTAATTGTGTGTTGTTGCTGTTAAATAAAAATGACTGTTTTACTTATAAACAGTAGAAAACGTACAGCAAAGTGCCTAATAAGATGTCACTCTGCATCTCAAGACACAGCCCTCTTTCCAGTAAAAGTAGCCACAATAAGCCTGTGTATAAGAAGGGTTGCAATGGAGCTAGTATTTTAGAGGTTACCATGTGTGGATTATCATTAATTTTTGATAAGAGGAATGTTAAATGACTACTCAAAGTCGAAATCCTTGAATGAGAAGAGCACTTAACAGGAAACAGCCTCTGTGATATGAGTCCAATTGTAGCTTGTCAGGGGAGGGGAGAGGGGCTGCTGGATAGGGATTAGGAGTGTGTGCTCTAGACTCAAGACTGCCTGCGTTTCCTTGCCTTCCACTTGTTATCTTTGTGATCTTGGAGAGATCACCTTCCTCAAAGGGTTATTATAAAGTTAGTTGACATGTGCAAAGAACTTGGCATGTAGTAGGTGCTCTGTAAAGGCTTGCTGCTCTTTCTTATGTTTATTATTTTAAGCTACAAACCAGAGAAACTATAAGTGCTCTGGCTTAATGTAGTATATTAACCTACATTGGTTCCTCATTCAGCAGTGGCTTTTTCTTTATTTGGTTTGTAGATGCAATAAATAAGAATTTAATTACATAACAAAAAGACTGTGTTTATTGCTAAATAAACCCAATGAAGATGGGGTGGTTGTCTCTTGTAAAAACAGTGATGATCAAAATGGAAAAAGTTTGCAGTAATCTCACTGATTCATCTCCACTAAATGCCAAATGCTTAGATAGAGACTCCCAAGTAGGGGTTGTGTCCTTCCAGCCTTTATCTGGAGAAATCAGAAGAGCCCGTGAAAGTATTCATCACCACAAGGACATTGTGGCTCTTTACCATGTTAACAAATTTTTGACATATAAGTAAGCTTGAACCTTTCAGCCCCCTGTTGGGTAACATAATTATATTACTAAAACTCCCTTTCATGTCTTATTTAAGAGCCATTTTTTCCCCATGATCTCTCCTTAACTTATATTGCTGCTTTTTTTTTTTAATTCTCACTCTAGGATATGCTTATTGATTTTGAAGAGAGAAATATCAATTGGTTACCTTCCTTACATGCCTGACCAGTATTGAACCTGGAACCTAGATATATACCCTGACTTGGACTCGAACCCACAACCTTTAAGTATGTGGGATGACACTCCAGCGCAACTGAGCCACCTGGCCAGGGCATCTGCTCTTGAACTATATGGAGTTTGCAGACTTGACAAGATAATTGAGTGCTTTTAAATTGAGCATAGAAAAATTTGTCTGGAAATCTGAAAAACTTCAATGGAATTCTAACAATACATATATATAAGAGATACAATATCTTATTTAATAATTTAATATGCACAAATGGCCAAGTAAGGGTTAAGTGTTCTATAATTGTTGTCATTATTTCTTAGTCATTATCAAGAATATGTAAAGCCAATAGTAAACATACCTATACGTTTTTCAAATGACTTTTAAAAATTGAATTTATTTTTTAGAGTAGTTTTTAGATTCACAGCAAAATTTCATTAAAGGTACAGAGAAGAATTCTCACATAGCCCCTGCCCCACACATGCATAGCCTTTCCCATTATCACTATCTCTCACCAGAGTGGTACATTTATTACAATTGATGAACCTGAATTATCATTAATGTAGACACCCAATTGAGTGACTTTTTAACATCTCATGTTATGTAGTAACTATGATATCTACCATGTACTGAGCATTTCTTGTGTGTCAGGCACAGTGCCATGAGCTTTACATGCAGTTTAGTTCTTACTGTTACCCTCATTGAGGCCCAGAGAAGTTGGCCAGCATAACTCAGCCAGTAAGCAGTGGAGCTGGGGCGTGAACACAGGCAATCTGGCTCCAGTGCCCAAGAACTATTACTACCATGCTGTATTGTTTCTCCATATAAAAGTTCTTGTATATGAAGTCTTTAAACAGTTATTATACTACAATGATGTTTCTGTGCAAATGAAGTTTTAATAAAGTTTCTGTAAGTAAACCACTCAGTAAGTAAAGAGACCATATTTTCTATAGTTGGGATGTATTTGAAAGGCCTCTAATGAAAAAGATCACAACTATTTTTCCTGCAGGGTTTTACTACATAGGTCTTTGGTTTAATTTATGGACTAATGGGAAGAAGTAAATGAGGGTAAAGAGCTGGTTTCCCATAAGTTTCATTTGAGTTATGACGTTCTTCTGATTTATGACATCTCTCTTTATCAGCCGTGAACTCCCTCATATTAATTCTGGAGTTTTATGAATTCATCAATTCATATAATTGATGTCTGTCTTTGGGTCCAGTAGGGAAAGGGGAACCAAGGCCCAGAGAGCAACTTGCCCACACCTGCACAGCCAGATGGGGAAGCAGCTATATACAACACAGCTCTAGCCTGACATAAATGATAAATTAATTTGTAGATTTTCTACTCTGTTAAATATATGGGATTTAGAGATAAGTGGATCTTTGGAGAGCTTAGCTTGAGCTGTCTTGATGGCAGGATGAAGGTGGAAACCAGACTGGAGTGGGTTGAGGCATGAGTGGGAGGTAGGGAAACAGTGAGCTCAGACAACTCTTTCCCAGAGTTTGGCTGTGGTGTGAAGGGGAGGAGGAGATATGGATCATGGGAAGTTTTCTTTCTGTTGTTTTTGTCTTTTTTTTTTTTTTTAAGATATGAAAGATTTGTTTAAATGTCATTGGGAAGGAGCCAATTAAGGGAGTACATTCATAATTCTTAGTTGTATATTAATGTGCAAAAAACATTTAACATTTATACATCCATCTATCTGATGGTAAATTGCTTTTTCCTCCGTATGATAATGATGTTCTAATTTTGATGTGTTCAAAATAACTATTCTCACTATTAGGAAGAACCTCAGTGCAAAATTTGAAAAATATAAATTTAAAAAATCCCTAAATTGTCATAGCAGATAGAGTAAGGCTTTAAATTAATATATAGAATAAAATATTTAATTTTAGCAATTTCTGGTATTTTGATTGGACATTTTGTTTATGAGTGCTGTATATTATAAAAGTTCTGAGGAATAACAGGATTCAGGAGCCTGACAGATTACTCTTTGTTGAAAAGCTTTATGATGATTCTTTGGGAGGAGGTCATCTCTCTAGAAGCAGCATCTAAAAATTGGATTTTGGTTATTGAAAGGTATTTATTTATTAGATTGGTGGAATATTCATTGAGAACTGAGTTTGAAACTTTGCTTATTCATTAGTCCTGTGAACCTGGGCTTATACGTTAGCTTTTTTGAGCCTGAGTTTCCTGAGGTGATAATACCTATGCCACAGGATTATTGTAATGGTTAAGTGAATTAATGAGTGAAATTACTGACACAGTACCTGGCACTTAACAGATGACCTGCTAAAATTCAGAGGCATTGGTGTTACCATGTTTAAAGGAGAAGGAGCTGAATGCTTGCTCTTCTCTATCTTCCCTATTCATTGGTTTATGGACCTTTTTGCTAGTCTCTGACATTTGGACACCAGAGAAGCAAGTGTTGGATGAATTTAGAGCTCTGTCCTGTACTTGTAAATCTCAGGGAAGATTCTGTAAACAGTGCTGGGGAAAACAGTAAGACCATTCTTTATGGAAAAGAGTGAACTTGTGAAAAGCGTGCACTTAATCAGCAAGTACATGGAGTCTCCTACATAAATAGCTCAGCACTGTATTTAGTTCTCACCATTTTCACCAGGCTGAGGGGCCTGCCAGGAAAATACTTGACTTTCTTTCCAGCAGGGTTATCTTAGAAAAGAGTTTTCATGTTTGTTAATCCTGGAGTCTTCCTATAAGAAACTTCTTTTGGTTTACTGTCTTGTTTATAAATAAATCTTTTAGCTTTTTGTTAGGTATTTTATGAAGTTTTATAGATTTATAGGGAGAATAGCCTCCTTGTGCTAGGACATAAAACTCTTAAATTTGCCCTCAGCCCTAGGGAGTGGTCAGTTTATATTTGTTCTTTATATAATTCTTTTTCCTTTTGACTGAATGAGGCTGAAATTCATTTAGACAGTATTTATTTGGGTGTCACACCTGGTGTATGATGCAAGGAAAATAAAAAAAACAAGGACCCTGTTCTGTTCTCATGGAGTTTTCAGTTAATGGAGAAGAGGGGCATTGTTCAAACGATCTTGTCCTCTGGGCCATACTAGCAACTTGAGAAATCCCAGGAATGAGAGAAGCCTGGTCCTGCAAGGGGAGTGAACAAGAAGTGAGGGAAAACTTTCCTGAGGAAGTCCGGAGATCTGAATGATAAATAAAAATTAAATAGGTCAAGGTCAGAGGCATTTTGGCAGTATGGGGAAGCAGCATGTGCAAAGGTCCTGTGGCAGCAAGGTGGTATACCTGTTAAGGAAACTAAGATATAACTATATGTGAATTTACAATTATAAAAAAAAAAAAAAAAAGTCAGGGAAAGAATGAGGATGAGGTGGGAGAGGTAGGCCAGGGCCCTTGGAGATCATTGTGAGGAGTTTGACTTTTAGACCAAAAGCAGTGAGACCACACTGAAGAGTTCTAAACAGAGAAGAAGGTAATGGGATGACCAGTTTTGTATTTTTGGAAAGATCACTTGGGCCATTGTGTTCAGAACATCTTAGAGCAGGGATGGAGAACATCTGGCCCGTGAGCCATATAGGTCCCACGAAATCATTTGGTCTGGCCCTGCCAAGGCATTAGGGGTGAGTTAATTAAATATTTGACCAAATATAGCAGGCTAATTTTTAAGTTGATAGTTTTATATGGCATACATATGATGTTATAAATATCCAAATGGCCCTTGGCAGAAAAAAGGTTCCCCACCCCTGTCTTAGAGGAAGACCAGAGAGTGTTGACACCATCTAAATGAGAGATGTTAGTGGCCTGGACTTAAAGTGGTGACAATAGAAATAGAGCAAAATGAATGGTTTTCCCATTTGCTTAGAAGGTAAAGCTAACAAAACCTGCTGATGGATTGGGTATGAACTTGAGAACGAGGATTGCTAAGGCAATTAAGTTTCTGACTCACCCAACTGGATGGATGTTGGTTCCGTTCTTTAAAATGGGAGTGTGGGAAGAGGAGGGGGTCAGGGATGAATTGGGACTTGAATGTGTTGAGTATTACCTGCCTTTGAGCATCCAATTGGACAGGTGGAGTGGGAAGTGGATAAATATATGAGCCTGATGTTCATAAGACAAGCCTGGACTGGAAATTGAGATTTGGGAGTCATCAGAGTCTGGGTGGGGATCGAAAATATAGGTGAGGGTAAGACGGCCTGAAGAGAAAGAGAGAGTAAAGGGAAGGAGAGGCATAGGGAACTAGGAACCCAGCCTGCTCTGGCTGAGTAGAGGAAGTTAAGTCTGTAAGGTAAATGAAGAAGAGATGGGCTGGCAAGAGGCGGAAGGCAGATGAAAATGTGTGCTTAAGAAGCATAGAAAATTTCAAGAAGGGTGAGGTCAGTAATAAGGTCAAATGTTGCAGGGAGCTCAGGTCAAATAGAGACTGGAAAAATGCCTATCAGACTGAGTGGTATGTGGGTGGATTTAGCTTGAGCTGTTTTGGTGGTGTAGTGAAGGTGAAAGCCAGCCTGGAGTGGGTTGAGGCATGAGTGAGAGGTGAGGATACAGGCAGTGAGCACAGACAACTCTCACATGGAAGTCATGGAAGTTGTATTGTGTAGAGGTGTGTTGTTTGTTTGTTTGTTTGTTTATTTATTTAAAGGTAAAAGCTTGAACTTGTTTCAGTGTTATTGAGAAGGGAGCCCGCTGAGGGCAAAGGTTAAATGCAGGAATGAGAAAGGACAGTTTATTCAACAAGTATTGAGTGCCTACTCCATGCCTAGGAATTCTTAGGTGCTGGGAATTGAACAGTGAAGACAGCAGGCAAAAGTCTCTGGTTATAAAGTTTATATTCTACTGAGGAAAACCAATAACAAATGGACTGATACATAATATGTCAAGATTGGTAAGTACTGTGAAGAAAAATTAGAAAAATGAGTCAGCATAAACTGAAAAAATAAAGCGGGTGAGATACAGAATGATGAGCAGTAGAGATGACAGTTTTAGGTGGTGAGGGAAGGACTCTGAAGGGGTGACATTTGAACAGTGATCTGAAAGAAGTGAGGGGGGAAGCCATGTGGCTATCTGGGGGAGGGAGGGCCTTCCAGCCAGCAGGAAAAGCAAGTGCGAAGGCCCTGAAACAGGAAAGCCCAACAAGCAGGCTGGAGGCAGGCGGTAGAAGGTGAAATCAGAGGGATAGCAGGGGGGCCAGATCTTATAAAGGTTTGGAGGCCAAGGTCATGATTTTGGATTTTACTCAGAGTGAGATGAGAAGTCAGTAGAGAGCTTTGAGCAGAGGAGCATATATCATCTGATTTACATTCCAAGGGAATCCCTCTGGCTGCTGTGTGGAGAAAAATGTGGGGAGGGAGGGCAGATTAGATCTGAAGCAGTAAGACCAGTTAAGAGGCGGTTATGGTGGTCTGGGTGGGAGATGATGGTGGTGGCCTGGTCAGAAGTGATGAGATTCTATATAATACAGAAAGCATGAAGTTCCTGAGAAGGCAGGCAGGGATGGGCGACTGCAGAACTGGAGGGATTGGACACCAACTGTCTTCTAGCAGGAGTGGAGGTGGTGGGTGCAGAAGTAAGTCAATTTGCAGGTTTGCTAACAGGAAATAGAGGGAATCTCCTTGTGGCAGCTTCTAATTTCTGTGTGAAGTAGGGGCCACTCCATCGATGATGAGTAAAGAATGGTGATGATTAGGAGGGAGAGATGGGGTGTTTAAGGAGAGCAGAGAAATGTGCAGTAGTCATTGCAGAACGTTAGAGAAGATGGGCTTAAGTAGCAGTATTTGGGGTGCTGATTATGGCTTTATAGATCTACCAACTTGGTCTGTTGTCAGAGGTCTGGTTTTTAGGTGGGAACAGGTCAAAAGGAGATGGTAGTACAATCTAAGTTTGGAATTTTGCCAGCAGTTAAGAGTAAAGGTGAGAGAGAGAGAGAGAGAGAGAGAGAGAGAGAGAGAGAGGCACAAAGCTATCGATTGCATATCATTCAGATAACAGTCCTGCTAATGGATTCTGTCCTGGAAAGTGAAGATAGGGGAAGCCTGATATATTAACCTTGTCAAAGTTTGACAGGCCAAAAATAGGCCCTGCTTACAGTTGAGTAGGTCAATTGGAAGGAAAGGAGGTTGTGGGCAGAGAGCAGGAAGGAGCTGGAAGTGCCACCATTGCACATGGGGACAAGATTCACAGTGTCACCAGCCACACCAGGGTGGTTTAGAGTGAAGGAGATCATTGGAGGGGGAGTTGAAGGAATTGAAGGCAGCATAGTAGAGAGGGGTGTGGCAGGTCAGATGTGTGAGGAGTAGTAAAGGTTTGAAGGGATGTTGTGGGACTTTCCGATCCCCATCCAGACTCTGATGACTCCCAAATCTCGATTTCCAACCCAGGCCTGTCTTATGAACATCAGGCTCATATATCTATCCACTTCCCACTCCACCTGATCAACTGCCTCCTGCACACCCCACACAGTGATGGCACTGTGGAGCTTGAGGAGAGAATGTGACTTAGTGCCAAAGTCTCTGATGAAGGGGGAGGTGTGACCCAAGGGGTTCATAGGTGGCAGCCATGCCCAGAAAGGATTTCCCAGGAAGACCTTGTGGCTTTTCAACTGGAGCCACTCCACCCCTCCCCACTCAGGTCTCCTTTCTTTCCGGCCTACTCATTTATTGCTTCTAATTACCCAGTTGGCAGTTGGGAAAGCAATGCCTGGTAAGAAGTGGAGCAGTAAATGGAGCAGCTGTGACCCACCATATGCTCCTCTTCCTTCACCCACCCTCTCCCCCTTCTCATCATGGACAGGTTCTGGAGTGCCGGCTCTGGAGCGGCCAGTCTGGGTGTGAATCCTGACTATACAGTAGCTCTTCCAGGCTGTGAGCATGGGCAGGTGACTTCACCTCTCTGTGCTCGAATTCCTCACCTGTATGACAGTTAAGGATAAGAGTGCTCTTGCTTCCATGGGTTGTGATGAAGACTGAATGGGCACCTGCCGCTAGTGAATGTCAGCTGTTTTGATGATGATTTCGGTTCCACTCATTTGCTTTTTTCCCTTGGCTTTGTCTGGTACCATCTATGGCACTAGAGATTTTGCACTGTTGCTAACTCCTGTTTTAAGATAAGAGCAAGACATTTATTGACCTCCTGCTGTATGCCACATAGTGCCTTAGCCATTAATCTCACAGTACCTTTCTCGTGGGGTAGTTGAGAGAATTACCTGCTCCCAACTGCCTAGTCACAGTCTCTTAAAGCACATGGGGCTGCCTTTTATCCTTTTTTTTTTTTTTTTTTTTTTTTTTGGTTAATTCTCACCCGAGGATATTTTTTCCATTGATTTTTGGAGAGAGTGAAAGGAAGGGAAGGAGGGGGTAGAGAGAGAAACATCGATGTGAGAGAGACACGTCAATTGGTTGCCTCCCACATGCGCCCCAACCATGGCTGGGAATTGAACCTGCAACCCAGGTACCTGCCCTTGATTGGGAATCAAATCCGAGACCCTTTATTGCATGGGCTGACACTCCAACCACTGAGGGACACTGGCCAGGGCTATTATCCTAATTTTTTAAAGTTGGAAATCCAGATTCAGGGATAATTAATAACCCACCTGGCATCTTTCAGCTAATAGAACTCCATGCCAAGACTTGAACCTGTTTCTCCCTGAATCACAAATCTATTTTTTTCTTCCCATACCAGCCTGCCACACACCTTTTCCCTGTTCCTTTTCCTGCCTCTTTTTTTTAAATTATGTATTTTAGAGAGGAAGGGAGAGAGAAAATCACTGATCAGCTGCCTCCTGCACACCCCACACTGGGGATCGAGCTTGCAATCCAGTCATATACCCTGACTGGAAATTGAACTGTGACCTCCTGGTTCATAGTTCAATGTCCAACCACTGAGCCACACTGGCCGGGCTCCTGCCTCTTTTTAATGGGGGAAAAAAATATTGTTATCCAGTTACATCCAGAATCTATTAGTTGGATGATATGAAACTACTAATATTTGACCATAAAACTGGCACTTTTATGTGGTTCAGACTGGTACTTCTCTCTACACCCCCACCACCACCACCACCACACCCCCCAGTCTCCACCCTGGTCCAAATCCCCATATTGCTTGCCTGGTTGGCTTCCCTGCTTCTGTTGTGGCCACCCTCCCCTTTATCCTCAAAATTGCCAGAAGGTAGGTCTGCTCAGGCCATGTTGCCTTCCTCCCCAGGCTGCCCATCATCTGGACCCCTGCTGTGCTGGGTGGAGAGGATTTTACTGTTTTTCCTTTAACAAAAAGTGGTTTAGAGAGTGCAACAAGTCCTAATTCTTGTGGGAATACTTAAGTATAAATTAAGAAAACTAAAGAGAATCTGTGAACAAACGATTTGTGGCCACAGCTTCTGTAGTAGTAGTCTTCTCTTTCCTGCTCACTGCGGTTGGCCCTGCTCTTCACTTAATACTGATGCTGCTGCAAGTTACTCTGGCCCTTGTTCATTCTCCTTGGAAAACCAGAGTGCACCTTCACTGTGGTCCTGCGGCAGCAGGCCGGGAAAGGGGATTGGGAGACTCCAGAGCCAAGTTGTAAAAGCCTCCCCAAGGCATCTGGAGCTCATTAGAGTAGTACAAAAACCAATGCTTTGTGGCAGTCACAGTTTGACATAATGATACCAAAACCAACATTTATATTGTTCTGCATTCACAGTTTACAGAGTAATTCTACGTGCTTATTTGAGAGTCAAGGTACCCAAGAGGTTATGAACATGGACTCTGGAGCCCAAATTTTGGGTTCAAGTCTCCCTCCACCACTTACTTATTCTTGTAACCTCTCTGGGTCTTGTTTTTTCATCTGTAAAATTTAACAGGATCTAGCTTGAATCCTGGCCCTCTGGCTTCTTAGTTGCTCTTAGCTCTTCGGCTGAGCAACATACAACTTGTACAAAACTTAGATGTTTTGTCCTCACAGTGCTGGTCATAGTCCTCAAAAGTCACTTTTATCCTCTGCAGTTACTTTTTGGTAGTCAGTAAAGTACTTTCGCTTGGATTCTTCCCTACCCCTTAAAGCAAAGGTTGTCAACTGGTAGCTCCAGGGTCAGGGTAGCCTGCAAAACAGTTTTATTTGAGCCATATATATATTTTTTTAAATAGTAGAAGTTGCTTTGAATTGTAGTCAGAACTTTCACTTTAAAAATCCAAGTCAGAACAACTGGCACTCCTAGGCTCATGGTCTCTAGAGGTATCAGTCAGCTGGAGCAGAGGTGCTGCTGTGCCCTTAGCACTGTTGGGTAGGGAGGGGTCCTCCCTGCCCTTAATGTCCTACACCCACCCATCTCTCCCCCTGAGGTTCCCTACCTGGTGGCTCCCATAGGCCTTTGACTGTGTAATCCCTGCACTTGATTTTATAACCATGGGTACCTCAGTAAGTAGCAGTCCTGATGATAGATTCACAGATTGGTGGGTTGGCACCAGTGGCATTCCAGAACAGATTGTTTTAAAGCTTATAGGTTATCAGGGACTCTAGCAAAGGCCTAATTCTTTCAGAAATGTTTACTGACTAAGCTTAACTCTAACAAGGTAGTTATGATTGGAGGAAACTTTATATTTGTAAAGTGCCCCTCAAGCGTGTCACACAGTGACAATTTTACCACCAAGCAGAACCTTGAGGTTTTGGATGTAGATTTCTAGAGGCTGAACGCTTAGCTACCAGCCTCATGGGTTAGATTTCATGGGGGCTTCAGCTTAGAGGAAGCTGGAACTATTCCCTTAATGTATTCTTGTCCATGAAGGGCAGGAACCATGCCACAGAGCTCTCTTAACAAACTCTGTCACAGGCCTTATGGTCCATGAGCAAAATGCCTGATATTAATCATGTGGGTATTTGGCTCCTGTTTTCTAAATGCAGTAAGAAGACGTTGAAAGATTGGTTTGAAGGTTAGAATTTGCCACCTCTAGTGAGTCCAGGTATTCAGTTTTCACATTCTAAAGTTCAGTCTAGAGTAGAGGTGTCCAAAAAAGGAAATTTGTAACTTCCAGATCTGTGTTCTGGGGTTGCTAGGATAGTTAATGCCATATTCAAACCAATGGCTCTCAAGATTGTATAAAGAAGGCTGATGTTTTAGACATTACCTGGATACGTGCATGGCACTCAGGGTAGGCTGCTTCATTGGCCCATGTTGGGGATACATTGAGCCTAACGTATATGAACATGTATGATTGAGTTGGTGTAGGGAATTCTGGGTGTTTAGATAGGGTGTTCTGGTGTTTCAGTGGTGTAAACCCTTGTACCTCTGGAAATAAGACTATCTCTTTGACATTGTGATTTATGAATAATGACACTTTATTTCCGTAAGTGTAACCTCCGTGGTTAAGATTTTTAAGTTAATTTGAATTCATAAAATTTATATATGCCTTTGCACAATAGTATGAATGTACTTTATGCCCTGAACTGTGCACTTGAAAATGGTTAAGGTGGTAAATTTTATCTTATGAATATTTACCACAATTTTAAAAACACATTTGTTGTTTTAAAAAATAAAGTACATATGCTTACCATAGAAAGTGTGAGAGAAAAAATCCTACTACTTAGACAACTTTTTGATATTTTATTTGTTTGCAGTTTTCCATGCATATTTTTATACAGTTGAGGTGTTATTGTATTACCATACTATATTGATAACTACATTAACATACATTTTGTAGAATAGGGGAATAGCCAGAACGTGGACTATGGAGCCAAAATGCCTGAGTTCCATTTCTGGCTCCCCAGTTCCTGATAGGTAACAGGAAGCAAGTTACCTAACTTTTCTGTGCCTTGGTTTCCCCTGTCTAAACCAGTGATTCTCAACAGGGGCAGTTTTGCTCCAAGGAACACCTGGCAATGTCTGGAGACATATTGGTTATCAAAACTGCAGGCGGGGAGTGGGGGGTGTTACTGGCCAGAGAATGCTGCTAACCATCCCAGAGTGCATAGGACAGCCCCAAACTAAATTATCTGTCCCCAAGTGTCACCAGTGCTGAGGTTGAGAAGTCCTGCTCTAAGTAAGAGATAGTAGTACCTACCTCATGGGATTGTTATGAGTACTAAATAAGTTAAAATATGTGAAGAATTTAGAACAATGCCTAGCATGTAGTAACTGCTATGTGTTAGCTATTACTGTTTATAAAATCATTTTCATCACTTCATATCAGTATTTCTGTACTTTAAAATCTTATAAATATTATTTTTAATAGTTTATGAATGTCTTTAGTAAAGTTTCCTTTTATATAAACATTGCATATTCCTAACAGGCCTTTCTTTCTTCCTCATCAGATGAAATTAAAGCAGAAATAGAAAAGCAGAGGTAAGCTGGGGCACTTTCTCCTTGCTGAAATACGATATTAAGAGAGTAGGTAGTGACTAAGGGGACCCATTTCTCTGCATGTTTTCTTAGATTTCTGATCCTTGGGCAGCACATACTCTCCTAGCCCAGAGCTGGACACATTGTAGAGCTCTGTATGTGTTTGAACCGATGCTAGGTTAACAGGTTACTGGCTCAATAACTGTATTTGGAGGAAAGAGTAAGAAAGGTCAAGTTAATGCTGTTGTACCTTTTCTTGACAAGAGGTAAAGCCCTTGTCTCTTGTATGTCATGCTTCCTTAAGCAGGAGGACAGCTTGCCCCTATAAGTGGCTGTTCCTCATCTTCACAGAAATGAAGCCAGTAGTCACATTTCAGAAATAGAACTCTGACATGGCAATGCCAAGATTCACTCCCGGATGCAGTCGATACACCTCGCTCTCTGCACGTGGGTGGCACTTGGGTGTTTTTTCCAAGTGCATGTATGTATTAACTTTGAATTGTTTAGCCCCACAGATGCAGTTTGTAGGTATTTTTAATTAAATGATTGCAGATGGGATGGGAATTTAGAGTTAGGTGTAGGAAAAGCAAACTTTTTGTTTTCTCATTTTCCCTCGCTGGCCCTCTCCTGCTTTTTTTCCCAGGCTTGGCACTGCCGCACCACCCAAGGCAAACTTCATTGAAGCTGACAAGTATTTCCTTCCATTCGAGCTAGCTTGCCAGTCCAAGTCCCCACGGGTGGTCAGCACGTCTCTCGACTGCTTGCAGGTACCATGTTTAAGCTTAATTGTGTAAAGGGGGTTCTCTGCAGGCCACTCTAGTGAGTCCCCTGCTACTCAGAATACTTTCTGCGGTGACAGAAAAAGGCACATCCCAACTTATTCTTTACAGAGGTCTCATGAGGAAGGGAAGTAAGAGGGGACTAATTACCTTAGCTAAAAAAAGAATTCATTCCCTAGAAATACTATTTTGTTGATCTCTCTTACGTATGTTTTTCTAAATGAAACCTTTAGCATTAGTTGGAATATTTGCTACACATGGGCACTTAAGGAATTTTTATTTAATCTCTTCCTTGATGGCATTAAAATTCATAAAATCAAGTAGAGAAATAGATATAGTCAAATCTCATTATTTGTAGTAAAATCTTATAAAGCTGTTATATGGTAAATGGGAACATGGGCCTCTTCCCATGCTCCAACTCCCCCTCCCACCCTGTGGGAAGATGATGAGGGCCATCAGTTAAGCAGACTATGAGACCTTGGGAGCCTGGCCAGCTCCTCAGTCAAGAAAACAGCGTTTTTGATCTTACACAGGCCCATCTCCTTCCCCTGCATGCCCTGTTTTTCTCTGTTTTCTGTACTCTATAAAACCTGTGTTGGGAAAGGCTGGGTGGCAGTGAAACAATAGCACCAAAATACTGCCTCCGGTGTGGCCAATTGCAGACCAGACGGGACCTAGCAGTTCAGCTTCACTGGTGGCTGCTGGTGTGGCAGTAAACTTCACTTTGGGAATCCAAGGGCAATACCCTGAGGTTTTCTGGGCCCTCAGCACTTTGCATAATAGTTTCAAACACTGGTGTAATAAATTCTGTACCATTGTTCCTAGAAAAAATATAGAGTTAGGTTCCCTTGAGCCTCTGGCCTCAGCATGTTCATCAGCTGATCAGTATGTAACTGTTCTCTGGGTATTTTGTTTAAAGACATCTTATTTGATATATATTACTGATTCATTAAGAGTGAACTCACAGTCCACAACATTATAGCACATGCCTGAACAAAATTTAATACACATAATGTCTCCATAAAGCACGCCACTATCTTCTTTCTCTTAGGAACTCTAGACAGCACTAGATTTGGGGGCTATTTTAATTGGCAAGCTTTTGCCCTATTTTAAAAGGACAAAATGGGAAAAACATAACACTAAATGGACCACAAAAAAGATACTGCTTACAGTATGAGGACTGTATCAAGAAGGCAGAGTGTCGCCTTGTTTGATCTCAGCTGGGAACCTGTGCATTAAGTGATTCGAATTTTTCACTGCTCTGTACATGTCTGCAAATTACCACAAAATCACCACAACTGTTGATTTTGGGCTTACAAATAAATTTTAGTGAGTGGGTGCATTTACAAATCCAAAATCTGCAAATAATGAAGATCAACTGTATTTAGACCACCATTAACCTTGTCATAAATTACCTTTTACTAATGAAGAAGCAGGAGTAGAGAAGTTAGGGTAGCTTGTTCAATGATATACAGATAGTGAGAGACAGAAATAGAGCTACAACTTGGATTTAATTCCTGGTCCAGCATCCCTGTATTTTTTTTTTCTTCATTTTAAAATTATATAGGTTTCAGAAATACAATTCTAAAATACATTGTCTGTAGGTTGTATTATGTGTTCACCACCCTGTATTTTTTTTAATGATCTACTCCTGGAGTTTCTGGTTACCTCAGAGGACATTTATTCTTAAACCCAGTGGGCAGCCTACATCAATAAAAAAAGATGGATACATTTTTAAAAATATGTTGAAGAGATCCATATTTATTGGTACTTTCTAGAACAGGAATAGTGAATAGGTTCTATATTATGGTTGTTTCAAAGCTGTGTTGAAAACATGAAGCCTCATCTGGGTTTCTTTAGAAAGTGCCATGATTGATTGGTTATGTCTGCTGAGGCACAGGGCTGGTGCTGATAGTTAATGTTATTGATATACTAAGCACAATGGCTAACATGTATTGAATGCTCAGCCTATGCTGGGCCCTGTGCAAAGTGCTTTATTCTCATCATCAAGTTTAATCTTCTCACAAACCCCCTGAGTTACTTACTCTTAGCCTTACTTTAGAATCAAGGAAACTGAGGGTTGGAGAATAAAATGACAAGCCCCACCAAGTTCCCCTGGCCCAGAAGAGATGGAATTGGGTGGGTGTGTGGGATTTCCTTACCCCACATCTGTGTTCTTAACCAGGAGTCCTTAAACTATAGCCATGAGCTATATCTGGACTGCCACCTGCTTTTGTAAATGAGGTTTTATTGGAACATAGCTGCCTTAATGTACTTGGAGTAATACAACAAACTAGAGGCCCAGTGCATGAAACTCGTGCACTGGTAGGGTTCCTAGTGGCTGCCAGCTGCCAGCCAAGTACTCCCTCCGTTCCCCTAGCCAGCCCCACCCCCTGGCCAAAATCCCGGACAACTCCCGGTCAGGGGGACAATTTGCATACTATGCTTTTATTATATAGGATACCACAGACAGGGTGGCTAAAAAAGAGACATTTATTTCCCATAGTTCGGGAGGCAGGAGAATCCAAGATCAAGGTACCAGCTGATTTCAGTTCCTGATGAGAGCCCTCTTCCTGGTTTGTAGATAGTCAAATTCTCATTGTGTCCTCACATGGCATAGAGAGCTCACTAGCTCTGTGGTGTTTCTAATCCTTTCCTGAGGACCCCACCCTTATGACCTTGTCTAAACCTAATCACACCCAAAGGCCCCACCTCTGAATACCATCGCATTAGAGTTAAGACTTCAACATAGGAATTGTGGAGAATGCAAGCATTCAGTCCATAGCAATATGCATGCCTGTTCATTTATGTATTATCTGTGGCTGCTGTGGCTGAGTTGAGTAGGTGGAATGGAGACCATATGACCTGCAAAGCCTAAATATTTAGTATATGGTCCTTTACAGAAAAAAGTTGCTAACCCCCACTCCCAACTATTATCCTGTAGTTCTGGCCAGTTTAATTAAAAATATGGTCTGTTATCCTAGAAATACTCTGTTTCTGGAAATCTGTGCATGTGTACGATTTCTGTTGGAAACATTGATGCCCTGCTTTGACTTTGAGTTGAAAATTCAAGAGTAGAGTGCCTGTCTGTGGTTTATGACATATGATTAGCTCTTTTTTAGAATGGAAGTTCTCTAATTTGTTAGGTACTCCTGTGTCATCCTTTTTATGACATAGAAATACTAAATGAAAATTTAATCTCCTCTTGGTGGTTGTCCTTGCAAAGCCTGTTCGACTGGCTTTTCCCAGTATGCGTGAGGTAACTTCTGTCTTGGAAATGGAAGGCCAGGTGGGTAAAGGTTGGTTTTGGCTGGATTGGAGCCAGCTGCATACACATCCGCATTCTGCCCTGGGCATTTGAAGGTATCTTCTTTGAGGTTGGAGCGGTGATGGTTGGTAAAGGTGTTTCTGGGTTTGAGTTAGCTCAGAATTTCCTCTCCCCATTGGAAGAAGCCTCCCCTCTGCTTACTTCTAATAAATGATGAAGATCCTCTGCATTCCTTTCCTTCAGCATCTGGTCTGCCACACACTCTCCCAAGGCCAGGACTGGGGAAGGAGCGTTCAGTTCAGTCTTGTTTAAGTTAAGGAATGATCTCCATGTTTCTCCAGGCACATATCAGTAACAAAATGTTTTAAAGACTATCCTCCTAATGTAGTCATATTTCTTCAATGGTAAGATTATACATAATGTCCTACTGCTATTAAATTATATATATTACAAAACATAAGAAAATAGAACTTTTAAAAAGATAAGACAAAAAAATATGTAGAAATAAAGTTCTAATATTTTTTTTTACACCCCAGTGAAGGCTGTAGGAAACCACTGGTCTAAGCTGTCCTGTTCATACCACAAACATTGTCTTTTAACTCTTATTTCTAGAAAACTTTGGATTTTTAAATGCAAATTTGTAATTATATAAATTGTATATGACTACATTCTTTGTTAAAATATTTTTAGAACATTACCAATGAGGCCAAAATCCCTTGGACCACTAGCCCCAAACCCAATTGCCTGTTTAGGTGTATAATTTTCTTCCTTTCTTTCTTATAATTTTCTTTCTTTCTTCCTCCCTCTCTTTTTCTTTTTTCTTTTTTACATAAATGGTATCATTTTTACAAATTTTCCTGCAGTTTTTTTCTATTTAGCAGTGTCTTTTTTAGATCTAGTTATATTGGTATAGGCAAATATAAGACAATCCTTTTTACTGGTATGTGGAATATTAATGCTACTATTTTATTTATCCCTTCCCCTATAGAGGATATTAACTTGGGGTTACAATGAATACCCCTGTGCATGCAGCTTCCTTGGACACGTATCAGTGAGCCAGTTGCCCAAAGGCCTCCCTCCTCTGTCTCTCTCTTCCCATCCCCTTACTGTATCAAGGATCAGGGCAGGATCTTCTCTCCATCTCTATCATCCCCCAACATCAAAGCCACCAGCAGCTGAGGTGTCCTCCTCACTGGTCCTCTGCTTCCACTCCTGTTGCCCTTCAGCCTATTCTCCACACAGGAACCAGGAGAAACCTTTAGAAATGTATGACATTGTGTTAATCTTTTGCTTAAACCTGCCAGTAGAAGCTTCCTACCTCACTCACTGCAAAGCACTTTTCCCCAGGGAGTTTGCCAAGCATGCTCAGGCCACTGGACATCAGATATGTTTCCAGGCTTTTTTCTATGCATTTATAAAAATACATAATTTTCTCTTTTTCAAAAATGAGATAATGCTGTGCATTATTGCTTGCTTTTTTTTAAGATGACTACAAATCACACAGGGTCCTATGGGTCCCAGTCCAGACTTTTGGCTTTAGTCTGTCCCACTACCCCCCGGGAGAATATAAACCCTAGGAGAAAAAAGACTGCCTTACTCACTATTGTACCTCCAGTACCCAGAACAATATCTGGCACAAGAAGGAGCAGAAGGCAGAACTAGAGAGACCACAGAATGCAGGAACTCTGCTTTCTTCTGTCCCTGTCTCTGCACAGACAGCAGAGTAAAATCATACTAAAACCCATTTCAATTTGAAGGGTCATGTGCCTTTTAAGGAGTTTGTAGTGGGAAGAATAATTCCATTTTTTTTTTTTTTGTATCTGAATTAAACATCTGGTAATTCACTTCCATCTTTGTTTTGCAGCATTAGTGTTGGGTTCTATGGGGCCTACTTATATTTTTTTAAAAATTTACTGTCCATAGTATTTGTTAATTGTTTATCGAAACTATTCCTTAGTCCCAGTATTTATGTTTCATAGTTCAGGAACACAGGTCAGTGACAAACTTCCATGGAACTCAACCCAAAGAAATTCTTTACATTCCAAAATCAGCTTGCACTCTGAAAGATACCAGCATTCCTCTTCTCCTCAAAATGTTTTATGGAATCATAATTTCTGTAGAAATCTGCATATGCCTTCTTTCTTGGTTCAGCCACAATAAGCTTAGATAAAGCTGAAATCCCAAGGGATACAGTGAATGCTCCAACATGAAATCACAGATGATTGTCCAGAAGGCCACGCATCTGAAGTTTCGTCAAAACACTGGAAGGCATGATGATTATATTCTTCTCAACACCATCGTCCTTCCTGATTGTGCCTCCTTTTCAATATTCACATTTTAGGAGTTCATAGATCATCCCACTCTTCCCAGTGCTCAAATCAGACTTGAGTCCATTAGGAGTAAGGAGTAAGCAGTGTCCAAACCCAAAGCTCATTTAGCAGGTAGCCAGCATTGCCCTCTTGGGAAGCCTGCATATACAGCAGCTCTGAGGGGATGAGGTAAAGGGCATTTTGACTTGTTCTTCAAAAACACACTTGGGCCCGGCCCGCATGGCTCAGTGATTGAGCATCAACCTATGAAACAGGAAGTCACAGTTTGATTCCCGATCAGAGCACATGCCCATGTTGTGGGCTCGATCCCCAGGGTGAGGCATGTAGGAAGCAGCCGATTAATGATTCTCTCTCATCATTGATGTTTCTATTTCTCTCTCCCTCTTCTTTACTCTCTGAAATCAATAAAAATAAAAAACACACTTTGGTCCCCTACCCCTTCTCCTACCGAACCCAAATCTGGAGATCTGATCAGCAGAGTGTGTGCAGGCCTTTCTCCTGCTCATTCAGTCACCCAATCCAGCAGTATCATATTTCTACCCTCAGCCACTCTCTCTTAATCTGTTTTTCTTCTACCATGGAATGCGGGGGGAAAGCCATTGGGAAACAGCGTCAGGCCTCTGCAGGGTGGTGGGTCTTCCTGGGTAGTGGTGGCTGCACTGTACATAACCTCAGATGCTTGTCACTTTGTGCAGATAGAGGTGAAAATGTGACAAGCCAAAAACCAAAAAGGATAAGGAATAGAATAGCATTTTTAAGAGTCTTTACTAAGTCCTTAGAAGCAGATGATGATTTAGAATTCATGAATCCCAGATGACTTGTGTCAGGTGAGTGGTTCCTTTCAGCCTTCAAAATAGCCTGGATAGTTGGAGAAAAACAGATTCCTAGGCTCCACCCCAGATTTTGTGGTTTCGTAGGTTTAGGTTGAGGTCCAGGAAGCTGTATTTTTAATGAGCTCTCTCAGGTGAATCTGAATCTCAGCCAGGCTTGGAAGTCATCTGCCTCCAGACCTTTGAGTTCCCTTCCAGCTCTGATTCTCCATGGTGAAATCCAGGTCACCATTGAGGTGACAGGCAGGTTGCCTCTGAAAGGTGGCCCCTGTCCAAGCTGATCTGTCACCTGATTATGAGGTTGTGGGCCAAGCAGCCACTTATCTCTTCAGCCACGTGGGTAACATGCACTGTTTGATAACATAGGTGTGGAATTTAGTGTTTTTGCTTTAATTTTTGGAATAGAAAATATACTGATGTGACTCAACATTCAGAAAGAATGAAAGAATGTACTATAATGAGCAGTCGCCAACCGGTGGTCCGCGGACCCCTGGTGGTTCGTGAGGTCCGATAGGTTGCCGACTGCTGCTATAAAGTGTCTTAGTACCACCCCTACCCTCAGCTGCTTAGTTCCTTCTCAAGCAATTTATGTTTTTTATGTATTTTTCCATTTAAAGAAAAATATATATATGGTTTTTTAACAGCTTGAGACATAATTCACATGTATATGATTTAGCCTTTAAAGTGTACAATTTAGTGATTTTTATATATTGACAGAGTTTTGCAACCATCACCACAGTCTACTTTGAAACCATCTCTGTCACCTCAGAAAGGAACCCTGTGCTCCTCAGCAGTCACCCCCCATTTCTCTAATCCCCTCAACTCCAGGCAGCCACTGACTACTTCCAACTCTATTATGTATAGTTTTAATCCCTCAATTTTTCGAATGAGTGGTTGTGTACTGGGGACTGCTCTACAACTTGCCTCTTCCATCAGGTACTGTTTCACCATCTTGGGGCTCTTCTGCCATGGAGGAAGGAACAGAACCAAAGCTACACTCTCAGGGTGGATGTGCCCACCATGTGCCTGGGATGCAGAGGGATCTGTGGGAACTGGAAGTTAAGGCCATGCTTGTCATTTGCTACAGGGGGTGGCCTCATCTCTCTGTTCTTTCTGTGCTTAGAAACTCATCGCATATGGGCACATCACCGGCAATGCTCCAGACAGTGGAGCTCCAGGGAAGCGGCTGATTGACAGGATCGTTGAAACCATTTGCAATTGTTTTCAGGGCCCTCAAACGGATGAAGGAGTCCAGTTACAAATAATTAAGGTATTTCTGTGAATTTGCCTGGTCTGGATTTTAAATTTGAAACTAGTCCCCTGTGGTAATTTGGATTTCTGATTTACCATGTGTTAGTTGTCTCAGGTGGTGCTGAGCTGGAACAGAAAAATGTAAGCATCACTTAGATCTTTTATAAAGTGTCAGAATTTATTAGCGTGGAATGAGACAAGAAGAGTGGAACCAGGTGTGTTTTCAGAGTAAACAGTTCCACTAATAACAATGTAAATTGCTTGTGAATTAAATTGGTTTGAAGTCCTCTGGTCCTGCCCCTTGAATTTCTGGATTCCCAATCTGCCATTTCTCAGCAGGTTCCTGTTGATACTCCTATCACCAGTTTGCCCTGTTCCCGCCCCCCATTCCATTTCCCTGTTCCATTTATCCTGCCAGGAATGGTTTGGCGTGGAACAAAGAGCAGGATCGAGATGAGTGTAACCAACATTCTGTATCTTAAGTTCTGGATGTAGAATGACTGATGGCTCCGTGTTAGCCGCACCTTTCCTAAAGCTCCCTTGAAACTGACCCCCTCCCCTATCAAAACATGTATATTTTGGTGTTAATCTAGGTGAGATCAAGTTGGAGCATTTTTCTTCTTAAGAGAAGTATTTTTTTTTTCTTTTTAAAAAGTAAGCTGGTAGAAAGCCCACTTTACAACTTAATTACTTTAAATAATTTGGACTTTATGGATTTAATAATTGTTTTTAAACTCAGAGCACTAGTGAGTCATCTCTTAGTACTAAGCATCCAGTTTAGTTTGCAGAGCCATTCTTTTAAAAATTTGTCAAACCAAACAAAAACAAAGCAAAACCTTGTGGAAAAGTTTGGCTGTGAGAAACTGGGAACAAGCTGGGTATTTGTGAAGGCGAAGGTTTCGGATTTTTGTTTTAGGCTCTTCTGACTGCAGTAACGTCCCCGCACATTGAAATTCACGAGGGCACTATCCTACAGACTGTTAGGACATGTTACAATATCTATTTGGCCAGCAAAAATCTCATCAATCAAACCACTGCCAAGGCTACCCTTACTCAGATGCTGAATGTCATTTTCACCCGCATGGAAAACCAAGTGGTAAGTGAGAGCAGTCATCAGCTGCTGGGGGTGGGACAGCATCCCATGCTGTGAACTGTTTTGTGTGTGGCCTCAGTGCCTGGCGAAGATTCACTAGTGTTTTAAAGCGTATGCCTTCTTCCTCTGAATTCTCTACACTTTTGTTTTCGTTCTCGCTATAAAAAGCAAGAGAGAGAATCTAGCAGGTATTTTGAAATTTGCATTCAGAATTTGCTTTGAGTTTGTCAAAGGGATTTATTTCCTTGTTAAAATTTTATCCTTCTCTTTGGAAGTTTTTTAAGCAACAGGATGGCATATTTTCTGTTCCTTATCAAAATTCTGGGACCATTTGGATTTAATCCCTTTTTTGTTGCCTTCTAGTTTCAGGAGATCAGAGAATTGGAAAAACCAGTCCAGTCGAAACCCCAGTCCCCTGTGATCCAAGCTGCAGCAGGATCCCCAAAGTTCAGTCATTTGAAGCAGAGTGAGGCACAAAGCAAACCAACAACTCCTGAAAAGACAGATTTAACCAATGGTGCACATGACACAAGTGGTTCTGAAAAAGTGAGCTCAGAGAATGGAGATGCACCCAGAGAAAGAAGCTCATCGCTATCAGGTATGTCCCATGTGCTAAGAGAGGGACAGGAGTCTGGTAACATCTGCAGGAAACCTCTAGTAGCAGCTCCTCTATTTCTGGGCCTTCCCTTTGACTTTCTCTTTGCTTTCCTCTCATGGAACACAACCATCAAGGCATGATGGCTAATGCCCATTGTCACCTGTGTAGTGTTCTCTCAGTAATTCCTGAAATGTATCTATTTACTGCTGGGTTTTTTTTTAATCCTCACCCAAGGATATATTTTTGTTGATCCTAGAGAGGGGGTGGAGGGGGGAGAGAGAAACATCAATATGAGAAAGACATCAGTCACCTGTCTTCCATATGCACCCTGACTGGGAATCAAATCCACAGCCAGCGGGGCTGGCTACTGCTTCTTGACATCAGCTTCAATGCAGTGGGTTTAGTTTGGGGCACTTATCTCCCAATAGTTAATTATTTGGGTGGTTAGTTCAGTGTCTGTGTTATCTTCCCAGAGGATGACAGGGACTTCATCTGTCACACACAGGATCTCCAGGCCTTACCCACTGCCTGGCAAGTCTTTGATACTCACAGACATCAGTGAGAGGAGCAAAATATGGGCAGTTGCTGGAGATGTAGATGGACAGATAGACAGCTTTGTTTTCTTATTCTATGACTGAGAACATTACCTGTTTTTGTTTGCTTTTTTAAATGAAAGAGATATTCCCCACCTGTTTATAGTCTTAAAGTAAATAATGTATTAGGCATGAAATATTGGATTGGGTTATCATAAGATTATTTTCCTTGGACAGTTGATTTGAACCAGATCCAAAATTTATTTTTTTCCCCAGGAATGTACCTTCCCAAGTGATTCTGTCAAATAATTCATTACTCTAGCTGGTTGTTCTACATGAAATATCTGACCCATCTTTATAATTGCTCTCATGTTTTCTTGTGTCACATTATTGGTGACGATTTCTGTCAATAGTGTGTTCCCTCCTAAAGAGTATAGATTGGAGCAGCTTTTGTTCCTCTGTAAGTCATCAGAGTGCTTGGCATACATAGGAACAGGCTAAGTGTCATTACTGGAATGTTGTGCTGTATCAGTTCACTCAAGGGAAGGACAAAAAAGAAAGTGGCCACTAAGAATTGCATGTATCGCAGGGTGAGCACAGACGTGCCGTCTACTCAGTCCTGCTGTCATGTGTCTTAGGGAAGGTGCTCAGAAACTCCTGGCCCACACTGTATATGTCATCATCTTTGCCTTCTCAACTCTCAGGATAAGGACCAGGTTTTTACTGTAACCTTTATCAGGCAGTGATCAATAAATAAATATTAATTTTAAAACACACTGTAGTAAGCATAGCTGTGTCTCTCTGAGCTGCATGAAAGTGCTTCCACTACAGCCCATTTCTACATGGCAGCCAAAGTGATCTCTTAAAAGCATGCATTAGATCACAACCCTCCTCTGCTTAAACCCCATTGGTAATTCCCCATGCTGTCCCATTCAGAGCAAAATTTATGTCCACCTTGTCCCTGTGGCTTCCAAGGCCCTGCTTGACCTGTCCCCTGCCCACCTCTCTGTCCCCTTCTTACACCTCTACTATACAGTGTGCAGGTGGTATTTCTGATTCTTAAAAGTGCCAGACTTGCTCTTGGTGCCTTTGTATTTCCTGTCCCTTCTTTGCCCCACCTTTATCTTAAAGTCTCTCATTTCAAACAGATCACTCTCTGAAGCTCCCTATCATGTCTGTCCCCTAGCCTCTTTTGTTCATAGCACTTATTACTACTTGAAGTTACCGAGTTAATGTTTACTTGTGCCCACCTGAGACCTAGGCCGCCCTGTTTATGACTATATTTCCAGCACCTGGAATGGTGCCTAACACATATGGCAGACAGTAAATACACTATTTTAAACAAATGCGGGGGCGGGAGGCCGGGGGGGAGATACTTGATTTCCAGAATATAGTTTTGCAGAAACACAGTAACTTAAAATTTTGTGAGAATGATTTGCAGTTAGTATGTTGCTGTGGATTTCGTTGCCAATACTTGGTGCACCCCATGAGGCTTCTCCCAAAAATGTGGGAATCAGATTGCCTGTGAGAAACAAACCACAAACTTGCAAATAGTAGGTCAAAATGGAGGTGTGCCGTCAGTTCTCAAGATGTGGCTCTACAGAAAGAATGGGACCTTCCAAAGAAAGGATTGAGAAGCCTTGGAAGCAAGGAGGATGGACAGCCTGAGAGGCAGATGGCGGAGACAGTGTCTTGGGCTAAAGTGATAGAGACCACACATCCACCCTCCCATGGTTCCATCCTATAGTAACCACCATCACACACCACCCCTAGCTTTGCCAGGCACTGTGCAAGGCACTGTTCATTATGTGAACACTCACATACATTTTCCTGCTTAACTGGGAATCCTCCCCATGGCCTGCCTGGGATAATTTGCCTCCCAAGAAATTTGTGTAGATGGAGATAATTCACCCAAAGACCTGAGGATCTATTTCCCTTTTCCAGTTGTCATTATTATCTGCCTGTCTAAGAAGTGGATCAGATGGCTCTTTGTAAACTCACAAAATTAGATTTTTTTTAGCATAAGGTATGCTAAAAGTCCTTAGCGTAAGATATGCTTACTTATATGAATTCTTGGGCATGGCTAACCACCTTCCCCAGGGAACCTCATCCCATTTGTCCATTCACACCTCTCCTGATTGCCCAGCTACTCTTGTCAGTTTCTTTAAAAACCAACTTGTTTGAGATATAGCATATACCATAAGTTTGCCCATTTATATTAACAGAGTTTTACAACAATCACCACAATTAATTTTGGAACATTTCATCACACCCTTAGCAATCACTTCCCATTTTCTTTTAAGTTCATTTTTGAAATTCTGACATTTTAACTCCCCACATTACACATTAGCATTTATATAGTTAATATGTAGTTATTGTAGGTACACAATTACCTATGTATATACTGATTGGTTAGTTCACTTTTAAATAACCATTTTTAAGTACTATACAATAGAGAAACTTTATCCTCCCTCAGCCAATATGGAGGTTCTGATCAGACAGCCTAAGTTCAGATCATGACTCTACCACTTAGTTCTTTGACCTTGGGCAAAATCTTTAACCTTTCTGAGCCTCATCTGTAAAATGAGAATACAACTAGTACCTATCTTATAGGTTTGTGAGAATTAAATGACAGCAGTGTCTGGCACTTAGGGCTATGTAAGTGTTTGCTGTTATCATCTTTCAAATAAGTTTCAGCTTTAACAATGACTTAGTTTTAAAAAAAAAAATAGATATTTCAGCTGGTAATCTGATGTGAAGGTGGTGGGAACAGTGTCATGGATAAAGAGAGCCTGTTTTGTGGTAGGTTAAGTATTCAATGGAAATGAAAACACTTTGGGCTGTACTCCAGGACAGGGGACCAAGCATGGAACTTATTAAAAAATAGTGGCTTGATTGAAAATCCTCCTTGAGGAAGAATTTAAAGGGTTATTTTGGTTTTGTTTATTTAATGTGACGGCCTTTTTGGTCATTGTGATGTTCTATAATGTTTACTTCTAGAAGGGCTGTTTAATAGTTCTTCCAGATCTAGTTTTCTACAAAAACAAATGGTGCCGAACCTCTTCCACTTAAACTGTTAACATTTTACAGAATAATTCCATTTAAAATTTAGTAAATCCTCAACTAGCACATTAAAAATCTCATGCTAAGTTCTAGGTTTACATTGTAGGGAAAACAAGGCAGCAGAAAGTAGTCACTTACTAAGGCTTCGTGTTCCCGAGGTGAAGACACAAGAGAAACCATCTTCTTTTGTTCTGCTAGGAACCATAGATGGATAAAATCCAGCTCCTGCCTCCAACTTGGGGGTGAGGAGGAGGACCCTGGGACTTAGAGCAACTATAACTTAGGAAGGAAAAGTGTGTAAGTTGGGGGGGTACTAGTGTTCCATGAAAGGAAAGATGAAATCATAGCTGATGTTGCCTGAGAATTTCCAGATTTCATGAGACTTGTCTTCTCTTGGTACAATCAGATCTGGCCTTGGTGGGTACTTATTTGCACCCTTTGCCTTCTGAAATTTGATTCTAGAGAACATGGGCAAAATCTCCTTCCTATTTTCCCTAGAAATGCCCACATGTATATACTTGTGTTTGTGTATTTGGGTGTGTGTGTAGGGACTGATGATGGAGCCCAGGAGGTGGTGAAGGAGATCTTAGAAGATGTGGTCACATCTGCTGTCGAAGGTAAGAACCAATAACCCAGCCTTTCCTTCTACCCCATTCCTTCAAAAAAGCCCTTAGGCAGATATTTTAGTGGTAGGGTGCCCCGCCCCAGTGAGCCCATGGAAAATGAATCTGCCCATGTCTGCTCATCTTTCATATGGAATCCAAAAATTACTTGTTTTTAGCAGGTGATTTTATTCTCATTTGGGTTGGGTTCAAGAAGCACAGTCTGACAATGTTAGGGTTGAGTGTTCCACATAGAGACAGAGAGGACCACTCCCGTATATATCCAGTTTTTCCAGGAGTGGGCTGTGAGCCCTGAGGTGGTGTCTATTACTGCTGAATTTTCATGGCTAACCACTGACTTGTAGGTATCAGATGCACATGGAAGCTTGTTCTTTTGTTATATTTCATTCATAACTCCCTCAACTTTATGGTGTGGTTTCAGTGGAATTAAACTTATATGGCTCAGTTCCAGTGCCAATAGACCATTAGTGGATTAAGAAATCATGCCAAAACCGGTTTGGCTCAGTGGATAGAGCGTCGGCCTGCGGACTGAGGGGTCCTAGGTTCGATTCCGGTCAAGGGCATGTACCTGGGTTGCGGGCATATCCCCAGTTGGAGATGTGCAGGAGGCAGCTGATCGATGTTTCTCTCTCATCGATGTTTCTAACTCTCTATCTCTCTCCCTTCCTCTCTGGAAAAAATCAATAAAATATATTTAAAAAAAAAAAAAAAGAAATCAATAATTTAGTGGACTGCAGTGAGCATTTTTTGAAATAAATGAAAGAAAATAAATAGCCGAAACCGGTTTGGCTCAGTGGATAGAGCGTCGGCTTGCGGACTGAAAGGTCCCAGGTTCGATTCCGGTCAAGGGCATGTACCTGGGTTGCGGACACATCTCCAGTAGGAGATGTGCAGGAGGCAGCTGATCGATGTTTCTCTCTCATCGATGTTTCTAACTCTCTATCTCTCTCCCTTCCTCTCTGTAAAAAAAAAATCACTAAAATATAAAAAAAGAAAAAAGAAAATAAATAGAATACAAACTGAATGCATTGCATGTGGTGTGTTAAGCATTGTTTCATGAAACATGCATTTTAATTATGTGCACATGTGTACTAGTTCATGATTTTAAAAATGTATTTCTTAATGAAGGTTATCATCAAAGAAATTTGACCTACTGCTCTAAGCCTATCCTTTTCTTGATTTAGGGTACCCACCAAGCTGTATGTATAGATTTCATTATTTAACTCCTTTTAGAAATGTCTTTAAAATTGAATGATTTTATTTCACATCCTTAGATTGTTTTCTGAGGCCAATACAAGAAGTCCTCACGTAATAAACATTTGTCTGTCTTGTTCACTGCTATATCCCGCAGTCCCTAGTACAGAGATTGGTAAATAATAGGCACTTGATAAAATTTGTTGAATGAATATATGCTTTGTAAAACCATTATGGAAGATTGTGTTTATTGAGTTGTTTGATGTCCCATCTATATGTGAAGATCCACATGGTAAATTCTCATGGAGTTCCGCTGTTCTGCTAATCATCAAATATAGCTTTCTTTCATTAAATGATAAAATCTATTTAATTCTTTCTCTTTCCATTTTTCACATTGCTGCCAGGAACCTCACGTCTTCATTTTCTTTTTTTTTGTAACTGAGGTTTTCTTTTATAACTATCAAACCCTTTCATTTATGTGGCTCTTTTTCTCTAACCCCTGTATTAATAGCCCTTTTAAAAATAATCTGCACTTTTCATGTTTAGCTGTTTCTAATCTTTTTGAGAAGGGGAAGGAGGGGGCAGGGCTGCTGTATCACAATTCTGGACGTACCATTGACATGGACTACAGTATTAACCAAGACCCTGGTGTTGGGGCTATGGATAACAGACACATGGAAAACCTACGCGTCACTTTGGGCAGCCTTTTCAATACGTATATGTCAGTCATGGGGTAGTGATGCAGGAAAAGGGAAAAAGCAGTACCTAGAAGGTTACATGAATCACTTCTTCCTGATGTCAGGCTACCTTTCGGGATAAGTACTAATTTGCTAATGATTTTTGCACTTGTGTTTGAAGAAGCAGCACAAAAGCACAGTCTGACAGAATCCGAGAGGGCCCTTGGCGAACTGGAGGGACAGGAATATGCTGTCCCATCAGCAGTGGACGAAAACTCACAGACCAATGGAATAGCAGATGACAGGCAGTCCTTGTCGTCAGCGGATAACCTGGTATGTTGATGATTCTCTCATGGATTCATTTCGATTTTTACCTTTTTAGAAGATGCAGAATTAAATCTCTGCCAGAAGAAGTGAGTGAAAACCACTGAGCCCTCTTCAGTTACTGGTCAGAGTCCTGGCCTGATATTCTGTGTTAGTAGGTTCCATTTTTGGAACATGCTAATTAATGTTGGCTGTATTTAACATTGTTATTAAACCTTGTTTATTCAGATTTTTAACACATTTCTTGCCCTTTTTATTCTCTCTCAAAGTAATATGCATTTATTATAGGAAAATAATCCCATAATCCCATAACTCAAAGATAACCCTTGTTAACATTTTCTTTATAGCCTTCTAAATTTTCCTACCCTTCACATATTTTTTTCACTTAAATGGAATAACAATATACATGCTGTTTTGTGACCTATTTTGTAAACTTAATATATATTATGAACATTTTTTTCAGGCCGATATGTTCACTACAATTTTTTTTTTTTAATAGTTTTATTGTTTTCTTGAAAATGTTATGTGTGGAACCTTGGTTCGCAAACCTAATTTGTTCTAGCAGGCTGTTTGAGAAGCGACTTACTCGAAAACCGAATCATTTTTTCCCATTAGAAATAATGTAAATTGAATTAGTTCGTTCCAGACCCACAAATGATTCCCTGTTTTAACCATCCTTATATGCAGTACATGTCTAATGTACTGTTTAATCTATAAATAAATACTTCTTTTATCAAATTTATTAAACTACCCCCGTCTAGCCTTAAATGAATCACTTTCAGCACTTGTACCAGGGCTGTCTTTTAGGAAGTCAGCATGGGCATCTTCCCTTTTTCACATATCACTGTCTTTGAAATGCTGTCACTGGCTAACTACTTTTCATTTATTCAAACCAGCAACAGTTTGTCTACCTCTTCAATTGCCTGTGATCATTGTTTTGTTTCACACCCTTAGCAACATTAGCACTCTTGATAGCCTCTTTATGTTTTAAAATTATGCTATTCATCGATTTCCCAGCAATAAAAGCATTCTCTCCTGTGTTGCCTGAGAGTCCCTTTTGTCATGCTAAGGTGTAAGCATGAAAGGGTTGTCAGGTCAAAAACCTAAGTTTGGTTTGACAACCAGGACATTTTTCCCCCTAAACCATTTGGTTGAGAACTGAAATGGGAGATGTTTGAGATCTGAGGTTTGACTATATATAAACATTCAAAACAGGAAGTAATATAACATTAACATCCCACGTGAACGCACTCCCTGTACCTTTTCACTAGTGTTTCTCAAACTTTTTTCGTTATCACCTCTTTAAGGAGCCTTTTTACATATTTCTTTTTCTTGCTCACCGCCCACCCTTTATGAAATTTTAAAGCTACTGATAAATTAGATATCTGCTTATGTACTGCTTATACATAAAAAGAATTTTTCACCACCCCCCCCCCCCCCCGGAACCAATTTTTTGCCCTTGTCTTAGTCCGTTCAACCTGCTATAACAGAATACCATAAACTGGGTGGCTTATAAACAACAGAAATTTATTGCTCACAGTTCTAGAGGCTGGGAAATCAAGATCAGGACTCCAACAGTTTTGGTATCTGGTGAGGGTCTGCTTTCTGGTTCATAGTCAGTGGTCTCTCTGTGTCTTCACATGGCAGAGGGGTGAGGGAGCTCTCGGGACCTCTTTTATAAATGCACTAATCCCATTCATGAGGACTCCACCCTCATGACCTAATCACCTCTCAAAATCCCCACCTCCTAGTGCCATCACGTTAGAGATTAGGTTTCAACATATGAATTTTGGGGGAACACAAACATTCAGTCTGTGGCAGCCCCTTGGGGTTATATTATCCCTGTTAAGAATGCACATCGGGATGTATTTAAGCCCATATGAGTGTCTCATGTCTTATGTACAATGCTGACTTGCTTTGTTCACTCAACACTATCTTATGGACATCTTTCCACATCAGTACATATAGATCTAACTAATGTTTTAATGGCCATGTAAAATTCAATCATATGGATTACTGTAATCTATTTAGCCAATTCCCTATTAAGCCTTTAGGTTATTTCAGTTTTATCACAAGAAACAATAGTTCTATAATGAACATCCTTATAGATAAAGCTTGTGCACATCCTTAATTCTTTCTTTGTGATAAATCCCTGCAGTGGTATTGCTGGGTCAAGGGTTGGAAGCGCTAAGGCTTTTGATCCTTAACATCAAATTAGCCTGTGGGAAGGTAATACTGGAATCTGTGCCCACTGTAAACTGTCATTTCCTCATTGAAACTGGACAATAGTGTTCATTCAGAGCCCTGCTAGTCTCTTAGGAGAAAGAGCCTGCCTTAATGATTGGTAGTAAGGTTATTTAAGTTTGCATTTGCATTTCTTGGAGAATTGCTTATTAATGTTTTTTACCAGTTTTTTATTTGAGATAAAGGTTTCCATATTTCCTTAATGAGTTATAAGAACTTACTGTATATTGAGAATATTAATCCTTTCCATAGGTTTCAGATATTTTTATTTTTAAATGTAGTTTACTTATTTAAAGAAGCTTATTTTAAAATACCTATCATATTTCTCATTTACCTTGCAATAGTATTCTTAGAAATACCTTTTTACCCAAGCTAATATAATCATTACCTATATTTGTTTTAGTTTTTTTATGGTTTAATGTTTAAAATTGATCATTTTAAACCACCCATACTCACTTTTTGAAGGACAAGGAACATGGTTTTAGAATTGCCTTAATGACTCCCGCATAGCTCCTATTTTGCCATTTCTCCCCCCTCCATCCCTCACTTCCCCATTGAATAAATAAAGTAATTGGCATTTCCATGAGATACTTATTTCTTATTTTTGAAAATAATTATCCTTTTGTTTTGACCTTTAATTTTTTTCTATTTAGGAATCAGACGCACAAGGACATCAAGTGGCTGCTAGGTTCTCTCACATTCTGCAGAAGGATGCCTTCCTTGTGTTTCGCTCCCTTTGCAAGCTGTCCATGAAACCCCTTGGTGAAGGCCCCCCAGATCCAAAGTAAGCAGACAGTAGTTCTTGGCTGTCTATAACCTAGGTAATCCAGGAGGATCTCAGGGGTTCCAGGAAACCCAGTGCTTTGACGCCTGGCAGAAATTTATTAAGGATAGTTTTATAGCTTTTTAAATTCATGTGGTGTCTACAATCACTTCTTTCACAATGAATTGTCTCTGTGTCCCCTTCAACCAAGATTCTGCCCAATTTTGCCTTTTTGGTTTATATGCTAAAAATAATTACCTTGAACATGCATGCACCCTCTTTTTACTGACTATAATCAATTTAATGTACTAATGAGGGCAGGAGCAGGATGTGAGCAAATTTCAGTTTCCTGCCCTGGTTGAAAACCTTTGTTGCATGGATACAGAACCAGATTCTAACCAGAGAAACCAACCTTTCTTTGTAGTACTGAGTGAACGACCGCAAGAATGGAAGTACTGTGGAGTGTCCAGGCAGAGGCTTTGGAGGCAGAGAGAACTACTTTCAGTCCTGGCCCTTACACTTGAGACCAGCTCCACAGCTTGTAGGAGCTTCTGGAAAATGGGAATATGGAAAATCACCTTACAGGACCCATTTAATAAAATAATATAAAGCACAGCGTCTTGCACTTTGCAAGAGTTTTATAGCCACTATTATTGTCATCATTATTATTAGTCATTAATAAGAACCTTCAACTCTTCTGTTGAGAATATAACCCTTAGGAAAATGGTTTATGGACATTTCTCATTTCTTACCATCCCTGTGGGCAGAGTGAGTGGGCAGGAGGCAGGTGGATAAAGAGCACCATCTTCATTGTCTATGAAAGCCAGATGTCTTAGGTTCCATGAATGAGGTGGTAAAAGTAATTGTTCTATCAGGGTAGTTGCAGAACCAGCTCTCCAGGGCCAGTTGACACTTACTTTGCTCCTGCTATATCTACTTTATGGCAGAGGGGGATGAAAAGAATAGAAGCTGGCAGTTCTTGTTTTCACAGGATCTGCAGGTCCCAAGAAGACCCATCTCCTGTCATCTGCCCTTGTTCTCTTGACATTTAGGTGCTTTTGCTAGTTCTTAACTCATTGGCTTCTCAGAAAATTCTCACTGGTAGGAGTGAGGCCTTCTCGAGAAACATGATTTTTAAGTTTTATCTTTTAACCCCATCATTGTTCTTTGTTTTCTTTGCTAGGTCCCACGAGCTGCGCTCCAAGGTGGTTTCCCTGCAGCTGCTCCTCTCGGTGTTGCAGAACGCCGGCCCAGTCTTTAGGACTCACGAGATGTTCATCAATGCAATCAAGCAATATCTCTGTGTGGCATTGTCCAAAAACGGCGTCTCTTCAGTGCCTGATGTCTTTGAGCTCTCTCTGGCCATTTTTCTTACTCTTCTTTCAAACTTTAAAATGCACTTGAAAATGCAGATAGAGGTACGAACTCCAAATTAATTTTTTTTCATTTTGTACCAGATGGTTAACTGCTGGTTGCAGAGTCACCAAGAACTATAGTTACACAGTCTACTAGTTGCCTTCCCCCCAAAGAACTTTTTGAATGAGTGAGGAGAGAAGAATACTTTTTTGTGAAAAGTTACTGCCCAAAAATCTTGTATTCCTTTCATTTTAACCAAAGGTTTAAATCGAGTGGTCTGTGTGCTAGGTTTAGCCCCCACAAATATGTTTGTTTGATCTAAATTATTTGAACTACCCTGAATTAGGTCCCAAGTGGAAAAATCAGATTCTACATGAAAATCCAGATTTCTGGTTTCTCTTGAAAAGTCACGACAGCGGTCCTGCATTTCCATGTGGCAGCTTTTGGCGATGACTCGGGAGCAGCTGCTCCCTGTGATGAGCCCGTGTTCCCCAGTTCCCTGTGCCCTGGCCCTCCAGCTGTTCCCACGCAGACAGGGTTTCATTGCGATTCAGCAGCATGTATATGCCTCTCTTCATCGTAAGAGCTGCCTGTCCTCTAAAGTCTTTGAGGTTTTGAGCCCTAATTTAAACTACTAATCGGTGTCCTCCTTTGTCTTCATGTCACATAGGTCTTTTTCAAAGAGATTTTCCTGAACATTTTAGAAACATCAACAAGTTCTTTTGAGCACAGGTGGATGGTCATTCAGACTCTGACAAGGATCTGTGCAGGTATTTTCTCCCTGAGGGTGCTCCTCCCTTTGGCTAGCCCGGAACCTCTTGATGTGTTTATTTTCCCAAGTCCAGAGGAAGATCTGTAACTCCTCCTCTTTGAGTTTTAATGAAGTGCTGGGAAAATCATTACCTTATAGGCCAATGCTAACCTAATGACTAGGCCCACCCCACCTCCTTTGGAGGATGAGCAACTCAGCCTCGTTGCCTGGGAAGTTGGGGTTTTTGCACTGTAAGTTCCACATCCTGAGAAACCCTCAAATCCTGGAAAACTGGGACACTTGGTCACCCTGCCTATCAGCTGAATGTGCTTTTTTAGTCACAGGGTCCAAGGTATTGGTGCTGCCAACCCTTGATTGGGTGCTTAGGTAAATTTGGATTTACCTTACACAATGCAGTTGTGTGACTGTAAAGCCAGCATCCTACTTGTCCACCATCAAACATAACTTCATAAGAATTACACAACTTAAAGTGGATCAGGCAATTATTACTCCTGTTGTGATGAAGAAAGTGAGCTTGGAAAGTTGGAATGAACTGCCTGAGATTTTAGGTAGTTGCCCAGGCCTGGAGAGAGGGTCTCCCATCTCTCTACTACTTAAGACATTCATTTCTTGTGTGTGACACTGTGGTATGTCCACTTGAGTTAGCAATTCACTGGGAAAATTTTTTTGACAAAGGAACCTTATTCAATAAGAAAACATAACTGTTACTTATGTTTAATCAGAATTTCTAATATCTGTCTGTTATTTTCCAAGATGCCCAGTGTGTTGTAGATATTTATGTCAACTACGACTGTGATTTAAATGCTGCTAACATTTTTGAGCGCCTCGTAAATGATTTATCCAAAATTGCTCAGGGAAGAAGTGGACATGAGCTGGGAATGACACCTCTGCAGGTAAAAATACTAAGAACACTCATTTATACTTAAAGTTCATTCATTTTGATAAGCATTTATCAAGTGCCACCATGTGCCAGGCACTGTCCTTGCTGCTGGGAATACAAAACAAACATATGTATGTACATGCACACAATTGCTGCCGTCACAGCAATTATAAGCAGACAAGGAAGAAATAAGCTGCAGGGATGATAGAGAAGGAGTGTGGAGGTGTTGTCATTTTTTAATGACGTCATCAGAGTTAGTCTCACTGAGGCGGTGACATTTGTAGGAAGCAAGTTCACTCTCAGTCACCTTTCCAGAGACCTTGTGAAAACAGGATCTCAGGCTCCAGTAAGGCAGAAGAGATTGCCTCTTATCAGTGTGCCTGTAAAGAATAGGGTCCTTAACCTGGGGCCTCTAAAGGAACTGTGAGAACATCTGTGAGCTGCCTGGAATTATGTGTAGAATTTGGTCTATGGCATTTTTCCTAGAACATTCATATTGACATTAGATTTATAGAGAGATCTGTGCCACCTTAGATGCTGTTTTGATCCTAAAATATTTGTTTTTGTTTTAGATTATCTGCAATTCATATTTAATTTTTTATTTAAGAAATACTATTTTTAAAAAAAACAAACACGGTGTTTTTATTGTAGAATGAGCCTTAAAAGGGAATACATTTGTGAGTGTTTGGGAGATAAGAGTGTGTTCAGAATCACTAGTTTGTTGCATAATACAAGATTTTTTTTGTCTTATTTTGAGATCACTGGTTTAACACCCTGGTTTTGGTTTTGGTTTTGTTTTTTTAAAGGAAAGTATTTTAAGTGTTTTTTCAAATTATACAAGTAATGAACTTCCTTTTAGAAATTCAGAAAGCACTGTTCATTTTAAGAAAACACACATCCAATATTTTTGCTGCTAGGATGTGTGTAATGAATACCTTCAGAGATTTTCAGGGTTTTTACAATGAGCCCTTAATACTTAATGTCACCTGTTAACTTTCCCTTGACAGTGGTTATCTTCTGTCCTCATAGAATTCCCTAAGAGCCCTATAGATATCTGCACTTAATTTATCTAAGTCTCTGTGCCATGTCACTTTTGTCCTTTAGGAGCTCAGTCTGAGGAAGAAAGGACTAGAGTGCCTCGTGTCCATTCTCAAGTGCATGGTGGAGTGGAGCAAAGACCTGTATGTGAATCCCAACCACCAGACCAGCCTTGGTGAGAAAGCGTTGCTGCCACCACTGCCTCCATTCACAATAGGCTACTTACGGCTATTGGGAAAAGTTGTCCTGTTATAATTGCCTTAGAATTAGCAAAAACACTTTAGTTTGCTAAATACCTATAGTATTTTAAAGGTTCCGCTTTTTAATCCATCTGGAATTTGGAAGAGGGATATGTATGAGTTGTGCTCTAACTTCACTTTTCCAAATGGAGGACCAATTGTTCCAACATTTTTTATTAGTCTCCCTCACCAATTTAAAGGTCCACCTTTATGACATACCATATTCTCTTGTGTGTATATGTCTGTTTCTGAATTTTCTATTCTGTTCTATTGATTTGTCTATTCTTGCACCAGTACAAGTGTCTTGACTGTTTTTTATCATTATACTTTTATGTGAATTTTAGAGTTAGCTTATCAAATTTCACAAAAATGTAATTTTTTAAGTAAAGTATTAGAGTAATATCACGGTTTTATGCTTATGATCTTGACAGTGCAAACTTATTGTTATAGGTGTGGGAAAGGGAATTGCAGAGCCAGACCTGAGCTCAGCCATGTCTGTTTCCCTTCTGCTGATACGGTTTTCTTTTCTATTATGTCATTGCAGGTCAGGAGAGGCCCACAGATCAGGAAATGGGGGATGGGAAAGGTCTCGACATGGCGAGACGGAGCAGCGTGACCTCCATGGAGTCCACGGTGTCCTCAGGGACCCAGACAACTATTCAGGATGATCCAGAGCAGTTTGAGGTCATCAAGCAACAGAAAGAAATCATTGAACATGGCATTGAGCTGTGAGTGTGGCTGCTACTCTAGCTGAATCTCTTGGGCTCTCTGACAAAGCCACATCTTCTCTGGGGACCTGGGGCTGGCTCCTCAAAGGGAAATGCCTGTTGCAGAGGCGAGTGCTGGCACTTGCAGCCGAGCCTGATTAAGCCAGCAGAGTGAGTGAGTCTTGTGTGTTAGAGAGAGAAATTTAATGGGTTTGTGTTTGATGCCTGCTCTTTTTATTTTCTAATGAAAAAAAATTAAACCACTAGAAAATACAGAGGAGTATAAAGCAAGAATGTTAAAATTGCTCATAAAATTACTCCTAGAGGAAATCACCATTGGTAACATTTTTTCCAACTATATATTATGAAAATTTTTAACATACAGAAAATTAACATCTGCCACATTAGTGTTACCTATGGATTTTTTTCTTCTGAACCATTTGAAAGTAATTTCAGCCCTACATCTTTGAAAACCATACCATTATCGTAACCACTGGTAAATCTTAATGTGTTTCTTTCTAGTCTTTTACACACAAAAATACATATGCACACACTCATATCCTGTCCAGCTTCTGAGTGATTGAAGTGTAGATCTCTTCATTTCCTCTGTCACCATCCCTACATCCTTCAAAAGTAATCTTTTTGAAAACTTAAATCAGGTCTTATCACTCCCTTGCCTAAAGTCATTCCAGGTTTTCCATTTTCTCATCCCAGCCTGACCCAGCCCCTGGCTCATCTCACTGACCTCATTTCTTGCTAATCTCATCTCCTGCCAATACTCCTGAATCACATAATCGTTTCAGTCCTTTAAATACTTCCAGGTGTTTTTGTTCTCACACCCCCCCCCCCCCCCATTGGGATACTCCTGTGTCTTTTTCATCCTTTGGACTTGGCAAAACACGTCTTCCTCAAAGTGGCCTTCTGTAACCACACTAACAAGTCCCAAGTTGTTCTCTGTTCCTGCACCCTATTCATCTTCTTCCTTCACAGCCCCTGCTACAGTTTGTACTTATATGTAATGTCATTCTCTCCTGTGCACAGCCTGGTAAATAAGTTGAATTTATACCTTAGTGGAAAGTTTGCCTGCCTTTAACAGGAAATACACAAAAGCAGTCTAGAGCTTTTGTAGTGGTTCCTATGGACATCGGAGATCCAGGCTCCTCTTAGCTTTCTGCTTCACCAGCCTTAACACAGTTTTCATCTTCATTGTTGCCTCATGGTTTAAGATGACTGCTGGAGCACTAGCCATCACACATATATTCTGGGGAAGAAGAGGGAAAGGGCAAAAAGAGTATACCTCCCAGTCAGGTCGGCTTTGTTTAAGGAGCCTTCCTAGAAAGTACCCATAACACTTCTGCTCAAATCCTCACTGACTAGAACTTTATCACATGGCTGTACTTTGTTTAAGGGAGGCAAGGAAATGTAGTTTTTGTTTCAAGGAGTTGTGTCCCCAGATAAACATCTTGGGTTTTGTGAATGTTGCAGAAGGGGAGTACGGATATTGGGTGACAACAACCTCTATAGCTAGGTGAGAAATTGAAGATGGAATTCAGAAACCTGCCAGGATACACAGGACCTTCCTAGCTGATAGATGATGGCTTGTTCATGGTGTTATTGTAACCTACCTCAAATGCCAGGTATTTCTATCCTTTAGATTTTCAATCCGTGTCCCATCTCTTCTTAAAACAGATTCAACAAGAAACCCAAGAGAGGGATCCAGTTTCTCCAGGAGCAGAGCATGCTGGGAACATCAGTTGAAGAGATTGCCCAATTCCTGCACCAGGAGGAGCGTCTCGATTCTGTAAGACTGGGAGTTGAGCACTTGCAAGTGGGTTCTATCAAGTAACACTAAGACCATACCAGGTTTTAACATAGAGATTGTCTGACCCTGAGTGCAGTGGCTATTGTCCACATGCCTGCTTATAGCAGCCCTACTCTTCCCTTTGGCCAGTGATGCAAAAAGCTCTTTGAAGGGAATAAACTAACCTCCTGACAGGTGGTTGTGTATTTGGTGGCACAGTATCAGAGCTAGAAGTATGCCTTCGCTGCTAGAAACTATATTATCTGCCACTGACCGCCCTCCCTAGTGCCCCCCATCATTTCTCCCTTTTTAAGTCTCATGTGCTCCCTTCTCCTCTTTTGTGGCAGGACAGACTGACCTGGAATTGTTGGGTGGGCGGACAGTTGAGGGAATCACGTAGCTTCTAGCAGTTTATCTTGTCTTGAGTGTCCTGAACTGGGCACTCTGCCTCCCCACTTTGAAGTGTCTTTCATTGCACATTCATATTTGACAATTTCTAGATGTAAGTGAATGCGTGTGTTTCAGACCCAAGTAGGTGATTTCCTGGGAGACAGCACGAGGTTCAACAAGGAAGTGATGTATGCCTATGTGGACCAACTTGACTTCTGTGAAAAGGAGTTTGTCTCAGCCCTGCGGACATTTCTAGAAGGTTTCCGCCTACCTGGGGAAGCCCAGAAGATTGATCGGTTAATGGAGAAGTTTGCCGCAAGATACATAGAGTGCAATCAGGGGTGAGCATCATATTTAAATCCCTTGTTCATCATCTTTTTGCCTACATTAGAACACTAATCTTGGTTTGGTTGGGGGTGGAGTGTAATCTTTCTAAGTCTATGCCAAACAACTAAAATTTCTGTTCACCATGTGCCAGACACTGTGCTGAGGGATTATCTTGTGTAAGGCCTCAGAGCAACTGTTTATGTCCCCTTTTACAGACAATGAGATTGAGACCTGAGAGGCTAAATAACTTGCCCAAGATCACAGCTAGAGCCCATGCTATTAATTATGATAAGAGCGTATTTTGGGTTGAGAGGAAGCACTTGGTCACCTCTTCCCTAATCAAAAATAACTCCCTGATTTAATATATAGGCTAGATCTCAGGATTTTAGTTTTTCTTTAATTACATATTGATGAGCAGGTTACAAAAAATGACTCTGTAACTAATAAAACCCATCTAAGTGCTTGATTCCATATTAGGGCCTTTTTTCATAGGTAGTTCATGTTTTTTGTAGAAAGTGAAATTGAAAAGAGAACTGACCTTTATTAAACACCTGCTATGTGTCAGCCAGGCCGTGAGTTTTACATGCATTACATTTAATTCATGGTAAGTCTGGGAGTGGTATCCTCATTTTACAGATGAGGAAACAGACTCTGGGACATTGAGCAACCTGTCCAAAAGTAATCAGCTAGTAAATAAGCAGAGCCAGGGTTCGATATGGGTTTGCCTCAATCAAAGCTCACGCTTTTGCCACTGAACATGAAGTTACTAGGGTAAAAATGTCTGGATATACTGTGAAAATGATGTGGAATTGTTCCGTAGAAACATGTTGATAACAGTTTTGTCTCTTTAGTGAGCTCGGTTTTCATATTAATTGGTTCCAGTCCTGCAAGTGTACAGCAAGCTGTCCCCTGGAGATGGCATGGTCAGCAAAGGAAGCGTCTGGTCATTCTAACTAAATGGATGCTAGAACTTGCTGTGAAGACATAATTAGATGTTATTTACTTCAATATATAGGCACCCCAAAAGTATTTGCTCACTTGTGTCTCTGGGTCACATTTGGGTAATTACAGTATTTCTAACTTTTTCATTATTAGTATATTTGTTTACTGTAATCTGTGATCAGTGATCTTTGATGTTACTATTGCAATTGTTTTGGGGAAACACAAACCACACCCATATAAGATGGTGTACTTAATAAATGTGTGTGTTCTGGCTGTTCTGCCAACTGGCTGTTCCCTCATCTCTCCCCCTCTCCTCAGGCCTATCTTCCCTGAGACACAACAATATTGAAATTAGTCCGATTAATAACCCTACAGTGGCCTCTTAAGTTTTCATGTGAAAAGGAGAGTCTCACATCTCTCACATTAAACCAAAAGCTAGAAATGATTGAACTTAGTGAGGAAGGCATGTCAGAAGTTGAGATAGGCTGTAAACTAGGCCTCTTGCATCAAACAATTAGCTAAGAAATTGCCACAGCCACCCCAACCGTCAGCAGCAATCATTCTGATCAGTTAGCAGCCATTGACATCTAGCAAAAAGATTATATCTCACTGCAGACTTAGACGATGGCTAGTATTTTTAGCAATGAAGTATTTTTAATTAAGGTATATACATTTTTTTGACATAATGCTATTGCACACTTAATAAATTACTATAGTGTAAATATAACTTTCATATGCAGTTGGAAACCATGTGACTTGCTTTATTGCAGGGGTCCTCAAACTTTTTAAACAGGGGGCCAGTTCACTGTCCCTCAGACCGCTGGAGGGCCGGACTATAGTTTTAAAAAAAACTATGAACAAATTCCTATGCACACTGCACATATCTTATTTTGAAGTAAAAAAACAAAATGTGAACAAATACAATATTTGTATTTGCATGTGGCCCGCGGGCCGTAGTTTGAGGACCCCTGCTTTATTGCAGTGTTCACTTGATTGTGGTGGTCTGGAACCAAACCTATTATATCTCTGAGGTATGCCTGTATTTCCTGTGTGGACCTGGAGACCTTGGTCTGTTTCTCTTAATCAGTAAATATGTGGCCCAATTAAATTTCACATTAGAATGCAGACCTTTTGTGTGTTCTTCAGAATTTCTCCTTTTCCTATTGGGAGCAGTTGAGCAGACCAGTTTTTTCTAGCTTTAGCCTCACCTATTATGAAACTGTGCATCTACCAGTTTTTGTCCTTTTTTCCTTGCATAAGACAAAAACAGTCAGACATCACCGGCATAACGTTTAGAACACACAAATATTTCTATTGTTAAATATTACAGTGGGTAATGTAAACTGTAAATTGTTAATAACTGGACAGCAGTTTTAGTCAGCTTTCTACCCAGTGCCCAGCACGAAATGCATGCTGACAGTAAGAGGACCAGCATGAGGCAAGTGAGGCACTAAGGGTGCTCCCTCGAAGAGGCCTCACTCTCAGGGTCTAGTACTGCAGAGTTGACACCCAGGAGTGAGGGTGCCTCGCTTGCCTCAACCTACTCTCTGGAGGATATTTGGGGATCTTCTTAAAAAACTGACTTGAAACTGTTTTATTCAAAGAAATCCAAAGCTGACAAATATTCTTAACTACCTTTCTCTACACTCTGGGTTGTTAATTATCAATCAGTGATGATGAAAGCATGAAACTCTTTACTCATTTGGCATCACATGGAGCAGTCAGCCTGCTTTCAGTGAAGCATGTCCTCATCAGCACTGGACCGTCCCAGTCTCATCTCTATGCGTGTTCTGACATCTGGAATCTTTTCTTCCAGGCAAACACTTTTTGCTAGTGCTGACACTGCGTACGTCCTAGCATATTCGATTATTATGCTAACTACAGACTTGCACAGCCCTCAGGTACAGTATGTTAATGATTTATATATTTGGTAGCTAAATAAGTAGCTTTATTTGGGACATTGGATATTTTCTAAATGGTTTTTGAAATTTTTTTAAATTTTAGGTAAAAAATAAAATGACAAAAGAGCAGTATATTAAAATGAATCGGGGCATCAATGACAGTAAAGATCTACCAGAAGAATATCTCTCAAGCATCTATGAAGAGATAGAAGGCAAGAAAATTGCAATGAAAGAAACAAAAGAGCACACGATCGCAACCAAATCTACTAAGCAGAGTAAGGTCTAATGGCAAACTTTATATTCACTGCAGTTTTCAAGTGTATCAGAATGCATGATTAAGCTAATTTTATGGATGATAATGTTAATTTGCATATATAGATAACTGAATAAGAAATGTGGTTAAATTAATTATTAGGATTATGTTGGTTCTCTCATATCACCATCTTCTTGCTAGCTTTGTGATTAGATTCAAGAGAGAATTTAAAATAAATAATCTGAATTGCTCCCCAAAAATGTTCCTTAAAACTTTGCTTTGATACCAGTGGTGATTTTGCCAACCTTGATTAGGATTCTGTTAGTTAAGGCCGTTTTGAAGCTACCCATGTCTTTGTTTGCGAGGCAGCAGAGTGTAGTGGTTTATAGTGCAGGCTCCAGAGCCACTCAAGTCCCAGCTGTACTACTTATTAGCTGTGTGACCCTGAGTAAGTTACTTAACACTCTGTGCCTCATTGTATGATGACAATATTTCTAACAGACTCATGGGGTGGTTGGGAGGATTTGTGAATTAGTCATTATAAATCTTTTGAAGCAGTGCCTGGCACTTAGCAAGCACTCAGTGAGTCTTAGCTCTTATTCTCTTATTTCTCTGTAGATGTAGCTAGTGAAAAGCAGCGACGGCTGCTGTACAATTTGGAGATGGAACAAATGGCTAAAACAGCCAAAGCTCTGATGGAGGCTGTGAGCCACGCCAAAGCCCCATTTACGAGTGCCACTCACTTGGATCACGTCCGGCCAATGTTCAAAGTGAGTATCCTGAGAAGTTAGGACGTGGCTAACCCCATTTCTGGAGTTAACCAGCAGGAAGCGAACCAGCAAGTGCATAACGATGAAGAGATTGAGGAGAGGAAAGGCCAAGTCTGGGAATTGCTTTTTGCATAGTAACTGAGGTGAATCCTTTCTAGAAGCCCTTTGATGATGCTGGGGATGTGCCAGCATCAGCCAAAAGCATAGATTCTGCAGTCAGAATGTCTGGGTTGGAGCCCTGTCTTTGCCACTTTAGTTTTTGTTGTTGTTTTTAATTGAATTTATTGAGGTGACACTGATTAACAAAATAAAGACAGGTTTCAGGTGCACAATTCTACAACACATCATCTGTACGCTGTATTGAGTGTTCACCACCCCAATCACATTTCCATCCATCATCATGTATCCCCACTATACTCTACTCCACTTCCCTCTACGCCAAGCCTTTGCCACTTTGTAGCTCTGTGACCTTGGTCAGTTACTCAGCCTCTCTCTGTTCATCATCTATAAAAAGGGGACAAATACAGGGTTGCTGGTGGAATTTAATGAATTAATAATTATTCAGGCAAAAGAGATCGTTTTATTGTAATAGCTCATCTCAGTGGCCTCAGGGTTAGTTTATCAGATGAGAGTAGGTGGAAGTAAAACACCATACCCTGAGGCCTCTCTATTTATAAAATGTCTAAAAAAGAAACACGCCCTAACCGGTTTGGCTCAGTGGATAGAGCGTCAGCATATTCGATTCCGATCAAGGCCATGTACCTTGGTTGCAGGCACATCCCCAGTGGGAGGTGTGCAGGAGGCAGCTGATCGATGTTTCTCTCCCATCGATGTTTCTAACTCTCTATCCCTCTCCCTTCCTCTCTGTAAAAAATCAATAAAATATATTTTTTTTAAAATAAAAAAGAAACACAATCTAATGCTACATAGTTTATCAATTCTAGATTTTTGTGAGCTTTTCTTTTCAGGGAGTTCACAAGAAAATTAGAGGACAAATAAAGTCTAAATAATTGAATTAGGACTCTTTTTAATTAACTAAGTTATAGGAGGTACGTTGCCTATAGGTTTTATTTTGCACGCTAACCTCTGATTGGTAATGCTGCCTGTTGCACTGTGGGATCTGATTGATCAGTGATGTCTCCCGTGAGCACAGGTAGGCGTAGTGGTGACACACTAGCCACATAGTTACCATCCTTTCTTTTGACCTGTACATGTAGTATATGGCATCTCTGTAGTGACAGCTTTGACCACAGTTTAGGAGGAACTGTTTTATATTGTAACTGGAATAGATTGAAATAAAAATAGCAGTGAATTTGGCATCCTGGCTGTACTCATAACTAACAGTATGGCCTGTAAGTGCTCTTCCCACTGAAATTCTAGACATTATTGAAACCTTCCTTCCTTGGTAGCTGGTGTGGACGCCGCTGTTGGCAGCCTACAGCATTGGACTGCAGAACTGTGATGACACTGAAGTGGCCTCCCTGTGTTTGGAGGGCATCCGCTGTGCAATCCGGATCGCCTGCATCTTTGGAATGCAGGTGGGTGTAAGTTAGCAAAGCTCCAGAAATGCTGGTAGGCTGTGTTCTTTTAGATTTGGCAAAACCTAGAAACTATCAGGCATTTCCAATTAGCCAAAAAAATCTCAGCAAACTCCTTCCTTATGCCCACTGAGAAGCAGCCCACAGATTTGTGCTAACAACTGCCTCATTAGGAGGGGAAATGGAGGTTTGGGTTAAAACTCTCTGAAAGGTTTTACGGTTGAAAAACTTTCTTTGAAAGTTCAGGCTACTTGATTGGATTTGGTCTGCCTAACTTGCCTTCCCTGGTGCTTAAAAATCAGCTTTTATTATAATTCCCTCATTTCCCCGGCTTCTCTGGAGGGAGCAAATAGTTCAGTAGGAAATGAATATGTCTGTAAACTTTTTGAATCTTGGAAGATTCTAGCAAATAAAATTTAATTTTCAAACTGTTATGAAATGAGGACATTGTCACTCCCATTCATTTTCTAAGTAAGAATTTGCATCCATTTATTTTTAAAAACTCAATCTTCTATTCTCATTTATTTTACAGTTAAAAATTTTCTTTTGTACCAAGACCATAGGCTTTGACATCAGGCAGTCTGGGTTTCACTACCCTGTTCTGCTATTTCTCTAGCCATGTGACATTGACCCAGCTAACTTCTCTCTAAGACACCTTGTATTTCCTCATTTGTAAACCTGAAAAAAATAGACCTACCTTACAGGATTGTTACAGATACTAGAATTTAAGGGATAATGTTAGCATTCAGCAGATTCCTCCTCTTCTTCCTCCAAAGGAAATGGAACAGGAACATAAGTGTGAGGTCATCTGAAAAGGAGAGGGCTAGTTCTCAAGCATGTGGTGTATGGGAGCCTCAGTGGGATGTTCTGATAGTAGGAAGACACCAGCATGGAATAACTGGCATGTTAATGTGCCTGAAGCCTGTCGTGTGTACAGAAGGTATCAGAGAAGCCCAGTGCACCAGCCCCATCGATGTGAAGACGATCATGCTCAGGGTGGGATCTCAATGTTCTCTCCTGGGCTTCCATTACAGCTGGAACGAGATGCCTATGTTCAGGCTCTTGCTCGCTTCTCCCTGCTGACAGCCAGCTCCAGCATCACAGAAATGAAGCAGAAAAACATTGACACCATAAAGACGCTTATCACCGTGGCTCACACTGACGGCAACTACCTTGGGAATTCCTGGCACGAGGTGTGTGTCTCTCTGAAAGCCTGGTAATTGCCTTTTTTTAGTTAAGGTGACTACCGCATTCCTTTTATTCAGTGTCAGTTTCTCTTTGGTCACTTTCAGTTTTCTTGAAGTCGAGCCTAACTTTAATTCTGGGTTTTCTCTTATCCACAAATACCTCATATATCTAAAGGTCGGTCTCTGGGGCTGTGGTGAGGGAAATGATTTTGTTCAGATGCACCACCTCATGAGGTGATCTTACACCCCGTGGCCAGTGTCCTCACATAGTGCACTTCTATTGTGACAGCTTTGCTCCACATTAATGCCACTTTCCCCAAGTCCTTACACACCTCCTGGGAGGTCTCACCATCAGTGAGTAGATTTAGGACAAAGCTAAGAGCCTGATGTATCTCCCAGTTATCTCTTTAAAAAACGGTCAACATTTACAATGAGCCATTAGGGAAATTGCTAGTGGGTTCACATTTTCATTTAACTAAACAATATCCCAACATTCTCACATAATTATGTGTACAAATGTGCTTGTAAGGTCATCGAAATTTTAGTTCTAAGGAAAAGATTGGAGTAGAAACAGCCTAGATGTTCCAACAATGAGAGATTGCTCTTTTTTAAAAAAGTGTGGTGCACCAGTTCTTTGTTACATAGCCATTTAAAATGATGTTGCGGAAAGGAGAGACAACCAGACATCATGCACAACCAGTCACATTTGCCCAAAACTCAAACCTAAATCAATTCGAGCCTCTACTGCAGTCACAGGAAATACAGGAGACAGAGAAGCACAGTAAATGATGATAATGAGAATGCAGTTTGCAGATTAGGGTATGATAGACCCTCAGTGCAAACGACCGGGTTCTTCAACAAATAACTTGCAAGAAAAATAGTAGATGAAGTGGGGGACCTATGGATTAAAGAGACTTTAGAGAAGAAAGATAAAGATGTTATTAGAAACTAATACTGAGGATATCAGAAAGTCATAATAAAACACTGTGAGACTTCATCCCTTGTGCCAAACATACAGAGAGAATGAGGCTTAAAAGAATAAAAATGTTAACATCCTGCCCTAGCCGGTTTTGCTCAGTGGAAGAGTGTTGGCCCTCGGACTAGGGTCACAGGTTCGATTCTGGTCAAGGGCACACACCTTGGATACAGCCTCGATCCCCAGCACAGGTCGGGGTACATGCGGGAGGCAACCAATCAATGTGTCACTCTCACATCGATGTTTCTCCTCTCTGTCTCTCCCCCTCCCTTCCACTCTCTCTAAAAATCAGTGGAAAAAATATCCTCGGGTGAGGATTAACCAAAAAAATGTTAACATCCCCCCTGGCCAGTGTGGCTCAGTGGCTGAGCATTGATCTGTGAACCAGATCACAGTTCGATTCCTGATCAGGGCACATACCTGGGTTGCAGGCTCGATCCCCAGTAGGAGGCAAGCAGGAGGCAGCCAATGAATGTTTGACATCAGGCAATCTGGATTTCTCTTCCTTCTGTGCCAGTTGTCATCATTAATGTTTCTGTCTCTTCCTCTGAAACCAATAAATATATACATAAAAAATTGAAAATGTTAATATTCTATCTGAGTGATAGAATTATAAAGGTGATTTTTTCCCCTTAAATGCTATTTTCCTATTTCTCTACCATGTACACATGTTACTTTTTGTCCTGAGAGAAAAGTATTAAGAAGAGAGACGAGAATATTGAGTGGTGGGGGCTGTGGTGGGGATTGCTGTTAGCCTCCTCCCCCACCCAGGGATTGAGTAGTTCCGGGAAACAGCCTGGAGTCAGACTGCGGGGGTCTTATCTGGACATCCACCTCTGCCTGCCTGTAGGGCACGGTGGTTACTTCATCTTGAAGCCTCACCTTCTTCCTCTCTACAACCTTCACAGCGTTGTTGTAAGGATGAAAGTAGTTAATATGCACAAAAGGGCTTAGAACTGTATTGTTAGTTATTATCATGATCATCATGGCACAGACCTTTGTCCCTTTTCACCCATCCTTTCCTTTCTCTATACAACTCTGGAGTATTTCATGTTAGAAAAGATGGAGGATGGGTGTTTTGCTTTTTATAAGTTGGGTACTTTTTTAAAGAAATAATTTCCTGCCCTGGCCGGGTAGCTCAGATGGTTAGAGCATTATCCCGATGTGCCAGGGTTGTGGGTTCAATCCTCTATCCCCAGACAGCACACGTGCAAGAAGTAACTAATGAATGCATGGATAGGTGGAACAGCAAATTAATGTTTCTCTCTTTCTCTTTCTCTTTCTCTCCCTCCCTCCCTTCCTCTCTCTCTCTTTAAAGAAAAAATTAATTAAAAAATAATTTCCTGTCTTCTGAGATGTCTTAATACCTAGTGAATTAATGAATAGTTGCTTTCTCTCCTACAATTATTTTTTTAACCTGGGAGGTATGATCCATGTGGGGTTTCTACTGGTTGCCAAGCATTTGCAGCACCTGGAATATTAAAAATGAATTAACCACCTATTTGATGGTCAGAAACCTTGAGAAATCAGGTTAGAGCCAATAAATTTTTGGCCACAAGTATTCACATACTTGAGATTCTAGCTATCCCCAGCTTCTGGAAAGGGGAGTGGGGACATTAATAGTTTACTAGTAATAATTTAATAGTATGCTGTGTGGACCAACCAGGGAATGGCTTTCTTTGGTAGAATTAAGTACCTTTCTCAGTCAAGGGGAAGACAGTTTATAAGTAAAGATACTCAGCAGTGCTCAGTGGCACAGTGGAGCCCTGTCCTCTGGGATTGGATTGTAAGATCAGTATGAAAGGCAAAACTCAGCTTTATTCAGAAGTTCCCATGAAAATTCGTTAGGAGGGCTTTATCTGGAGATGTGTGCACCACCCTTCAGTGAGTTTCATGAGGCTAGCTTTCCCTCCAGGAGAAGCTGAAACTCATTTGTTTCTTTAGGTAAGCTCCAGGTGAGAGAGGCTTGGGTGTAGGTATGCGATCTCAAGCACCAGAACCACCCACAGGGCTGGAAGATACTCTTTTCTCCCACTGCTCGTCCATTCTAGGGCACATGTTCATTCATTCAGTTAACCAAGTAATAGTTGCCAACTATTTTTTAGTGCTGGGAATTCAGCAGTGAACAAGACAGAGTTAATGCCCTGTTGGCACTTAAGACAGAGAACAAACAAATAATTATATGGTATAATGTTAAGAAGTATGTGACCAGGGGAGGGTGTGTGATCTTGGGGTGGTCAAAGGAGGTGTCTCTAAGGACACATGCCTAAGCTGAGAATCTTAAGAAGTGAGCCAAGGGGAAGAGTATAATGAACATGTTCCAGGCATAAGAAACAGCAAGTGCAAAGGCCCTGGGGTAGGACTAGATATGTCAAGTTAAAGGAACAGCAGGGAGGCTAGTAAATTGTATAGAGTAGAAAGGAGGTGGGGTGGCTAAGTCAGAATAGATGGTGCACTTATTGAGTGGCATGGTGGATGGAATCTCCTTCTCTAGTCAAATACCTTTTTTTCTGTCTTGAGCACTTACTAAATTTGCATAAACATTTATATGGCATAACTTCCGTTATACCAGCTTTTATTTTGCTCATTTTCTCTTTCTCTTTTTAATAGTTTGTTGTTGTTTTTTAAGTGAAATCTGTTGTCCAAACCTACATTCTGGGATTAGGGAAACCTCCCCAACCCTAACACCCTCAGATTTTATTCTCACCTGAAAAGCTGTGTGTTTCAAAGGACTCTTTAATGACTAATTTAATATCACACTAATTTAGGCTATAAAATGGGACCTTATTTCTTCATGCCTTCTTTTCATTAGATCTTGAAGTGTATCAGCCAACTAGAGCTCGCTCAGCTCATAGGAACCGGTGTGAAGACCCGCTACCTGTCTGGGTCTGGACGTGAAAGAGAGGGGAGCCTGAAGGGCCACACGTTGGTGGGAGAAGAGTTCATGGGCCTTGGTCTCGGTAAGACTCCAGGCCCCACAGCTGGCCATCACGGACTCTCAAGTCAACCAGAATGAAACACTTTTTGTCTCATCAGGACTGTCTCATAAACCGTCTCTTCCTTCTGTGCCAGCTGACAGTATGTTTACTAATGCAAGTGCTGCTTCAGCAGTCTTAGCTGTCATGAAACTATCAAGTAATGCCAATTTTATCAAAATCAGCAGGGTGCATTCTTTTCTCTATACACTAGTACATAAAACTATACTGGGAGGAAAAGCCACTTTCTTTAGAAAGGCTACAGCTTTGGTACCTCCTATTAGAGGAGTGGGTATGTGTATCTCTAGATTTTAAAAGGTGGAGTCAACCTCTCTTCCATGTTCATTTGGGGGGCTTTTTAAAATGGTATTCTTATGAAAGTAGAATTATGTCTGGCTATATGTTGGATTGAGAGGCTCCTGTCAGTGATATAACACAATAATAATAGTAAGTAGGGCAAACAGGTATGCAGGCCACACTAAGTTCTCAGTGAGATTGGGACTATTATCCCAGTTTGTAAATGAGGAACGTTGAGGTACAGAGGATAAAGTGGGGTACAAAGCCACCCTGCAAACAAGTGGCAGAGGTAAGTTCAAACCCAGGCCATCTGATTGCAGAGAGCAGGCTCCTAGGTCCCACAAACAGTGGTTAGAGTAGTACAATGTAGCAGTTAGAAGCATGGAATCTATGAAAATGGGGGGTTGTAATAGTACCTACTTCTTAGGGTGCATGTGAGGGTGATTGGAGTGAAATCCTGGGACATTATACTGAACATTCAGCAGGTGTAAGCCATTACATATTCTAGAAGCTCTGGGTTAGTGTCCATTAATTCAAATTTGTTTTCCTTAATAATAGGTATTTAATACTATAAAAATGTAAAACACTATGAAGAAAGAGAGATGATTAATACAAACAAGGGAAAGTATAAGAATTCATTTTAAAAGCCAAACCCCAAAACCCAAGTTTAATTTTATTCCATCAGCAGTTGAAGATTTTTTTGCCTGCAAACCATTCTCATTTGTGTCTTTTGTCTGCATGTTGATACTGTGTGCTACATACTTGCCTGTTTGGAAGCACTGGTTTTGTGCATTGTGTTTCAGGTAATTTGGTGAGTGGTGGAGTGGATAAAAGACAGATGGCCAGTTTCCAGGAATCGGTTGGGGAGACCAGCTCCCAGAGTGTGGTCGTAGCTGTAGACAGGTAATGACTTTTCTCTCCAGTGAAGCTGGACCACCCAGGGGCTTGGCGTCCTCTGTGTCAGCAATTTTCAACCTTGTTCATCTTATGGCACATATAATCCAATTACTAAAGTTCTGTGGCACACCAAAAAAATCTATTTGTTGCTGATCTGACAAAAAAAAATAGGTAAAATATTTTTATTCATTTACACCAGATGGTTTTTATTGTGTTGGCTGTTGTCATTTTTATTTGACAATCTAAGTTCAAACCCAGGCCATCTGATTGCAGAGAGCAGGCTCCTAGGTCCCACAAACAGTGGTTAGAATAGTACAATGTAGCAGTTAGAAGCATGGACTCTATGAAAATGGGGAGTTGTAATAGTACCTACTTCTTAGGGTGCATGTGAGGGTGATTGGAGTGAAATCCTGGAGCTCAGTGCCCCTGACTAAATAGTCAGGTAGTTCATATTTTAAAAATTCTTAGGGCTCTGGCTGGTTTGGCTCAGTGCATAGGGCGTTGGCCTGCGGACTGAAGGGTCCCAGGTTCGATTCCGGTCAAGGGCACATGCCTGGCTTGCGGGCTCGGTCTCCCCGTGTGGGGAGTGCAGAAGGCAGCCAATCAGTGATTTCCTGTCATCATTGATGCTTCTATTTCTCTCTTCCTCTCCCTTCCTCTTTGAAATCAATAAAAATATATTTTAAAAAATTCTTAGGGAACAGCAGTTGAAAATCGCTGCCCTATGTACTTACTAGGTGAATGACTCCTAGTATGTTTGACTGTTGTCAATGTTGTCAGTTCCAGATCACTCAAACTAAGAACTGTTCAAAGTGTTGCGTGATGCATAACTGCTAATAGCCTTCACATTCATTTCAATTTTGACCTTGAATTGCATCATGACCTTTTAAAAAAAATTGCAACTTTAACTTTGTGACCAAATTGTGTCAAGTTAAAAATGCCATAATGTTCACAATTCATACTAAGATTAAGCCATTTTTCTTGAATAAACATTTTTATAAGCCTTTGGTAATTTCAAAGTTCAGTTCTGAAAATGTTGATTTTGGTAATTTTTTGCCGGTTTTTTTGCTGTTATGTAAGAGCAGCGTTTTGGAAGTCCTCACTAAACCATTCCCACTCTGGTGACATCACATGCTAATAAGTTTTAACTCTTCCTCCCTCCTTTTTTTTTTAAATATATTTTATTGATTTTTTACAGAGAGGAATAGAGATTTAGAAACATCGATGAGAGAGAAACGTTGATCAGCTGCCTCTTGCACACCCCCTACTGGGGATGTGCCCTCAACCAAAGTACATGTCCTTGACCGGAATCGAACTTGGGACCTTTCAGTCCGCAGGCCGACGCTCTATCCACTGAGCCAAACCGGTTAAGGCATTCCCCGCTCCTTTTTTTATTATTATTAATATATTTTATTGATTTTTACAGAGAGGAAGGGAGAAGGAGAGGGATAGAAAGTTAGAAGCATTGATGAGAGAGAAACATGGATTCAGCTGCTTCCTGCACACTCCCTACTGGGGATGTGCCTGCAACCAAGGTACATGCCCTTGACCAGAATCGAACCTGGGACCCTTCAGTCCCCAAGCCGACGCTCTATCCACTGAGCCAAACCGGTCAGGGCCCCTCCTCCTTTTGATGTGTCACTTTCTCTGTCAATGTAGGCATTTCTGTTCTCAAGGCAATTCATTGACCAGTTCTGTACCTCTGATGCTTCAGCATTTATTTTAAAGTGGAGATACCAGACCTGAAATGTTTCCTTTCTCTCTTTTCTAAGATTGTTTGAGATTGAAACTTAGGCTTCCAAATCTAATTTTTATTTTATTATGTCTGGAATTACCTTCCTAGAATTTTTACTGGATCTACTAGACTGGATGGAAATGCAATAGGTATGTATGTGACTCCTCTGTGACAACTACAGACGCCTCATATTGTGACTGACCATTACTAACGAGGCCTTGCATGTGTTGTTGCGTTTGGCCTGTAGTTGATTTTGTCCGTTGGCTGTGTGCCGTGTCCATGGACGAGTTGGCTTCCCCCCATCATCCCCGCATGTTCAGCTTACAGAAGATTGTGGAGATATCGTACTACAACATGAATCGGATCCGACTGCAGTGGTCCCGAATATGGCATGTGATTGGAGATCACTTCAACAAGGTAACTCTTCAAATTTCAAAACTATTCCATCGATGTCCAAAACAAGCAGGCAATTAAATTTTAAAAAGAAGTGAAGCGATGAGAGTTTAGGTGCCTGTCATCCATTTTCCTTGTGGAGTCCAAGACAGCTCAGTAGGACCAATAGCATACTTACATATTGATAGAACTCATAGAGAATGAATTACGAATTCAGGCTGTGCAAAAACTTCTATATCCCACCTCCAGGACATAGGCTAACATCACAAAGAGTATTATAGTCACTCAACAAACATATTGGTATTTGAAAGCATTATGAAATCCTAAAGTGCTTTCTGAAAAGTTTATGTTCCATATAGTGTCTCTATTAAATGTCACTTCCATTCTATTCTAACTTCCATTGCCACCACTTTTCTGAAACCTTTGTCGAGTAAACTAACACTTTTTTTTAATTAGAACTAAGCAAGAACCTTCTGTGCTCTGAAACTGACAACTACTGAGAGAAAGCCAGACTAAACTTTCTCTCCACCAGAGGTTTCATTATATACAGGTAGACACATGCACACCTATATTGACCAAAGAAAAAGAAATCAGAAGAATATGTATGTATTATATGTGTATGTATGTATTTGTGATGCTATTTGCTTCATAAGGGAAAAGTAACAGCTTAATAACACGATGTTTCCTACCAAAACACACTTCACAACTTACAAAAATTTCTCAGGCCTGGAGATATAATAATAAAGAGTTATAATACAGATGCTTAAAAATAGTACAAAAAAAACAATTTACCCAAAAGAGAGTCACTCTCTACACTGAATAGAAGAAAAATCGTAAAAAGAAGTTGTCTGCCATTGAATATAGAAGAAGCAGTAGAGTGCCAATAAATAATTTGTAGCATCTGCAAATTTCTGTAGTGCTCCTCCCCACCCCAGGGACCAATTTGAGGCTAGGAATAGGATGCCACTAATTGTGTAGACTAAGGAAGAGTTGGACACTGTTGGCTCTCATGGGCAGCTGCTAGCCTGCTCCAGGGCCCTACAGAAATAAGGCATTGTCAGATGTAGTCTGGCTTCTAACTTGGTACATCAACTAATCAAAGTTTTTGTTTACTTTGTGTCCTTATTAGCTCCAAGTAGAGTACCTCACAACATCTGTTTAACAAACTACCTGAGTGCCTTATACCAGGCAATGGACAGATGAGGTCCCTGCCCTCAGGGAGTTCACCCACATTTTATGATAAAATAATCGATGGTAAAGGGTCAGGTGACACAGTATGTCAGTCCTCTGTGGATGTGACCTTTCATCTGAACCCTCAGTGAGGAAACAGCCACAAGAGTCTGAAGATGACCCAGAGCAACTGTTCGCTGAGTGAATAGTGACACTCATTCATCTAAAGTCAACTCATTTAGCAACCATCTTTCCCACTGTTCGGGTAAATAAACTTTTAGTGGACCAGGTGACATGATTGATATGAACTTGCTGGAAGTCTAGGTTTCATGTTCGGTGGAACTGCTTTTGGTGGGGAGCATCAATTTTACAAGTTCCCTTTCCGACCTGCAATTCTGTTGTCAAGACTCTACATGCCAGTTCTCAGTTATCACTGGGTCACTTCTGGGCAAGCTTGGGACGTGGGCTGGCAGATAGTGCTTAGACATTTCATGGTTGTCAACTTCATTCCATTTAATCGGTGCCGTTAAGCACAAAGTTTGGAAAATTCAGTTGCTCACCCTGGGGCTTTTTATTCTTTCCACCACCTCAGAAAGATGTCTGCTTCCCTTGGGAACTGGAGCACATGAGAATCTCAAGGTTTAAAGAAATGGATGGCTAAGTACAGCTGTAACTTAGCTCTGGGGATTCTAGCAGAGCCATTGGAACAATCACATTTCTTTTCTTCTAAATTAGGCCCCGTGTGTGTCTTAGGGTATGCGAAGCTGCACAATAAGCCTGCTGTGTATTTCTGAAACAGGAATTACTGAATTCTTCTGGATTTTTAAGATGGGGATATATTTTTTATTAGTCTCTAATTTCATAAACATTACATGAACATCTTAAAAAAAATTATATCTAAAAATAGCTTTGGCCGAAACTGGTTTGGCTCAGTGGATAGACCGTCGGCCTGCGGACTGAAGGGTCCCAGGTTCGATTCCGGTCGGGGCATGTACCTGGGTTGCGGGCACATCCCCAGTGGGGGATGTGCAGGAGGCGGCTGATCGATGTTTCTCTCTCATCGATGTTTCTGACTCCCTATCTCTCTCCCTTCCTCTCTGTAAAAAATCAATAAAATATTTTTTTTTTTTAATAAAAAATAAAAATAAAAACAGCTTTGACCATCACCACCCCCAACAGGACACCCCCCAAAACTAATTGTTCTGATCAGTTTGGTATATACCTTTCCAGACATTTTTCTATACACATGCATATGTAGGTACTCATAGAAATATAGATAATATTGTCTTGGTTTATTTTGCTTTTTTAAAAAACATAAATAGTATTACACATATTTTGTAATTTGCTTCTTAATTACGCTAGAATATATGGGTTTATTCTTTTTTAATTGTAGTAAAACATACATAACAGAATTTTCCATTTTAACCATGTATAAATGTAGAGTTCAGAAGTGTTAAGTACATTCATTGTGGTGATCTCCAGCATTCTTTCCATCTTACAGAATTGAAACTTTGTACCCATTAAGCAACGACCCCCATTCCTTCCTCTCCCCAGTCCTTGGAAACCACTTTTTACTCTCTGTCTGTGAATTTGATGACCTTGGGTACTCATATAAATGGAATCGTGCAGTATTTGTTCTTTTGTGTCTCACTTATTTCACTTGGTATAACGTCCTCAGGGTTCATCCATGTTGTGTAGCCTTTGACAGAATTTCCTTCTTTTTATGAGGCTGGATTTATTCTTTCTTTTTAATTGCCAAACATTATTCCATCTGAACATATCATCATGTAGTCATTTTCCTATTGATTTTTTTTCTTTTTTTTTTCTAAATGATGATGACTTTTGTTAAAATTCAAACATTTCCAGTCAGCCACGTGTCAGTAAAGTTTCTCGCCTGGAGCAGGCTCCTCCTGCATGTGGTTTAGATCCATTGTCAGGGGTTCTGGTGAGAAATACTCCCTTGCTCTGCTGTTAGGGTTTCTTCTTGAGGGAGAAGTCTAAGAAGTACCAACCAAAATACACCCATAACTTCAGTCCCTAAAAGTAGGTAAGCCACAGACAAGTCTAATGTTAAGGGAATTGAAAAGCCTCACTATTTCTACTGAATTTTTTGAGGCTGATGATACACATGTATAATCTTTTCCTTTAGGCGGCAAACATGGGCAATATGAAAAGGCTTCACAGAGACTTCCAAGTCTTTTGACCTGTCATGCGTATTTGTATAAAGTTAAATAGCACATGGAGAATTATTTAATGGATATAATTTCAATTTTGCAAATTGAAGAGAATTCTGGTAGTACAGCAATGTGAATGTCTTTACTAAACTGTGCACTTAAAAATGGTTAAGATGATATATTTTGTGTTACGTGTATTTTGCCACAATTTTTAACAAATTAGCACATTTTGAAAGAACTTCTAACTAAATGTGCATTACTTTCACCATTAAACTTAAATAAAATTATACAGGTCATAGCCATAAAATAACCATTTTTTTCCTCCTTCGGTGTGTTTTCCCAGAGCATTTATTTTAAAGGCAGGATGTCCATTTTTGAGGTTCAGAACCCCACATCCACAGTTGTTTCACTGTGTCTATTTCACCTTACATCCTGTTCTGCTCAGGTTGGCTGTAACCCTAATGAAGATGTGGCTATCTTTGCTGTTGACTCATTAAGGCAGCTTTCCATGAAGTTTCTTGAGAAGGGAGAATTAGCCAACTTCCGTTTCCAGAAAGATTTTTTGAGACCCTTTGAGCATATCATGAAGAAAAACAGGTATGTGCATTGTTCTGAAAGAGCTTTGGTCAAATTCCCCATTGGACCCAGCCAGTGAGGCTCATTGGTTGAGCATCAACCCATTAACCAAGAGGTCCCCGGTTCAATTCCCATCAGGGCACATGCCCAGATTATAGGCTCAATATCCCTCATCCTTCCTCTCTCTAAAAAAAGAAAAATATATTTTTTAAAAATTTCCCCATTGGACCCCTAAAAGGACCCCCTACCACTAACCACACAATTAATTTTTTTCTTCCTTGATGGTGGAAGCAAATAAAATGAACAGACTCTGATTCGCATCTATTGTCTCTAAGTAAATCACACTGCGATCTGTGTGTAACATTCCCCAAAGGACACATTACACCACTGCAAATAGTAGAAATATGTGACCCGTCTTTTTGAGGCTGATGGGGAGGGGGAGGCAGAGAAAGAGTCACTGCTGAAGCAGCCTCCAGCAAGGTCAAGGATTATGTGACTCAGCATTTGTGCCCCAGGAAAGTGATAAAGAGGTCAGGGCAGCTACTAGCCCTTTGAAGCAGTCACGCTTTTCATTCATTCACTTGGCTGTGTAAGAGGCATGCCATCTCCTAGGTACTATTCTAAGTGCCAAGCATACAGCAATAAAGCAAAGAGTCAGCCCTAACCGGTTTGGCTCAGTGGATAGAGCCGGCCTGTGGACTGAAGGGTCCTCGGTTCAATTCCGGTCAAGGGCGTGTACCTTGGTTGTAGGCACATCCCCAGTAGAGGGTGTGCAGGAGGCAGCTGATCAATGTTTCTCTCTCATCGATGTTTCTAACTCTCTATCCCTCTCCCTTCCTCTCTGTAAAAAATCAGTAAAATATATATTTTTTTAAAAACAGTCAAAAATTTATATTTTCATTTGGCCCTAATTCGATAATCATTGCAGCTAGGTGATAGGTATACATTATTCATTACTCTGTTCTCTCTACTTACATATATGTTTGAAATTTTTCATAATAAAATTAAAAACCAAGTCCTTGTTTATATTCCAGTGGGATAGATAAGTAAATGTTCAGTAAATCATTGGTAATTACTCTAAAGAACTTTAGGGGATAGGGATAGAAACACTCCTTATACAGGGCAGTCACAGCCCAGTTGTTGTCAAGGACTCAGGTTCTTTCCATTTCTTTGGCCATCCACAAGGTCACTTTCATCCTTGAGCCTGTTGTTTGTGATTGCTGTACTGAGGCTCTAGCTCAAGCCATCATGCTGCGTTCAGAATGAAAATAAGAGAAAAGGGGGCAGAGCCTGCCATGTGTATTCCTTTTAAGACAAAAGCTAAACCTTCCCAGAAACCTCTTCTCCCTAATGCCGGACATTTTCTCTGACATCTAATTAGAGCAAATCATGGAGCTCCCCTAGCTGCAAGGGAGGCTGGGAAATCGAAGACCTGGCACATGCTACAAGATTGCCATTTATCTTATACCGTTTATGATCCATTTCCTGATGTTGGGCATGTTGCTGCCTGCAGTGAGAGTTCTGTTGTAAGGAGGTGGGAGGGTAGCTTCTGGGTAGGCAACTAACTGTCTGCCACAGTGATTACTTACCATTTTTTCTTTTTGTTGTCTGTAATTTTTTTTTATATTTGTGTAAGAGTTTATTTGAGGCAAACTGCCGACATATGCTGGGGAGCAAGATCTCAAAGCTCCAGAGAATAATAGTTTTGCGGCTTTTTTTATGGATGTGATATTAAAAAGGAAACATAAGGACAGTTACATGGAGATGGGGAAAAACAAGGCAGAGATTGGATTACAAGATAGTTAACAAGATTATGTGGTCTCTTATTTCAAAGGTGTGTTAACCTAGATGCACAGAAACAACAGACAGGTCTTGCCTGGGGCATGACTACTCACTGTGACCTGCCCAGTTAGGAATTTATGATCAATCCTGTGAGGTTCCTTTCCATAGAATCTCTTTTTTTTATTCACAGTTCCCCCTTTTGGTCATAAATCAATCCAAAGGATACATTCATGACCAAGCTTTGGTCAAATATTGTCTCTAATTTTTTTTTAAGTGAATGTAGATTACTGCGTAGTTTAAAAAAATGTGTTCAGTGCTGCTTCTACATGATAAGCTGTGTTTATATGTCTTCCCACTATCCAAAGTACAGATGACATGGCTGCCCCATTTCTTCCTCAGGTCTCCGACCATCCGGGACATGGTGATCCGCTGCATTGCCCAGATGGTAAACTCCCAGGCGGCCAACATCCGCTCGGGCTGGAAGAACATCTTTGCCGTGTTCCACCAAGCAGCCTCGGATCACGATGGGAACATCGTGGAGCTGGCCTTCCAGAGCACAGGTCACATTGTCAGTAGGTGTCTCTTCCCTCCTAACATCCACCCACAAGTCTGGAAGAGGGACCACTTATTTCCTGTCTCTTTTACTCCCAAAAAAGGGCTTCCTTGGTTTAGCTGTACTGTGATATAATGATGTGCCACATTCTTGACACGTGCACAGCATCCCTGTGAAGGAAATACTGTCAATTCATTATTCGCAGCGTCCATGTTGGTGAATTCACCTGCTTGCTGAAATTTATACGTAACCCCCACGAATACTCCTGGCACTTTTGTTGCCATTTGTGGACGTGCACATGCACAGAACAGCGAAATACTTGAGTCGCCCAAGGTACACATTCCCAGCTGGGTTAGAAGGTCATGCTCTGCCTTCTTGTTTCAGCTCTTTTACTGTAAATATGCAAGCGTCCTTTTCATAGTGCACTTACTGCCACGTTTTTTGCATTTTTGTCTTATTGTTGGTGACTTTGCCATTTAAAATGGCTCTGTACATAGTGCTAAAGTGCTGTCCTGTGTCCGTAAGCACAGGAAGGCTGTGATGTGCCTTATGGAGAAAATACATGTTTTACATAAACTTCATTCAGGCATGAGTTACAGTGCTTTGTTGGCTGTGAGTTCATTGTTAATGAGCCAACAGTATATATTAAATAAGGTGTCTTTAAACAGATGCACATAAAGCAAGGTTACGTAGTGATCAGTTGATGAGAGTGTGATGGCCCGAGGCTCGTAGGAACCTAACCCCGAATTTCCCCTAGAAGTGATAGTTCAGAAATTGCTAATTCAGTGTTCATAGCTACTCTAGAGAACCCACTACCATGATTAATGAGAAGTGACTACACCATTGTTTTCCCCATTTTACTGAAGAGAAAACCGAGACATCAAAAAATAAAGTAGAACAACTTGCCCAAGGTCACGCAGCTAGGAAGTGGTGGAGTAGGATTCACACCAGGCAATCCAGCACTATGTCCCTCTACCCTAGACTGACCAGAAGTCCCTGTCCTGCCTGTGATCATGTAACAAGATGTTTACTGGTCTTGGTCTTCGTGGAAATTGTAAAGCATTGGGTCACCTTTCATCTTTTTTCATTTTTTTAACTTTTTGTAAACTTCTTGGTACGCATATATTTCTCCTAGATCATGTGATATTTGTAGGGTTTTGAAAACTTTAGGTTTCTAAATTGCCTTTAACCTTTAGCTCATTGACTGCCGGGAGCCGGTCCATCCTTGCTGTTTCAAGGGACCTGGCATATATGGCATACTGTTCTTAATGTGTTTGCTCACCTTCTTGGCACTATGTGTTTTAACCAAGGTCACCTCTCTGAGAAAGGTTGTTTCCCCAGGTAGGGATTTTCCCCTGAAGTTAGGGAGGGAATAAAACCCCTTAACTAAGTGCCAGGCGGGTAATTAATCACTTTAACTACGAACAATCATGCTTAAGCTACATAATCTTTACTCCCTGGAATGGAGATAAGAAACGCCCTAACCTTTGGAATAGAGATTGATAGGATTGGAATCAACTGGTATAAATACAGATGTAACAAGACAACAGGACACAGAACCTAGACACAGAACCTAGACACAGAACCTACACAGAACCTAGAGACAGAAGAACTTCGCTGGAAAGAACCTGGCAAAAGATCCTGGACAGAAACTGGCCACAGAACCTAGAGACAGAACCTAGCGAGAGAACATGGCAAAAGATCCTGGACAGAACCTGGCTACAGAACTTGGCTGGAGAAACTAGACAGAACCTGGCTGAAGAACCTTGAGACAGAACCTGGCTACAGAACCTGGATAGAACATGGCAAGAGAACCTGACTAGAACCTGGTGACTGAACCTGGCTGGAGAACCTGGACAGAACCTGGCTGGAGAACCTAGCAAGGGAACATGGCTACAGAACCTGGCTGGAGAACCTGGAGAACCTGGCTGGAGAACCTACAGAACCTGGCAATAGAACCAGGCAAGAGAACCCAACCATGCTGATCAACTGAACGCTGCCTCTGTGTCATTCCTTCTTCGCCGACTCCGTCCACACCTTTGGAGACCCCTGGACCTGCTGGGGTTGGACCCCAGCAATTGACATTTATCTTTACAAGATTCCATTCAGCAAGGTAGCACAAGGTGTGGTCTTAGGAAGGAAACAACCAGAGAATTAAGGGATGAGGTCAGGATCACAGACTAGGCCAGAGCCTTGCTCAGGGCTCAGCTTTTGGCAGACAAACCACTATGGGCAACGGCACAACACAGATCAGTGTTTACGTCTTACGTTGTTCCTCAAGCTCCATTCTAAAGCAGCCTCAGTTAAATGACACCTTGGCATCCTGCTGCAGCTTGGCTTTCTCATGGCTCACCCTCTCTCACTTCCTTAGGGACACTTCTCAGGACCTATTCGGAGAGGTCTCCCCGACCACCAGCCTAAACAGCCCTCTTACCTTCTGCCCTTATCTAGAACTCACCCCACCTGAGATTATCTTATGTATGTATTGACTTAGGTGATTGTTGTCTGTCTTGCCCATTGGAGCACGAGCACCATGAGGCAGCAAGTTTGATTCATCATCTCTGTCTCCAGGGCCCATAACCATGCTTTGCACATAGTTGACACTCAAATGTTTATTGAATGAATTATTATTTGGGTCTTTACGTCATTGTTTGAGCTCAGGAACCAGTTTAGCCCAAATTGTACCCAGTGCACTTATTCCTGAATAATTGACTAAGAAGCACTGTCTTACAGAAATACTGACATGCTTTTCTTAGATTTTCACAGAAGAAATCCTCTCTGGGGTATGTGTGTGTGTCTGTCTCTAATCCCCATTTCTAAATCCTGGTCTTATTTTTTTTTATGTGCCTTTGTCTCCCCAGCAACTATTTTCCAGCACCATTTCCCTGCAGCCATCGACTCCTTTCAGGATGCTGTGAAGTGCTTGTCGGAGTTTGCCTGCAACGCCGCTTTCCCTGACACCAGCATGGAAGCCATCCGGCTCATCCGTTTCTGTGCCAAATATGTCTCCGAGAGGCCTCGGGTACATTCCTCACTCATGTGGGAGATGAGGGGAAGGAGTTGTGGGGCCAAAACCCCACTCCTGGCAGAGAGCTTTCCATTGTAGGGGTTATACCTTTTCTGTATTTTGTATTTATGAAATTACTTTATTCAACTGAACTTTTATTTGGTATCCTACAAACTATTTTGTAGACAATAATAGTATTTTAGCTTTGAATTTTCGCAAAACTGAACAAGCTAGACCTTTCTATTTGAAGGAAAATAAACCTCCCTTTTAGGAAATGACATTATGCCATTGTGACATGGCTGGGAAGTCACATTGAAAAATCACCTGGAAATATTTTGGGTTTTTCTATCATGTCTCATCTATCTAAGGAGGCCTGCTTGGTTTAAATGACAATCTCAAAACACTGAAATTGGGTGGAAACAAACATAAACTATGGTGGCTAGATCTCTTGTCAAGCATTCTTTGCAGAACTGTAAGCCCCTGAGATGACATGCTAGGTCCCCTACAACAGCTCATTAAGATGATGATGATAATGAGAGCCACTATCGGCTGAGCACTTACTACATGTCAGGCACCATTCTAGGCACTGTGCGTTGATTTATGTAATCTTCAAAGCAGACCTATGAGGTGGGTAGTTATATCCCCATTGTGCAGGGGAGTTAACTGAAGCACAGAGAGAAATTGCCTAATGTTAGATAACCAGAGTTGATAAAGAAATTCCTTTACAACAAACAATGCCACTTTAAGAGTGGTTACAGAGCAGAGGGCTAGAAATCCTAGAGATAGGGCCTCACATCCAGGCTATGGAAAGACTGCCAGCTCTTAACTGCATGACCTTGGACAGTTTACTTAAACTCTTAAGTGCCTCAGTTGATTCATCTATAAAATGGGACCATCATTTTTTCCCTGCCTCTCAGAATCATTGTGAGAATTATTAAACCATGTAGAGCACTTGTACAGTCCCTGGCCCATGACAAGCATTCAGTAATAGTAGCTGCTGCTGCTATTATTTTAAGTAGTACTTTAAGTACTGTATTAACATTCCAGAAAGACCTAAGACCTAAGATTTTGCAGCATCCCTTGCTGAATGGATACTTTCAGGAGAGAACGTGTGTGAGGCCTTGCCCCCTGTGTAGTTCCCTTTCACTTCCTTCCTTTTGCTTGCATAGTCTATATCTGACAGGTGACTTTCATTGTAGGTACTACAAGAATACACAAGCGATGACATGAATGTGGCTCCTGGTGACAGAGTCTGGGTCCGAGGCTGGTTCCCCATTCTGTTTGAGCTCTCCTGCATCATCAATAGGTGCAAGCTAGATGTGCGGACAAGGTAACTGTGTCTCAGGGCGGTGCCCCTCCCATCACTGAATGAGCCTCAGTCACCTGCTCACCTGATCCCATGCTCTCCCCCTCTCTTCTCTGCTGTTCTCTTCCCCCACCCCCTTCCCTCTTCTGCTCCTGGCTTTGTTTCCTGCAGAGGACTCACGGTCATGTTCGAGATCATGAAGAGCTATGGCCACACCTTTGAAAAGCACTGGTGGCAGGACCTGTTCAGAATCGTGTTCAGGATTTTTGATAATATGAAACTCCCGGAGCAGCAGTCGGAGGTAGGTGATGACTACAGCGCAGCTGGGATGGGATGGGAGACGAGCCTCTCTGGCCTTTGTCTGCCTCTGGGGGTTGTGTCCTCATCTACATGGAAGTCTTAAATACTGAGCCACTTGAGATGTGTTTTAAAAATGGGAACACCCTTCCTGGCACTCTTCTACCAATATCAACTAATAGAAGAAGCCCTCCCTGTCTGAGGACGAGTGGAAATAAATCACCACGCTCTGCCTTTTTGGCCCTGAGGCATCGTACCTGCCAGATCAGCAGGGCACCTGACTGGTTCACTTAACTTCTGAACAATCAGTAAAAAGTGGAGTGACTCTGTCCCTTCAAAAACACACTTAAAAGGGTTTTTAATATGAAGTTGCAGTCAGATGATGTCAGCAAATATTAGGCCTTTTTTAAAAAGATGTGAGATGTTTTTAGTTGTCTTCGTTATTTCTCCCCTGGAGGTAAAGGGCTGAGGAGAAGGCATTCTAGCTCAAGATTTTAAGATGGGAGAGTAACTTTTTTACCTTCTTTTAGGAACAGCATTCCCTCCCTCCCCCTGATATGGAAGGAACATATACTTAATATGGAATATTAGGAATATAAAAAACATCATTTAAAATCATTCCAAAATTAGAGTTAATGTTTTGGCAAGTTTTCCTCTGTCTTTTATGTAGATTAAATAAGGTTGTTGAATGGACCTGGTTATAGTGTAGATACAGTTTTCTAATCTTATATTAAGGTAATTAAAATTTTTCTTCATTATAAAACAAATTGGAAAACAGAAAAAATTTAAGCACCCACAGTTTAAAACTTCCACAGGTTACCACTGTTAACCCCTTCAGATATGCCGTGTGTGTTGTGTGTGTGTGTATTATACACTTTTCTTTTTTTAACAAAAATGGAATCCCGTCATATACTGGGAACTGCTTTTTTAACTTAATGTGTGTTTTTTTACAACTGCAGCTTGTCCTCCACAATGTTTTTAAGGACTGCAAAACATTCCTATCTGTGGATGTTCCATAGTCCACGGAAGATTGTTTCCAATTTTCCTTTAGACAGCAATGAAATGAACATTTTGCAGCTACAGTTTGCTTTTAGGAGAAGTGGTCTGACTGCCAGGTTTGGGGCTTGCACATCACTGAGGCTTTTGATACTTCTAGTTGACCTCCAAATACACTTACAGCTATTCACACTTCTGCCAGCAATGTATGCGAGTTACCGCTTCCCCGTATCCACTCCAGCTCTTTGTAATTTATTTAATCATTAATTTGATAGGCCAGAGATGTGAGAGTGACACATCTACTGGTTGCCTCCTGCATGCACCCTGACCAGGGCCAGAGATCAAACCCACAACAAAGGTATGTGCCCTTGACTGGTAATCAAACTTGGTACCCTTCGGTCCATAGGCCAACGCTCTAACCACTGAGCAAAACCAGTCAGGGCTAGACATTTCTTCAACATAGTTTTTTCGGATATATATCTAGAAGTAGAATTTATTGGATCATATGGTAGATATATATATATATATATTCTTTTATTCTTTTTAGGAGCCTCCATACTGTTTTTCATAGTGGCTGTACCAATTTACAGTACACAAGTGTTCTCTCTTCTCCACATCCTCTCCAGCATTTATCTCTTGTCTTTTTGATGAATACCATTCTAACAACTGTGAGGAGATATCTCATTGTGGTTTTGATTTTCATTTCCCTAATGTTTAGTGATGTTGACTACCTTGCCCTGTGGCTATTGGCCATTTTTATATCTTCTTTGAAAGATGCCTATTTACTCATTTTTAATATTTAAATTTTTGATGTATGGTATATTTAGCATAATCTTATATTCATTTTTTCCAAATCATTAGAAATTTTTGTAAGTAATACTTTGAATGACTGTTTAATGTTCTGTCAAATGGATGTACTCGATTTAATCGCACATTGCTGGACATGAGTTTGTATCTGTGTTTACAGTGTATAAATACCAGTGTGATAAACATAAACCTCACCCACACAAATCTTTGATTATTTCTTTTGGGTTCATTCCTAGAAGTGTTATTGCACCAATGGATGTGAACTGATAGGACTGTTGATACACGATGCTAGATTGCTTTCTAGAATAGTTTGTCAATGATGTCTGGGACTGAGAGGTCTTTAAATATTATCTTTTTACTGTTTTTCCAGAAATCTGAGTGGATGACAACAACTTGTAATCATGCACTTTATGCTATTTGTGACGTATTTACCCAGTTTTATGAAGCTTTGAATGAAGTTCTTCTTTCTGATATATTTGCACAGTTGCAGTGGTGTGTAAAACAAGGTATTCTATGTCTCTAGGCATCATTTATCTTGACATAGTCCTTCATGAGAGACTAATTTTTTCCACATATAAAAGCATGGCTATAATGACAAAGAGTACACTGTATCATTTCATTCAAGGGAGGGGAACCTTTTTTCTGCCAAGGGCCATTTTGATATTTATAACATCATTCACAGGCCATACAAAATTATCAGCTTAAAAATTCGATGCTATATTTGGTCAAACATTTAATAACTCACCCTAATGCCTTGGCAGGGCCAGACCAAATGATTTTCCCAGCCTTAGGCGGCCCTCTAGCTGGATGTTCCCCACCCCTAATTTCATTGGTGAAAATGTATTTTTAAAATTTTAATTAGAACATAAAAACAATCAACCAAGTCAGCTTATATTTCTTTAAGATGGGATGTATTTTTATATTTTAAAAGATGTACCTTTTTGTAAGTTACACTATTCTTTTCTATTTTTGTCTGTGTTTAAAATTTTCTATAATAAAATGTTTTTTAAATGTACTGTGGGAGCCCTAACCGGTTTGGCTCAGTGGATAGAGCATCAGCCTGCGGACTCAAGGGTCCCAGGTTCGATTCCGGTCAAGGGCATATACCTTGGCTGCGGGCACATCCCCAGTGGGGGGCGTGCAGGAGGCAGTTGATCGATGTTTCTCGCTTATCGATGTTTCTAACTCTCTATCCCTCTCCCTCCCTCCCTGTAAAAAATCAATAAAATATATTTTTAAAAAATAAAATAAAATAAATGTACTGTGGGAGTCAAGAGCAATAGCTTCATCGATGGACATTTTTTGTTTTAATACTTAGGTGTTTATTTAGTGTGCATTAGGAAAAATACCCACATAGCACATTAGATCTGGATGCATTAGATAGTTTTGGCTTCGTAAGATGAGGCTTAATTTAAGCTTTTCAAAAAGTGACTCAGTTTTAAAATAAATGATAAAGCAGTTGATACTGATATGGCAAAAATTGGAAAAATAGAATTTGAATGACTACATTTTTAAAAACACTGTTCTGATCCTTCCCATCTTCTTTTACCATTTCTCATACAAGAAGCCAGTTAATTAGGTAGCAAAATGTTGACCTTCTTCCGATCCCTAGCAGTAAAGCTATGAGAAATAATTTCTCCCCCACTTGAACTATAAAAATGTTAGTACTATCTGTAGCAATCCTGCATTAATTAAAAGCCTATAAACCCACCAGTGGCATAGTCTCCACTTCACAACATGAAGCATCAGCAATCTGTTTGGAATCAAAGAGCAGTTGAAGTTTAATGATAGATATTATTTTATTTTACAGATAATGAGCAGTTGGCTCGATCAGGTACAAATTGCTTAGAAAACTTAGTAATATCCAATGGAGAGAAATTCAGTCCTGATGTCTGGGATAAAACGTGCAGTTGTATGATGGATATTTTCAAAACAACCATCCCACATGTGTAAGTGTCAGTGTGATTGTCGTTATTTGTTTGTGTGTGCAGTGGAGTCTTAGAGCTCTGCGTTGCCTTTCAAGTGATCATTTTCCTTTTCTGCATTTTCTCAAGCTTGCTGACGTGGAGGCCTGTAGGAATGGAGGAAGACTCATCAGAAAAACATTTGGTAAGATTTCTTTTTGGTTCTCTTTTCTCGTTTTATAGTAAAAGATTTAGCAGCCCAAAGAGTTAATGCTTTCCTGATGGGAAGTGAGTTAAAATCGTTGTAAGATCTAAAAACGATACATGTTCATTAACACGGTTTTTCAAAAGTGTAGAAAAATATTACGAAAATAAGTCATCTCACTCAATAAAAAACACAAAACATTTCTAGTTTTTTCTTATGTGACTGCACTCACGTAACCCACATATTTGAAATTTGGCTTACTTGGCACATAATGTATTAACATTGTGAGCATTTTCCCATATTTTAAATATTCTCTGAGAACAGCCTTTTCAGTAGCTGCACGTTATTATAATTTATTTAATGAATTCTCCCTTGTTGGATAGGTCAGTTCCCATACTTCACTGTTATAAATACTTCCGTGTAATTTTCTTTATTTATAATCCTCCTAAGTAGAGAGTGCATTTTCTCTCCACCAATGAAGTAGTAGTTTTTAGGGGGTTTTTTTGTTTATTTGTTTGCTTGTTTTCAGAATAAATTAATCATTTGTATAGAAAAGAATGTTCAGTATATGCCATACTTTCATACCTGGCTTTCCAACTAAGCAAGGATTAACTAGAGCAGTGATGGCGAACCTATGACACAGGTGTCAGAGGTGACATGCGAACTCATTTTTTTGGTTGATTTTTCTTTGTTAAATGGCATTTAAATATATAAAATAAATATCAAAAATATAAGTCTTTGTTTTACTATGGTTGCAAATATCAAATAATTTCTATATGTGACACCAGAGTTAAGTTAGGGTTTTTCAAAATGCTGACACGCCAAGCTGAAAAGGTTCGCCATCACTGAACTAGAGCATCAGCTGCAGCATGTTGACACTTACTAAACGTTAACAATACATTGGCTGTATAACGGAAGTTATACACAGACTACCAAGTAGTAGTTGTTTTTTGTGTGCAGCAACATAAAGTTCTAATTCAAGTCCCACTTTAAAATACTTTGGTTTACCAGTATTTTACAAGTGTTTGTAATTTATTTTAAATGTGTTTTTATATTGATTTCAGAGAGGAAAGAAGGGGAGAGAGAAACATCAATGATGAGAATCATCAATCAGCTGCCTCCTGGACCACACATGCATGCACACACACACAAACACACACACACACACACAATTGAGCCCGCAACCCGGGCATGCTCCCTGACCAAAAACCGAACCGTGACCTCCTGGTTCATGGGTCAACACTCAGCCACACCAGCCAGGCAGTGTTTGTAATATTAACGTCTAGTCCCAAATAACAAAAAGGGCATTAGATTTCAAAAGGCATTTTGGGATATAGCAACTTTTCTTGAAGCCCATTATTTAAACTTTCTGGTGGGTTTTTTTCATTTTATAACTTTTTTATTTTTTCAATTATGGTTGACATATTCAATATTATATTAGTTTCAGGTATATAGCATCGTGGTTAGACATTTATATAACTTACAAAGTAATCCCCCCAATAAATCCAGTATCCCCATGACACCATACATAGCTATTAAACTCTGTCTTCTGTAGTCAGTTTAAAAAGGAAAAAGGGCGAGCTATTGCACTAGTTTATTTTTTAATTTGATCTCATTAAAATTTGGTCATGCTCATTGTTAAATCATATGTCGAGAAATGCCCTCTAAATTGGAATGAGAAAATATGAAGGTTTAATGGAGGGAAGAAATCATTGAAATTCGTAATCTTTCCTGTGCAGCCTCTGAGAAGTGTCACTTTAAGCATGCAATGTAATTGTACTTCAAGCTGAGCAAGACACTTACGTTTAAGTTGGGCCCCAGTGTTAAAACAGGCACCGCTCTCCTTAGGTGCTGAATTACAGATGAAGAGAAAGTGACCGTTGTTTTTCTCTCTGGTTTACTTTTAGGATGTGGATTTGGACCGCCAGTCTCTAAGCAGCATAGACAAAAATGCCTCTGAGAGAGGCCAGAGCCAGCTCTCTAACCCCACTGATGAGAGCTGGAAAGGTAGACCATACGCAAGTAAGACCACTTTTTTATTTTTTATTTATTTTAAATAGGTAACACATTTACATGGTTCAGATACTCAGAAGACACAAAAGGGTAAACATGACCACGCTGTGCCTCAGTCTGCCAGTTCCTTCCCATCTGGCCGCCAGTACCTCCAGTTTCTTATGTGCCTTTCCAGAGACATTTGTTCATATGCAAGAAATGCTTATCCATGACACACCAATATATATGTACACATAGATAGTTACAGATATATATATATACTACATATAGATACTGTATATACATTTACATCAATTCTCTCCTCTTTATGCAAATTGTAGAATACTATGCATTATTATTTTATCACTTAATATATCTTAGAGCTTATTCAAAATCAGTACCTAAGCAGCTTTCACATTCTTCTGCACGATTGTATATTATTTCAGTCTGTAGGCGTTATTTGTGTAATTGGGTCCCTACAAAAAGACATTTGTATTATTCCCACTATTTTTATGTTACAGTCAATACTGCATGAATCACCTAGTGTGCATCATTTATGAATTTTTCTGTTACCATATGACCCAAATTTCTAGTCATTGGATTGCAGGGTTAACTGATAAGTGCTATTTGCCATTTTGGCAGATAAGTCCAGATTGCTGCCCATTAAGGTTATACCTGTTTACATGATCTCTGGAAACACCTAGGTGATATTTGGTATATTTGGAGTCATTTTAATTTGCAGCTTTTTAATAATGAGTGAGACTGAGCCATTTTTTAATGTGTTTAAGAAGCAGTTCTATTTTCTTTTCTATGAACTATCTTCATAATCTTTGCTCATTTTGTATTGGTTGTTGCTCTTTTTTTATTGGTTTGGAGGAGCTCTTTTTGTGCTAGAGATCCCTTTTCTGGATGTTAGCTTCAAATTACTTTTACCAATTTGTATCTTATGGTGTTGCTTCTGGTGTTTTTTGCTGTCTGTCACTTTCTTAAAAAAAAATATGTTTACCAGTTGCTATGAGCCAAGCACTGAACAGTGTGTTTCATGTGTGTGACCCCATGTAACCCTTATGCTAGCCCTCTGAGGTGGTAGTTTTACATTTCAGTGGCCTGGGACTCATACCCATGGCATGACCTGCAATATGTAGTAGAGTTGTGATTCAGGCACACTTTGGCTAACTGAGAAATCAGAACCGTTCTGATGTGAGTCCGCTCTTTTTAAAGTTATGTGCCCCATTGTTTTTCTTCCTAACATACTCACCCACTTCTCAACATGCCAGGCTGTAGGTGTTAGCATTGCCATTAACTTCTTAACAGCACATCAGACAAAGCCATGTGTTCATTATCTTTTGAAGGCATAAAATCTAATCCCCCTTGAAATGCATTACCAAGGCACCATGCTGGAGACTGATGCACTGTTCCCACTAACCAGCACAGCCATTTCCCCATGTCCCTGAGAGCATGAGCACTGTTGCCTCATCAACTCCAGGTAAAGGGCTGGCTTGTGTATGGGGAGCAAGTGTAGAACCTCTGTCAGTGCAGCAAAACAGCTGTACGCTGAGAGACGCCTGGGACTCAAGACCCTGCCGTCCCTCCAAGGAGCATGTTGGTTTCTCCAGGCTCCCATCTCGCCTCCCTTCTAGGCTTCAGCTCAGTGAGCAGAACAGCAGGAGAATCTCTTCCTCTGCTTGTATTGTTTTCTTTCCTTGTTCTTATTTTTGGTCAACGATGCATAATTGAATTGGTGTAAGTTACAACATTGCAACTCCACTGTATTCTTTTTTAATTAAAATGAATTCTCCATGGAGATCTTACATAATTTCATAGCCACTTTCAAAAACTTGAAGATGACCCATGCTTATTTGCCGTCACTAAACACTTCATTTAGTGTTTTCCATATTCTGATTCTATAACAGTAAGTTGAATAGAAATCTATACTTTTACTATAGTTAAGTCAGTTAACACCTATCAAGTGCCTGACATAGGCTGCCCCTGAGCCCAGGAATTTAGAAGAAAAGATGGCTGCAACACTAGTCAGAGTCTAGCAGAAACCCCACCGATAATACGGACAGGGAAAATTCAACATAAAGAATTATTAACTAGTCAAAGATGGGATAACCACCAAAAGGGGTACACGACTCTTGAAGTAGGAAATGCAGAAAGCAATCCTGTCTCCAGGGCAATCCAGAACTAAGAACTTAAATGAGCCCCGCCCTTCAAGACCCAGATACAACCTCTTAGGAGCGTCTGGCCACCATAGGAACCTGTGGCCTCCTGTGTCTAGGGCACAGCCCTGAGCTGCTTTGTAGGCGTGGCCCACAAGGTGACTGGAGGACACTGGACTTCCATAGCTGATTCCTCTCCTTCTTCGGGTCTTGGTCTTTGGTCAAATACTACATTTTCAGAGAGGCCTTTCCTGACCACATTGCTTAAATTTGCAAACCAATCCTGACCCCATCTTTACCTTATCCCCACCCCTACGTACATCTTCATCATTTGACATACTCTGTCATACACTTAGATACCTTGTTTGTTGTCTGTTTCTTCCATGGGAGCAGGGATTTTTATCTTGCTTATTCATTGTTAGGCCACAGCATCAAGAACCGTGCCTGGCACATAGTAGGAGCTCAGTGAATATTTATCCAATGCTGGCTGAATTATTATTAGGGTTAATCTTTATCATCTAATATAGATCAGAAACTGTTTGCCAGCCTCCTCATCAAGTGCGTGGTCCAGTTGGAATTGATACAAGCCATTGACAACATCGTGTTCTACCCAGCAACAAGCAAAAAAGAAGATGCCGAGCACATGGTTGCTGCCCAGGTAATGAAAGCAGGCCTTGAGAAGGGCATCCTTGCTCCTGGGGAAGTTGTGCAGGTGCAGTGGTGTGCTGGAACCAGCTGGTACTGGCTCGCAGGAGCCCATCATTCTCGTCTTTTCCCAACCCCGTGTTCAACATCATATTGGCCCTAGCCGGTTTGGCTCAGTTGGTAGAGCATCGGCCTGTGGATTGAAGGGTCTCAGGTTCGATTCTGGTCAAGGGCACATGCCTGGGTTGTGGGCTCGATCCCCGGTTGGAGGCATGCAGGAGTCAGCCAATCAGTGATTCTCTCTCATCACTGATGTTTCTATCTCTCTCTCCCTCTCCCTTCCTTTCTGAAATCAATAATATATTTTTAAAAAATAATAATATTGGTAGCTTCAGATTGGCCGAGATGGAAGTATTTACACCACAGAAATCAGCAAACGCTAAACATCAGGGCTTCTTTTTATTTTTATTCCCCAGAGAGCCAATTTACCAGCATACCATTGCTCAGATGCCATCCCCACATTTAATGTTATTAATCACAGGACTACTTCTCATAATTGGTATATAATTTAACTGCAAATAACTGAGAGGGAAACATATGCAGATAATACCAGTTTTTCCTTGAGAAAGTTCACGTTTTGTTTTACATACGCAATCTTCTGTGCACACCAGTATTCTTGGAAATAGAGAATTGAGTGTCCAAAACATGAACAGTAACCTTATACCATGGGTTTCAAACTTAGGTGCCTCAGGGGCTAGCAGATCCTGTGAGTGCTTGCTGCAGGCTGGGTGTTACTGACAGAGAGCCCCAGTCAGAGCCAAAGCCATACCCAGCTCCAGTGGTGCTGCTGTAGGGGAGGCAAGTCTTGATGGTCTTCCAGTTTTCAGGAGAAACCAGAATTAAGATAGTTTCAGATGGGAAAGCACCTAATTAAGTACTATAATTACTTATGAACAAAACATCTGTGGGCCAAAGGCTGTATTTTTTAAGTGTACAATTTGGTGGTTTTAGTATATTCACAAAATTGTACAAATATCACCACGGTCTAATTCCAGAATATTTTTTGTCACTGCCAAAGGGAATGCCCTAACCATTAGCAGTCACTTTCCATTCCCTTCTGGTTCCAGCCCTTAGTAACCACTAATCAAATCTACTTCTGGATTTGCCTAATCTGGTTATTTCATATTAATGGAATCATATAATATGTGTGCTTTGGTGTCTGGCTTCTTTAACTTAGCATAATATTTTCTAGTTCCATTCATGTTGCAGCCGGTATCAGTACTTTATTATTATTAAACTAGTGGCTCAGTTCATGAAATTTGTGTACGGGGGGAGGGGGGGATCCCTCAGCCCAGCCTGCACCCTCTCCAATCAGGGACCCCTTGGGGGATGTCCGACTGCCAGTTTAGGCCCAATCACAATCTGGGACCGCTGGCTCCTAATCGCTCACCTGCCTGCCTGATCGCCCCTAACCTCTCTGCCTGCCTGCCTGATCGCCCGTAACTGCTGTCCCCTGCTGGCCAATTTGGTTCTGATTGGTCAGTTTCTATGCCAGTCAGCATCAAAAGCTCCACCTCCAAGGCAGCCATTGGCTCCTCACACCCAGATTTGGTTCTGATTGGTCGGTTTCTATGCCAGTCAGCATCTCCGGACCTGATCAGAGAGGTGAGGCTGATCAGCAGCCCCCTTGGAGGCCCAGAGAAAAACAGAGGCGCAGCTGCTGGTGAAGCCCCGAGAGAAAGAGAGAGGCAACGGCTGATCAACAGCTGCCATGGAGGCTGCAGATCAGACCCTGCCTCTCTCTTTGGGACTGACTTCCCGTGTTTGGTCAAGCCTTCGTTCAGTCATTATGGACCCTGGGTTTTTATATATTAGGATACTAGAGGCCTGATGCACAGAATTTGTGCAAGGGGCTCGGCCCTCTCAGCCACAGCAGTTTGCCTCAGCCCTCGCAGCCCCAGCTTCGTCCAGAAGGACGTCTGGAAGGTTGTTTGGCTGTCTGGTCTAATTAGCATATTATGCTTTTATTATTATAGATAGATTTATAAGGACTCTCAGTTCTGTTACATGGATCTTTATGTCTACCTTTATGCCAGTTACCACAAGTCTTGATTACTGCAGCTTTTTATTGAGTTTTGAAATTGGAAAGTATGAGTCTTCAAACTTTGTGCTTTTTTTATATATGTAAGAGTTTATTTGAGCCAAACTGATGACATTGCCAGGAAGCAAGATCTCCAATGCTCTTCTCTTTTCAAGACATTTTGGCTTCTCTGTGTCACTTACATTTCATATGAATTTTAAGACAGCTTGTCAGTTTCTACAAAGAAGTCAACTGTGATTTTGATAAGCTGTTGACTCTATAGGTCAATTTGGAGAATATTGCAAACTCTGCTCCTTTTGTCCTCTTGTAACCTCTGCCTTATGAGGAGGATGGGGTCCATTCCAAGAAGGCTTAAGGGATATAAAATCCCTGATTACATCTCACATCTCAGGCAACGTGTTCAATAAAAATTTCTAGCATTTCACACATGTTTTTATGCATTGTTTTCTTCACATTGGAAAGCACAGTTGTCGAACTTAACCCTTTGTTCACTGTAAGCATCTATAGACGCAGGGGTTTCTGTTTTGGATGCGTGGCAGTTAAATGGTTAAGTTCATTCATCACCTGATGAAGCTAAAGATTCCAGTTAGGCTTTGCTTAATAATTTCTGCCTTTCAGGGAGTATATTTTGAGACTTACACTTTCTGTCACAGAAAATACTACAGTTTGATTTTGCCATTTCCAATTTCTTTATAAAATAAAAAGAGAACAATGCACTCCTGTAGTGAAATAATTGGAGAAATATACAGTGTTCGTACCCTGAAGGCAATACTGACCAAACTGAAACATTGGCCAGCAAAGCCCTCCGCTGTGCAAGAGCTCAGAATATTCTCTCACCAGACAGTGTGCAGAGTCTAAGTGGGAAATAGTTCAGGGTGTTGAGGAATGCAGTCTAGTCTGTCTTACACAGAGGACAGGACTTTTGGAGAGTATAACTCCCTGTATCAGATATTACAATGTCCAAAACCATTTCATCTTCCTTACTTAGTGCTCTGTCCTCCCCTCTAGCAAGACACGCTGGATGCGGACATCCACATAGAGACGGAGGATCAGGGCATGTATAAGTGCATGTCTTCCCAGCACCTCTTCAAGCTTTTGGACTGCTTGCAGGAGTCCCATTCATTCTCAAAAGCCTTCAACTCCAATTACGAGCAGCGAACTGTCCTATGGCGAGCAGGTGAGGACACACAGCAGATAGGACAGGCGGCCACAGTGGTTATCACCCTAAAACCTTAAAGCCTTTGAGAGGTTCCTGATATTGTACACATAGCTGCAATAACTTACCAACTATTTCCATGCTTGAGGGAGAAAGAAAGAAATTGCTGGATAGATTTTATCGCAGTACCAGGAATATTGCCTGACTTGTGAGAGATTCTCAGTAAGTTTTTGATGGAAAAACAAGTTGAAAGAATTGAATTGATGTAGTAAATAAAAATATTTTTTACATTAGATTAAAATTATGTAGTTATATGATGATATAATAAGTGTAGTAGTCTAGGAGAAACAAAGCATTCATACATTTTCTGAAGCTTTTAGGGGTCCACTCTCTTCCTCACCTCCAAAAATATTTACATAAATCCTGGGGTGATGGTGGGAGGCTCATTTTTTTAATTTTGCACAGTAGTGATACTTCATATAATTTTTGTATTACCATTACTTTAATCCCCAAATGCCTATTTTAACCCACAATTTTTAAATCTCATTTTTCTCTATGACTTTAAAATACCTAGATGTGCTGTCTTTGCCTATTATAAGGTCTTGCCTCTGAGAGTGGGTTACACATCTCTGTGGTTGATTGGTACTGCTTTGTTTAAGAAAATGTGTTCTTATGCGTGCTTTATATGGGGGGGGGGGGGTGCTGGGGGAAGTTCTTGCAACATGCTAGAATCTTGAGAAGCTGAAACAAATGGCTTCACCAGCCAGTGAGCAGAGTCTAAGGGAGCAGAGAGCAGGCAGTGAGAACGAAGTGTGTCTTACACAGAGCACGGGTGAGCTGTCCTGACTGCCTTTACCTGGTATTATAGTTGAGCCATATTAAGAATGTAAGCTCCCCCCCCCAATCAATGAAAACACTTTAAAAAAAAAAAAGAATGTGAGCTGTTTGGGTACTTTTTACTAGATTAGATTAGCTTCCCAGATGATTTTCAGCAGTAACCTAGAATGTGCACAATTTCAGTGACTATTTGATCTCTAGGTTTTAAAGGCAAGTCTAAACCCAATCTTCTAAAACAAGAAACCAGCAGCCTGGCCTGTTGTCTGAGGATCCTGTTTCGAATGTATGTCGATGAGAACCGCAGGGATTCCTGGGAAGAAATACAGCAGCGACTCTTAAAGTAAGAAAATCGGTTTCTGATTAAATTTCTTATCTGTAATACACAAAATGCACCACCGCAATACCATGAATTGAGAAGAGTAGGAGAAAAGTACCTCTACACTGATGTCCTTTCAAACTGTTTTCCTTCTCTTTGGTGACTTTTCATTTTCACTTTTCCTAATGCCCTGAAGGTGGCAGGGCCGCATTTCTTTAATTTGTAATTTTCTCAAGGTTCAGAAACAGGGGCAGTGAAACGTGCCCTGGACTCAGAGTCAACAGGGCTGGAGTGAAGTCCTTGCTAGGTTCTCCTTCGAGCACTGTGAGCCCTAACATCCTATCATTTCTTTTTTCCAAGAGGAATGTATTAAATCATACAAATGCCAGGATGCACTTACTTTGATTATGGGGAGGACAGTGGGACGCCATTGAGAGCTCCCCAGACAGAAAAAGTAGATTTTTGCCACCCAGCTTCTTGGGCAACTGTGAGCAAGATGCTATGTCAGAGCCTCCATTTACACCTTTTTTTATTTTTAATATAGTTTTATTGATTTCAGAAAGGAAGGGAGAGAGATATAGAAAAAATCAGTAATGAGAGAGAATCATTAATTAGCTGCCTCCTGCACACACTCTATTGGGGATTGAGCCTGCAACCCAGCCATGTGCCCTGACCATGAATCAAACCATAACTCTTGGTTCATAGGTCAACACTCAGCTGCTGAGCCGGGCAGACCTGGTTCCATTTACACCTTTAAGATTTAAAACCAGCAGTACGCACTGCTACCCCTGTGCATCCGTGTGATAAGACTCGCTCCCAGCACTACTGATGGGCTGTATTGACAGGCTCTTTCTGGAAATCAGGTGTCGTTATAAATCAGGAACCTAAAAATGTTCACTTCTTTGTGTCAGTAATCCACTGTTACAGAATCTATTTAAGAAAATATCTAGAATATAGGAACAAGTATTCCCACACATAATATTAATTGTTGGCTTACTTATAAAAAAAACATTTAAAACAGCTCAAATGTGAAATTAAATTACAATATAATCTATAATAGAATACTATTATGCAGCCATTAAAAATAAAGTTTTTAAAAAATATTTTCCCTGATGTGGAAATTAGTAAGTTTCACCACACAAAAAAGCAGATGTAAAACTATGTATACTTAGGATTTTCAGCAGTGTTGTGTTTTTTTTTTAATCATAAACGAAAAAGTTGGAAGGAAATACTAAGCCAAAATATTGTCATGTGTCCTTCAGGACAATAGAATTATGGATATTTTCCTCCTTTTTACTTTTATGCACTTTTCAGCTTCTTACAATGAGAGTGTATGACTAACAAGTAATAAACTGAAAAAAGACTTAAAGGGCACACCAGTTGCTCATTTCAACAGAGATTTACCTACATAGTGGTGTAAAGTTTCTCTAAAGAAGATACGTAAATGTTTTTAGCTTAACATGTTTAAAATGTTAGAATCGTATGTGATATGAGAAGAGAAAGGCAGGTTATAATTAACTGGGGATAATAAGCTCTCGCTTTTTGTGCTCAAACACTGATTGAGCCCCAGCTGTGTGCCAGGCCTGAGCTTAGCTGACATTTAACATACGTAGTCCCTTTAATCTTCACAACGGCCCCTTGAGTTTGGTATAGTTACTTATCCCCATTTTACAGCTGAGGAAACTGAGGCTCAGCGATTTGCTCAAGATGGCACAGCCAGAGCAGGTGCTTGGTAAATACTCATTGTAAGAGTAAAGCATTCTCCGCTCAGTAGAACGTGAGCTGTTCATCCTTCGTTCCGTGTGCCCTTCTGATTCTTCTAGTGTGTGCAGTGAGGCTCTCGCCTACTTCATCACCGTGAACTCTGAAAGCCATCGGGAGGCCTGGACAAGTCTCCTGCTGTTACTCCTAACAAAAACCCTCAAAATAAACGATGAAAAGGTAAGCAAATAAACTGTGTCTCCACTAGGACATGGGTTTGGGTTGGCTTTTTACTCAGAGTGCAAGTTAACTATCTTCTCAACTCTTCCAAGGATGGTGACATAACTAGTACCATTGTACATGCATTGGGGAGGTTAGTTCATTACAGACACTGGAAGCCTTAGGTTATTGGGTTTTTCTCTCGCAGAACCCAGCTAGGAAAGGCTGACGTTGAAGCCATAGCAACATGCATGCTATTCAGCGCTGTGGTGGTCTTCATTGAGGCTGTGTTGGAAGAGATTGAGATTGGGCAGCACCGGTCTCGCACTGGGAACTTGCTTTACTAAAACTAAAGTTGACTTTTGTAGCAAGCCTATCCCTAAGTGTGTGTTTGGAGTTAAATATAATGAAAAGAAGTTTTAATTGGCAAATTTTTTGCACCAACTTTCTAATAGCAAAAAAGCACCAATACTGCAAGAAGTTCCAGAGAGAGGTGAATACTTCTGTAAAACGAGTGCCAAAAAGCAGTTCTGTGTCTAATTTACTCTCTCTCCTCTCTCCCACCTCAAGTTTAAAGCACATGCTTCGAAGTACTACCCCTACTTGTGTGAAATTATGCAGTTTGACCTGATCCCTGAGCTCCGGGCAGTCCTGCGGAAATTCTTCCTACGGATAGGTGTTGTATATAAGATATGGATCCCAGAAGAGCCGTCACAGGCAGCAGGCACCCTGTCACCAGTGTGGTAGCCCTGGCCCTGCTGCCCTCCGGACACTCGCCACGCCACCTCTGCTGGCACATCTCCCGAAGGGGCAGATCCTAGAAACAAGGAGTCAGCATCTTGGAGCTCAGGATGGTCTGGATAAAGCTGGCCTCTGCGCTGGTCCCTCAACGCCCTGAACAGGGCGTGTGGTGTTGTATTAAACTGCTGCAGACCCGTTAGCACAGCGGGTGGGGAGTCTCTCATCTCCGTCATTCCATTCCCTGACTGAACTGTCGGTCAGACCTGTCGCTGCACGTGCTGTCCTCTCTAGGGACGTCCCACGATTGACTGGAACCATTTTGTCAGAGGAAGTCGCTCTCCTTTAAAATACTGGACATAGCTGTATCGGTTCGTGACTATTAGAGTCTGTCAATAAAATTTCTTGTAACGGCCAAGTGCCACCTAAGATGCTGGGTTTTGTTGTTGTTTGAGTGTGTTAGACAAGTTTGACTGTTTGTCAGTTGTGAGTCAGCTGCAGTAGATTAGTTTGGGGAGATGTAGGGGACAAAGAGGGTGTTTTTCCTGTTCTGTTTATGTCTGAGTGATTTTTAAAGTATTTTACAAAAACGTATTATTGAAGATTTGATTAAGGCAGAGTTTCGTGATTAAGTTAGACGAGCGTGCAAGGTTAAAATGTGGTGCCTCCTGGCTCTGCCTGTTTTAGTCACTTGGGGAGAAAGACTATAGGGGGAAGAATTTAATGAAGATGATTAGCCTTCCTTGAAGTAAGTACTTGTGGTGGATGGATATCAAATTAAATTTCCAGGATACATTGTCCATCTCACACACTGAAATCTAATATATGAAGTAGTAATTTAAGAATTAATTTATATTTGCGTAAACCTTTTATTTGCACCTCAGAATCGTGAGTGGACCAATGGTTAGTGTCCCTCTCTGCACAGTCCCCAGTGCAGGGTCCTCAAGAGAGGGCAGTGGCTGTGCGGGAGACAGTTGCTCTGAACCTCCTCAGGCCCGTGTGTGGGTCCAACCAGAACAGACCTGTGCTGTTGTGGGGCCAGCATAGCTGGTCTGTGACCTTGGCAGGAGGCGACATGTGCCCAGTGCTTCTGCTGATCTGAGCCCAGGAGCTGAATTCTTTGGAAGGTTCGATTCTGAGGCCCTTTCTGTGTTAACAATGGTGCAATATTTTTAGCTGCAGTAGACCTGGATTCTGATGCACCTTATGTGAAAGCAGGCAGTGTACAGGTCAGCCCAAAGCCTGCGAGCAGGATATTTGGAAGTTCACGTTGTTGTGAGTCCGTGAGAAAGAGCACACCTCATTCTTTGCCCTCTCGCCCACTGCTCACCAAGAGCAGCTCAGCATCAGGAAAGGTGTTACACAGTTTTTAACGCATTCAGACTTCTACCTACGCCCTTTAGTCCTGTAATTGGGTTGTATCGATGTCAACTCTGGTGCCTTAGAAGTTAGTAAGTTGGGAACCTATCTATAAAAGCAGATATTTTTTTTCTTTATAGAGAAGGATTTCTGGTGCTTTTGTTTATTAAGAAACCCATTTCCTAAATGTTTTTCTTTTTAACAGCCTTGAGAAATGTTTGGTTTGGGCCAGCAGTACTCTGTCTACTTTTTTCTTTCTCCAAAAGTGTTTTCATTTCTTTACCAAAGAAAAAAAGCAGGCTTATGTTTTTACATTATTTACACACATTTAAGAGGAACTATATAACAGGAAGGGACACGGGAGAGCACATTGGACTGACTTGTCTTGAGTCCCTTACATCTTGGCACTGAACGTGGGAGCTCCGTTCTAAGACTGGCTGACTCCTGGTACGATGGTCTGTCACAGCCCCAACAAGTCAGTCATCTCCATCGACATTTGTACTTAAGGCATAAATGGGGAACACGCATGTTCATTACATTTTCGGTACAGCTGCATCCCTGATTGGGATTTTTCCTTTCCTTCTGAGACTGTCATATGACATTTGCTTCCTCGAAGGTGACTGCAAGACTTTTCCAGTATATTCCTGCCTTCTCTTTAATTTTTGCCTCCTTTTGCGGAGTAAGAAATGTGTAGTACATTCTGTTACATGCTGAAACATTCAGGCTTCCATTTCTTTTTCACTTTATCTTTTAAATGATTCAATTTTCTAAATGAGGCATTTGAATTGTACCAGCGTGGACTTTTAAACACTGGACGTAAAACCATGAAGGGTAATTTTTCTTGTCTCCGGACCGTGACCTACAGAGGAAATCCGTTACCTCCAGTAATAAGCCATTCAGCCTAAATTCCACTTCTGTGTTGTGGTGAACGTGGCTGGTGCCACTCAAACACTAGTGAGAAGGGTGTGTGTGGCTCGCAGCACCGGCCAGGGCACCGTGTGTTAACGAAGCTGAGGAGCAGCGTGCAGCGCTTCCAAGGCCTTACTTTCCCAGATGCTGTAAGTGTTGATTATATGTGCTGGGTCTCCAGAGAAGTTTTTGTTACTTCTGCTTTGAGCAATTTTGTTCTTCTTCATTGTCCTTTATAGAAATCACCAGCTTTGGTATCTTAACAACAAACAGATGGGAAATTTTATTTCAAATATGTATCTTTAGAATCAAACACACTTTTCCCCTGGTACTCGCACATACAACCAAAGAATATACATTATGGAAATTGTTTAATATCTGGAAACACAACATTTTCCTCTGACAGGTGACTTTTGTACAAAATGCAAAAAGAAAAAAACTTTTTTGTGGTTCCTTTGTGATTATGGCTATACATTTAGTAGTCTTTAGTAGTTATTAAAGGAACCTGTTGACAAAAGTATGACCATCTCATTCAGATGTTTGTTGTTATGATGCAAATGGTATTGGTTTAAACAGAAGCTGGATTCTCAATACTGCATTTTTTGAATTCTGTTTCTATATTTGTGTTAAGATAAACATAGCTTGAACTCACATGAAATCTTGGAGTTTTGCTATCAGCAGCTTTGTAGTTTGGGAAACAAGAGAAACCAAAGCTGAATATTTAAAAGAATGAATATATCTGGAAATCCTTGCTGTCATAAAAAGACGCTCATCAAAGGTGTCGTTTTTCTCAGTGTTCTAATTTTTTTAAAAATTTTATCTGCATATTTGCATCAAATATTTCTTTATGTGCAAAATATATGTTTTACCTTCTTAAAATGCCTAAACGTTAATAGCTACTTTTGTTTAATCTATACACGATGATTAAGTGCATTTAATATTGGTAATTTAATGAAAAGCATTCCTTGCCCAATGGATGTATACATTTTTGAAAGAATAAGCAGAATTATATAATATGAAATGCTATGTAAAGTTTTCTATGTAAAAATATTATGTATAATATGTTAAAATATCCCATGCTTTAATCAGGTGGTAAATCAATAAAGTTTTAAAAAGTAAAGCTGATTTTCATGGAGTAATTCATATGTATATCAAGCCATAGTTTGGGGTTAGTTTGTTCTTACGGTAGCTATAGCTTGTAGTTTAATAATGGGAGACTATTTTCAATATGTTTTTATTGACTTTTTAGAGAGAGAAGGGGGAGGGATAGAAATGTTGATGAGAGAGAAACATCAATCGGCTGCTTCTGAGCGTTCCCTACTAATGATCGAGCCCACAAACCCGGCATGTGCCCTGACTGGGAATCGAACTGGTGACCTCTTGGTTCCTGGGTTGATGCTCAACCACTGAGCCACACCAGTCGAACAATGGGAGAATATTAATTATGGGTTTGCGATTTTTTCGAGTACGGTTCCCCTTTTCTCCCTCCCTCCCCTGCCCCGGGAAAGGGGGGGAAATCCAGTCATGAGACAATTCTTATTTATCTCTTGAACCCACTGTCCTTCATTAATTAGTTTGATCAGTGCATTTGTTCCCAAGAAAAGACAGATATCGCCTCTTGCTGGCATTGAGGGCAAGATTGCACTGGGAGACTCGCAGGGTAGCCAACTGGTCATTGAGAGGGAGGCCATTCTAAGGTTCACCCAGGATGCCCCCTTATGAAGACAGTAAGCTCGAGGCCTGGCTTCTCTGCCTCTGAATACAAAATCCATTCTTCCCGAAATATTCTAAAGTTGTAGATCATTATTGTACTTAAAATGCCCCACTGCTGGAATTGACTGATACGTTGTCATCCTTACTGATTCGCTGGAGTAAAACTCGGCGGCCCTACGCCTCAGGAGCTGCCAGGGCAGGCTTACAGAAGGACGCCCTTTCTCTGGCAAAGGCGTCTAAAGAGCATCTCGCCAGAGCAGATGGAGACTGGGCTTTATGTAGAGCCGCAGCTTCCAGTTCTGTCCTCGGGACAGTGGCAACTTTGGTCGTCACCTGGGGGTGGGGGTGGGGGTGTATTTGCTGCTGACACCTAGTTAATAGAAGCTGCTAAACAGGGAGGCTGCTGAACAGCCCCCACAAGGACTTGCCCAGCCCCAATGTCAACAGTGCTGAGGTCAAAAAGACTCAGCTGAAGTGACTTCCTTCCGAGTCCATAAAGGCTTCTTCAGCTTGGTTTGTGGGGCCTACAAGTCCACCGGTGCCATATACTCTCGGCATTCGTTGGCCTTCCTGTTAAAAAAGTCACTTTCTGTTAAAAAAGTCACTTTTTTTTAAATGTCATTTCTGCTTACCCACTTTACCAAGGAAGCTTGCTGAGGTCACTAGTTGGGAAAGGACCAGCTCGACTTGATTTAAAATGCTACTTATTTAAGCATTTTGAAAGATAATGTCAGCATTATACTGCATTTGTACCCTGCCAACAGACGGGAACACATTTTAGGCAAAAGTAAGTTTCCATTTTCAAAGGACCAGAGTGGTTCCCAGGAATTTTTGCAAACTTATATAAACATGCCTGTTGTCCAGTTTAAGAAATCTGCTGAATTGTCCTTGGTTAGCTATTTGTGTCATTTCTTGGGAGTTTCCAGCTCAGTAAATGCAACTGTATGCTCACAGCAAAAGGAAAGGAGAAAGGACGAGGCTGCCCCAAGGATTCTGGCAAAAATGATTTTAGTATTTTTTTAATGCCTATTTCCAGACAAAAGCTGACCTTATCTGGTGCTCGGCTGACAATTGAGTCTTTGAGGAAAGTTTTATATAAGTCAATTTTCTTTTTTTTTCCAGAGACTCCCAATCTTTACATAAAGCTTCTATAGCAGCGGTTCTCAACCTGTGGGTCCTGACCCCTTTGGCGGTCGAATGGCCCTTTCACAGGGGTCGCCTAAGACCATCCTGCATAGCAGATATTTACATTACGATTCATAACAGTAGCAACATTACAGTTATGAAGTAGCAACGAAAATCATTTTATGGTTGGGTCACAACATGAGGAACTGTATTTAAAAGGGCCAGAAGGGCCGAAACCGGTTTGGCTCAGTGGATAGAGCGTCGGCCTGCGGACTGAAAGGTCCCAGGTTCGATTCCGGTCAAGGGCATGTACCTGGGTTGCGGGCACATCCCCAGTAGGAGATGTGCAGGAGGCGGCTGATCGATGTTTCTCTCCCATCGATGTTTCTAACTCTCTATCTCTCTCCCTTCCTCTCTGTAAAAAATCAATAAAATATATTAAAAAAATAAAAAATAAATAAAGGGCCAGAAGGTTGAGAACCACTGCTCTATAGCATCCTCTTCATTAACCTAATTCAGATTTGCTTAAAGAATTTATCTTGATTTATTCTAAGAAATACTCGTGTGACCTGGAACTAATATAAAATAATATTGAGTTTCTGCACAGCAAAAGAAACCATCAACGAAATGAAAAGAGAGAGCCCACTGTATGGGAGAACATATTTGGCAATGATACATCTGATAAAGGGTTAATATCAAAAATATATAAAGAACTCATACAACTTAACAAAAGGAAGACAAGCAATCCAATTAAAAAATGGGCAAAGGACTAAATAGACACTTCTCCAAAGTGGATATACAGATGGCCAAGAGACATGAAAAAATCAAAACGACAATGAGGTATCACCACACACCTGTCAGAATGGCTATCATCAACAAATCAACAAATGACAAGTGCTGGCAAGGATGTGGAGAAACGGGAACCCTAGTACACTGCTGGTGGGAATGCAGACTGGTGCAGCCATTATGGAAAATAATATGGAGTTTCCTCAAAATATTAAATATGGAACTAACATTTGACCCAGTGATCCCACTTCTAGGAATATATCCTAAGAAACCCAAAGCACCGATCAGAAAGAATGTGTGCACTCCTATGTTCATAGCAGCGCAATTTACAATAGCTAAGATCTAGAAACAGCCAAATGCCCATCAGCAGGTGAGTGGATAAAAAAGCTGTGGTACGTTTATACCATGGAATACTATGCAGCAGTAAAAAAGAAGAATCTCTTGCCCTTTGAGACAGCATGGAGGGAGCTGGAGAGTATCATGTTAAGTGAAATAAGCCAGTCAGAGAAAGACAAGTATCACATGATCGCACTCATATGTGGAAAGTAAGTAACAAAATAAACTGATAGAGTGGATCCAGACATGTGGAAGGATGGAACAGAGTGTGGAATCTCAGAGGGAAGGTGGGAGGTAATCAGCCAAAGACTGTGCATGCATCTATGCATAACCCATGGACACAAACAATAGGCTGCTGAAGGCCTGGGGTGGGACGGGGGGCTGGGGGTTACTAGAGGGGTTCAACGAGGGGAAAAGGAGGACATATGTAATACTTTCAACAACAAAGAATCTTTTAATATATTTTTATTGATTTCAGAGAGGAAGAGAGAGATGGAAACATCAATGATGAGAGGGAATCATTGATTGGCCACCTCCTACACACCCCCCACTGGGGACCAAGCCCGCAACCCAGGCATGTGCCCTTGACCTGAATCAAACCCAGGACCCTTCAGTCCGCAGGCCGACACTCTATCCACTGAGCCAAACCGGTCAGGGCAACAGTAAAGAATTATTAAAAAGCCAAAACCGGTTTGGCTCAGTGGATGGAGCGTCGGCCTGCGGACTGAGGGGTCCCAGGTTCGATTCCGGTCAAGGGCATGTACCTGGGTTGCGGGCATATCCCCAGTGGGAGATGTGCAGGAGGCAGCTGATCGATGCTTCTCTCTCATCGATGTTTCTAACTCTCTATCTCTCTCCCTTCCTCTCTGTAAAAAATCAATAAAATATATTTTTTTAAAAAAGAATTATTAAAAAAATAAAATAAAATAATGTTGAATGTCAACTGTAATTGAAAATTTTAAAAAGAGAGAGAAATACCCATGTGTTCTAGTAAATATGTTTGCTTAAGTGGATTTTAGCTCAAATAATGGCCTATTGGTTTTCTTCTCCAGAAGGCGAGGGGGTTTGGAAAAGCAGCGAAAACCAAGCACTGTCAGTAGGCGAGGCCAGTGGGCAGACGACGGAAGCTGCAAGAACTCTTCCTGCAGAAGGGATTGTGCTAACTCTCTGCCCTCTGGGCACTATGATAAGCAGGCTATTAATATCACTTCTGGGCTTATTGTACTCCAGGCACTAAGTGAAAACAGCCCTATGAGTATGTAGCAGTATTAGACCTTCATTTAAAAATATATATATATTATTGATTTTAGAGAGAGAGGAAGGGAGAGAGAAAACCACAATGTGAGTGAGAAACATTGATTGGTTGCCTCTCGTATGCGGAGATCAGCCTGCATGAATGGGGATCGAGCCTGCAAACCTTGCATGTGCCCTGACCGGGAATCGAACAGACAGCCCTTCTGTGCTTGGAATGACGCTCCACCAACTAAGCCACACTGGCCAGGCTAGACCCCCATTTTTTAGACAAGGAAACTGAGGCCCAGAGAGGCCCGCTGAGGCTGTGTAACTGGATCTCCGAGGTGAGAAGTGGCAGGGCTGGCCTCAGACCCAGACTCTGTCTTCAGAGCACACCAGCCAGTCTGGGAGGAGGGGTCACCAAGCAGAACATAGTGCTGGTCTCTGAGGAGCTTATGTCCCACGGCCCCTGGTTATAAGTTGAACTGCTCGGTGTAAACTGCAAACACCTGAGTTAGAGATGGTGGGGTCATGCCTTGGACCGTCTCACACTCTGCAGAAGTGAAGACAAGGACCTGACTAGCAGAGATAAAGAGGAAGAGAGACAATTCTGAGGTTGGGCCAGTGTGCCCTTGCTTTCTCTTGCCCTAGTCTCACCCCTTTTCCATCAATTCATAAACTGCCTTCCTTTTTCCACTTTACTGAACCACTGAGTAGTTCTGACTTTTTTAGAGCTCACACCTCTCCTACCTCAGGGCTTCTGCCCTTGCTGTTCCCGCTGCCTGGAATGCTCTCTCCCCAGATCACCCCATGGCTGGCTTCTCCTCCTCCAGGGCTCAGGCCAAGCGCTAACTCCTCAGTTGCCTCCTGTGCCTCCTCGGGGCCCAGCACCATCTGCAGGGCTCTGTCTGAGGCCCGTCTCCCCCGCTAGAAAGCAAGCCCGTAAAGGCAGGAACCGTAACTGTTCTGTGTGTGAGTCTCACCCGCTGGAGCTCAGTACCAGACTCATAATGGGCACTCAATTAATTTTTGGCGAAATAGCGCAGGGATCTTTTTTTAAATGGAAATTCTAGGATGGTCACAGAACAATGCCCGAGTTCAAGGGCCTTCGTCTCCTGTGCTTTCTTGGGTTGCTGGCACGTGCCCTCCCATTCGCCTTGCTCAGCGCGAAGAGGAAGCTGCTGCCTGAAGGCCCGCTTCCCCTCCAGGCCTGCCCTCGACACTTACTTCCGCAGAGAGAGTTCTGGATGGCGCTGGGCCTCAAATCCTAAGGCCACAGGAATTCACAGGGCTCTGGGTTGAAGCTCCACATTCCTGAACTGCTCTGGTCTAACCCCCTCTCGCTCTCCCAAAGGAGGAAAGGGAACGTCATCCTCCCGCTGGCCTTGCCTATCGATCACTTTACGTGCTCTCGCCATCTCAACCGCTGTTCAGCCTCTCTCCTTTCCGTGGTAGCACCTGGCAGCAAAGTAACGGTGATAGTAATAACCATTTATTGGATTTTTAATGTGCAAGGCATTTGCTCTGCACATATCTTCCCCTTTAATTCTCACCACCACACCAGAAGGTTAGGTACTATTACCCTCGTCACACCCCATTTTTTATAGAGGGGTACCTGGGGCTCAGAGAGGTCAGTAACCTCGCCTAAGGCCACACAGCTCAATTTAAAGCCTGCAGTCTTGCCCTAGCTCATTTTGCTCAGTGGATAGAGTGTTGGCCTATGGACTGAAGGGTCCCAGGTTAGATTCCGGTCAAGGGCACATGCCCGGGTTGCGGGCTCAATCCCCAGTGTGGAGCGTGCAGGAGGCAGCCGATCAATGATTCTCTCTCATCATTGATGTTTCCATCTCTTTCTCCCTCTTCTTTCCTCTCTGAAATAAATAAAAATACGTTTTTTTCAAAAAATAAAGCCTGCAGTCTGGCTCTAGAGACTGCCTCTTGAGCACTGCCCTCACCACCTCTCAGTGCTGAGAGCCACTAGTGACTATCCCCATCCCTTCCCTGCACTGCAGCCCTGATGCTCCCTTCAGTCCCCCCAAGGAGGGGCCTCCCACAAAGGATCTGCTGTCTGTTGGGTAGAGATCATTATCATTGGGCACTGCCCCAGTGGTGGGAGCACAGCACAGTGCTGACATCTGCTGGCTCTGGAGCAGAAATGCAAATGTGGGCTCACATTAATAACCTTTTGAATAAAACCCATTGTCAAATGCCCTAGCCAGTTGCTCAGTGGTTAGAGCATCAACCCACTGACTGAAGGGTCCCAGGTTCAATTCCGGTCAAGCGCAAGTACCTCAGTTGCAGGTTGGACCCCCAGCCCTGGTGGGGCCGCGTGCAGGAAGCAACCAATCAATGTGTCTCTCTCACATCAATGTTTCTCTCTCTGTGTGTCTCTCCTCCCTTGCACTCTCTCTAAAAAAAATCAATGGAAAAGATATCCTCTGCTAAGGATTAACAAAACAAAAACACATTGTTAAATGGTAGACTTCATTAAGAAGAAATTGCATGGTCCCAGCTGGTGTGGATCCATGATTAGAGCACCAGCCAGCACGCCAAAGGGTCTCAGGTTTGATTTCTGGTCAAGGACACAACCAATCGATCTCTCTCTCTATCTCTCTCCCTCCCACCGTCCTCCATTCCTCCCTTCCACTCTCTCTAAAAATCAATGGAAAAAATATCCTCGGGTGAGGATTAACAACAAAAAGGCCATGTTTTTCATAGCTACTTCAGCTTCCATCTGAATTAACACAGTTACTAGTCCTTGCTGGGTTAGGTCAGGAGGTAAACACGTTCCCATAATTGGGAACATCATTCACACATACATTTCCTTTTACAAGATTCCTTTTCCACAAACCTTCTACAGCTTCCCTTGTCCTTCTTAGTTTGTCTCTTTTTCCTCATTCAGAAGTAACCAACTTATTGGGACAAACTAGTTTTTTAACTTCTCTCAACAATTCATATATCCTTTTCCTTCCTTCTGCAATAACATCCCTTCAAAATTTCAAAAGATAAGCAATTAAATGAGGATTGTTGCTGATACAAAAGTTATCTTTTTTGTTGTTGTTAATCCTCACCCAAGAATATTTTTCCATTGATTTTTAGAGAGAGTGGAAGGAAGAAGGCGAGACAGAGAGAGAGAAACATCGACAAGAGAGAGACACATGATTGCCCAGCAAGCAGTGCTACTGTAAGAAAGGTCCACTTAGAATCGTGGCCATCGTGTCAAAGCTAAACCTGAGAACATGGTAGCTGTTGCTGCAGCCGCAGCCTCATCCACAAAACCCACGGCTCCCTCCCGGGATGTCAAGGAGCCTGACGGCCAGGGTTCGGGTCTAATCGCGGCCGCTGGCTCTCAGGCAAGTGCTTACACTGTAATGAAATAGCATAGCAACCCCTCAGTAAACATCCGCCTCAGACAGCTGTCACCGCCATCCTAAAGGAAGTCTGAAGATCCTGGAGACAGAAACTCGCCCTCCTGCCTCCTCATCCCTGGATGTGCCATATTCAGGGCTATCTACGAATCTACATGTTTTCTGAAAAAAAAGGGGGATACAGCTTAAAGCGCCCATGGATCCAGAAAAAAACAAGAACCCCTATCAGGGAGGCAGGGAGGACGGTTCAAATGTTGCCAGACAGGGTGAGAGTGTGCATGGAAGGTGGGTTTTAGGTTGGCCCCGGGGGTTCCACTATGCCCTCCATGGCCCTGTCTCTGTCCATCTTGGTCAGAGTCGGAGCCTGGGTCTTGTCAAGGAGCCAACCATCAGCCCTTTGCCCTTGATGTCTACGCATCAAGTCTGCAACCATACAAAGGAAGGAAAACACACTTCACCCAGAGGGAAATGGGCAGGATCTCTTAGGATTTCTTTTTTAAGAAGAACCTAAAAACGTCTGAGCAGTCAGGGCCTGACCATGCACCCTGCAGGGGTGGGCAGGGTGTGTAGGCCAGTGTTCCTCAAACTGTAACCTGCAGTCTGGCCGGCGTGGCTCAGTGGTTGAGCATCAACCTAGGAACCAGGAGGTCACAGTTCGATTCCCAGTCAAGGCACAAACCCAGGTTTCGGGCTCAATCCCCAGTAGGGGTTGTGCAGGAGGCAGCTAATCAATGATTCTCTCTCATCACTGATGTTTCTCTCTCTCTCTCTCTCTCTCTCTCTCTCTCTCTCTATCTTCCTCTCTGAAATCAATAAATATTTATCTTTAAGAAACTGTAACATGCACACAAATCCCTGGAGACCTTATTAAAATTTAGATTCTGACGCAGGCGCTCTGAGGTGGGCGCTGAGATTCAATATTGCTAACAAGCTCCTGCATGATGCCAGCTGCTGGCCTGTGACCCTCACTGGGGTTCATGGGCCTCTGAAACCCTCTCTTGGCCTCCTCTCCCAAGCCCTGCTCATGATGGCCCCGGCTCCTGGGTCCCCTCAGCCCAGCACACAGCCTCCAGCTCACTGGGAAACACCGTCATCACTGGCAGCGTTGAATTTTATATGAAGGGGAAACCTCCATGTCTGCAGCCTGTTCCCTGGGCTCCCTGAACCGAGGTGGTGGGCAGAGCCAGCCTTCCTGTGCCCCAAGGTGGCCTGGGTGAAAGTACACCGCGGATGCCAGGAAGCACCAGCTGGATCCAGACCTGCCACCTGGGTCTTTTCTCTCCAGTGGGAGAACGGCAGCAGAGAACTGCCACCTGGGGCAGCCTCTGGGCAGTGGCAGGGCCTCCCCATGCACCGAGGGGTCCTGGGTGTCTCTGAGGGTCAATGTCAGGGCCAGGAGGCTGTCCTTGGGAGTCCTGCTGGAGAAGCCCTTTACACAGCAGGTGGGTTGGGGGGGTCGCGGGGGGGGGGGGTCTGCCTGCCTGGAAGCAGCACATTGTGGAAATGGCAGGGTCATGTGTGGCTAGGGGTGGCAAGTGTCGGGGAGCGTGCAGCGGGCTCTGGGTGGTCCTGGGGGCCCCTTTGAAGGAGATTGAGGGCAGCAGGGAGCCATGCAGAGGTCTGAGCAAGGGGGTGACCTGGTTAGTGTGCGACCTGCAGTCATATGTGGAAACTGGAGGCAGGAGCCAAGTCAGTAGAGGCTGGGCAGAGTCTGGGTGGATGGGGAGTGGCGTGTGGGAAGGTGACAGAGGAGGGACTTCAGAGCTGTGAGGATGAGAGGGGCCATAACTGGGGCAGGGCACCTGCATACTGGCTTCTCTGAAGGAAGTGCTGGCGGCCTCTGCCCCCAGCCCAGCCGCTGGGCAAAAGTGTGCAGGGTGGAGGAGGGGGTTGAGGCAGAGCAGGGGCAGATTCAGCTCTGGGGCCCAGCACCCAGCCGGGCCTGGCCCTGGCCGGTTCAGGTGTGAAATCAAGGGGGGTTTGAGCAAGTGTCTCTGAGTCCCTGGCCTCAGTTTCCCTGCCTTAAAGTCCAGGACTGGACTTGTGAGTCTGACCCAGGGTCTGGGGAGTCCCTGCTGTGGGCAGAGAAAAGGAAGGACCCTTGGCACAGCCTGGCCCACATCAGAGCCTCTGGGATGGGTGTGCAGTGCCCGGCTCAGATGTGGGTTTTTATTTCAAGGGGCGCACATTGGGCTTGGGGCTGCCTTGCATTCACTGAGAGCAGGAAATTCAGACAATGGTGTTTCTTCTCCCTGGAAAAGGTGGTTGGCAAGTGCCTGGAGTGTGGCCCATCTGGAGTTTCCAGGGCTCTGGGTCTTCCTTATTCAGTCAGCAGCCTTCTGCCACCTGGGACAGACAGACAGGAGGCCCTGCTCCAGCCCTTCCGGTTACTAAGCTCCTCCCAGCCCAGGATCTCTTGGCATCCCTGATGCAGGCAGGACGGGAATTAAGAATCCTATGTCCTTGGAAACGGAGGCCCCGAGTGGAGAAATGACTTGCCCAAGTGCATACAACTAGTCAGGGCAGGCCTGGACTTTGCATGGAGGTTGGTCTGAGCCCATGATGTCAGTTTGTCTCAGAACGAGGCTTGGCCGGTGGATGCATGCCACCTGGCTGCCATGAGCAGTCATGCCATGCTCTCTTCATCTCACCCCTCGGCCGAGGCCTTTTGTGAGCGGCCAGGAGCAAACCCATTATCGTGGTGGACTCTGGGTTCACAGGATTCCTGGTGCCCGGAGCCAGTTCAGGCCTCAGCAGTGCTTTCAGCACCTAGGTGCCGAGCCCCTTCTCGGCGCTGCGCTGGGAATAAGCAGTGAACAAGAAGAGTCTGGCCCTCACGGGGTTCTTAGATTTGACTTGGAATAAGAGCTAAACTTCCTTGCGGCTCCAAGGCTTTGGCAAGCAGGGGACTCCCACCCCGAGTCTGCTGGCTCATCTGAAAAAGTAGACATTTGAAGTGAGGAATGCCTCGTGCTCCGGGCAACCACCAAATAACATTCCCAACCTCCCTCCCCACACAACAACCGAAGGAACCTGGGTCCAGAAAGGCCAGTGACTTGCCCAAGGTCACTTGAGATCCTGGCAGAGATGGGGCCCGAACTCCTTCCTGCTCCCTGGGCAGTTGGATCCCACACTCGTCTGGGGCAGAGAGATCTTAACAGTCTCCAGGCAACAGACGGGCAGTGGGCAACGTGTAGGCTCATCAACCAACTCCAGGCCTGGAGACGAACGGGGATGGGAGGGGCAGGCAGGCAGGTGGGACCCTCTGTGGGGGTATCGCCACCTGAGCTGGCTCTGGGCTCAAAGGTAAGAGAACCAGTCTTGGGTGCCACTGGCTCATTAGAGAAAACTGTTTAATGGTTTAGGAATGTGTACACTCTGGCTCTGTTAAGTTTCCATAAAGGCAACTTTTCCATGTTTTTAAAAATAGATGTGACATAAAGATGTATATATTTATAAACAGGTAATGTAAAATTCCAATGTAAATGGCATCCTTGGGCTGGCAAAGGCACTCCCCGCCCCACAGTCCAGAGCAGTGGGGCTCAGAGTGTCCCTAAGACCCCCCGCCGCCCCCCCTCCCACCCCGCCCAGCAGCCCTCCTGGGGAAGAGTAACTGGATTCAATGTGAATTAGGAGTTTCCTCCAGCTCCGCGTCTGCTGGGACTTGTGCCTTTGGGGTCAGTCCCCACCCCTACCCCCACCCCCACCCCCGAGGACAGGGGACCACCTCTGGCTTAAGAGTCAGGATCACACGTGTCTCCTGCCCACCCCAGTCCTCCTCCCAGACTCTTATCAGCTTCCCTCGTCCTCCCTCAGCCCATGTCACATCTGCCTCACCTAGACCACACTGCCCTCTCCAGGCCTGGCTGCCAGGACAATTCCCCGACGTCCTTCCCTCTCCCACACCCGGGCCCTCTCCCCACCTACTCCTGTGCTTAGATAATTTATAAACAAAGAGCGAGCCCTGGCTGGCGTGGCTCAGTTGGTTGGAGCGTCATCCCATGCACAGGAAGGTTGCAGGTTCGATTCCCTCTACAAGTAAAATAAATACACTAATAAAATAAATAGAGATTAAACTGTTCCTTTGCCCCAGAGGCTGCTGGGAAAGAAGACAGAAACAAGTCTTATTTGCTGTTTCAGATACTTCCCTCATTTTCTCTTACTCCATCTGACACAGGATAAGGCCCAGAGAGAGAGCGGCCCCAGCCTGACGGGCATGCAGAGCAGGGACCCCGCGGCAAGCAGTCAATGCCTCACCCGCAGCCAGGCCCTGAGCGCTAGCGTCTGTGTCTGAGGTTGAGGGCATCTCTCGGAGCATCAGAAAATGGCTTCAGCCCAGGGAGTGGGTGGAGGAACCTCACAGGCCAAGGGTAGGGAAGAACTCATTCTTGCAGGAGAGAACGATGAACAAGAGATTAGCTTGGGGTGGGGCAAGTTCTGCGGGGCATCCAGCTGGGTCATTTGTGGGATTATAAATGACATGAATAAAAGGGCAGGGTAAGTGGAGGGGGGGCCGGAAAGGTAAGTGGAGTGGGGGCAGGATGCTCCTGGGGGACAGGCAGGTGCTGGAACGAAGCCAGGGTGGAGCTGTGAAGGCCTTGGGCTTCTGGGTCCGTGTGGACAGCACTCCAAGTACCTGAGGACACCCTGAAAGGTGTTGGGGGGGTGGCAGGACCAGGAGTGACCTCTCACAGTGGACACTGATGGCTGCAGGCGGTGGCTGGGGCAGTGGGATGAGAAGCCCAGGACCAAGGTCAGTGAGATGTCCAGGTGAGAGGATGTGATGGCCAGTGTCTCCGACACCTCGGGACTGTGACGCGGAGGAATCAGAGTTGTTTGCTTGGTTTCTGGGTGAACCAAGAGGTGAGCAGTGAGAAGAAGCCTCCCTGGTCCCAGGCTAGGTGGCTCTTCCTTCCCCTTCTAAGCCAAGCCTCTGCAGGGTTTCAGGCCTCCTGCCCTAAGGACGGGGGTTGTGGTGGCTCACGTCCCGAAGTGACAAATGAGCCTGCCACCTGCCAGCTACCCATTCCTGTGCCTACCCGCCAAGGACATCCATCCGCGGGGGCAGAAGGACCTCCCTCTTCCCTGAACCCTGCGGGGCTGGGCACCGTGCTCTCAGCTGGAAGTGGGGCTGCAAGTCAATCATAGGGATGCAGGCCCTTGCCTCTGCCCCAAGACCCCAAAAACAGCAGGTGACATTTTCTAGCTGGGGCCTAAATTCAACGCCCAGCTCTGCCCAAATATTAGCCCCTAGCAGGGGTCATGGGGCTGGAGGACCTTTGTCTTTTAAGGACCTTTGACCTTAAAGGAACCCTCTTCAGGGAACCCCTCGGTGACAGGCACTTTCTACTCGGCAGGTGGAGCCCAGGCAATGGCGAGGCCGGGCAGGCGCCAGCTCCCTACCAGCACCGGGGCCCCATTCACCAGCAAGGCCGCTGAGGACTAAAGCCAGCAGCCTCCTTGCTTGTCAGGTGCAGGCTCTGGGCTGCCTCTCCATGATGCGGCCTCTCAGTTCATCTCCTGAGGCCCCACACTGAGAGGCCAGCGGGGCTGAACTGGGCTGACGGGAGAACTGAGCCGGCTTAGGAAGATCACCTAAGTCCAGACTCTGTGATCCTCTGAGCTACGCCAGACTCTGGTGCTGCTTCGAAGACGCCCAGTGACCTCGGCTCCACCCTGCCTTCTGACCTCAGCATCTGCGCATGTGGAGGCTGCTGGGGGCAGGTGGGCTCAGAGGAGGGGAGGGGCAGGACGGGTGGTGAAATGCCCAGGCCCAGAACTACCAGGCCTCGCCTCTTCGGCTGGGAAATCTAAGCTAGACTGGGAGCAGCGGAGAGCTGGTGCTCTAAACATGACAGGACAGATTTCTCAGACCTGAGCCTCAAGGATGCAAGATTTTACTTTTCCCTTAAATGTCCACATTCCTATCTCATTCCCCAACCCCCAAGCTTCTGAGACCTCAGAACTGAAGAATTAACTGTTTTTGCAACCTGAGTGACAAAACTTTGGGTCCCAAGCCAGCAGACAATCCCTGCTTGGCTGTGGGCCTACACTTTTGTGAATGAAAACAAGAAGCTACATGGAAAACTGGAGAGGTCTTGCTAAGGCAGCAAGTTGGGCCCCATGGTGTCTGTGAGCTCAGAGCTGGCAGTGAAAAAGGTTCCTGCCCTGGAAGGAGTCGGGGCTTCCCTGGGCTGTGCTCAGAAACCACCTATTGGGCTGGTTGCTCTGCTCTCTCAGCTACATATGGAGGCCCTGGAATGACCTGGGAACCAGTCACACCCCTGGGAGGCAGCAACCTGCTGCTACGGCTGCAGCAGACACAGGTGTGAAATGGTCAGAACCAGTTTGTATAGAGCAGGGCAGGCAGGTCCAGGCCCCTCTCCAGCTGTGGTCCACACTGTGAGCTCGGGCCAGTCCTGAAATGTAAGAGCATGAAGGGAACAGCCACTGACCGGCAGGGCGGGCCCCACACCCTGCCCTGTGACCACAGGCTCCTGCAGGAGGAACCCTGCTTCTCCTTTCCTTGGGGGAGCTTTCCCATCAAGCATCCAGGCCATGGGATGAATGATTCCAGGACTTTATCCAGCTGCTCTAGAATCACGGGTGCCCTAGAGGGCCAGCTCTGGAGGGCTGGGCTTGGCAGACCAGAGCGAGGAGAAGGGGAGGCCCCTGCCTGCCTGCCCTGCACCCCAGTCAGCACCCGCAGCCCCAGCTTTCTCCAATGTCCTTGCTATCCAGCTGGATGTGGTCGGTGCTCTTCTCACTGAGCAGAGGACCCCCGTGCCTCATGACCAGCTCTGTGGCCACCCTCACGAAGGCCTCCTCCACGTTGCTCGAGTCCTTGGCAGACGTCTCAATGGCACACAGGATGTCATAGTGCTCCACCAGGCTCTGCGCTTCGGCCAGAGGGACCTCCCGGAGCTCGCCAAGGTCCGACTTGTTCCCTGCGGGGAAAGGCCAGGAGCAGCGTGGTGAGGTCGGCTGGTGCAGGGAAGCCCAATCCCACCTGATGCCCTGTCAGCTCCTAGCTGTGCATGGTGATCTTTAAAACAACAACCAAACTGTTATTTTAAAGCTGCTATTCTATCCTGTAGTCCACCCCACCCTTTGTTTTTAACCTTTGCCAGAGGATTGTATATTTTGACTCTTTCTAAGATATAGCAATAAAATTTAGGTAAAAGAATACCATACTTTAAAGTCAGAAGAAAATCTGGGTAGAAACTCCAGCTTCCTATCACTTAGGTAAGTCACTTCATCTCTGAGCCTCAATTTCCCCATCTGATGCCACCTTCAGCAGAGCAGGGATTAAATGATACAACAAATATGAAAACAACTGGCATCTGGCAGGTACTCCATAAATGTGTAAGTTAAAGAAATCTGGCACTGCTCTTTTTGTGTTTGGTTTTTTTCTGGTAAAATTCCGTTATTATACTTACTATTTATTCTCTCTTATTTTTCTACTACTAAGACTACAGACGACCACTTTACCTGAGAGTACATCACTGGCTCCTCCTACAGGTGTGAGGTGTCTCATTACATCCCAAATCATCTAGTAAACTACTCCTTGACCCAATTTTTAAAAGCATTTTTTAAGTTTCTAAATGGTTGACTTTTATAATGTGATTATAGGGAGGACAAAAAAATAGATAAATGTCTATAAATATCTGAAATTTATTTGGTAACCTTAAATGATGTAGCAATCAATTTCAATATGTGAAACTTATCCTGATTTCAAAAAGAAAAAAAAAAGCACATGTTGTTTATGAGTAATTATAAATCTGAACACAGGTCAGCTATTTGATTTATTCAGGAAATGTCAATATTTTTAGATGTGAAAATGGTACTCTTGTCATGTCTTTTAAAGTGTTTTTATCTTTTGATTCATGCTGGAATATTTACAGATGAAATATTACAGATGTAGTTAGGAATTGCCTGAAAATAATACAAGGGAGGGAGGGGATGAGGTGGAGGTGAAATGTGACATGAGTTACTGAAGCTGGGTGATGGGTCTAAGGTTCGTTACACTATGTTATTTCTGTATTTGTGTAAAATACTCAATAATAAAATGTCTTATTTTAAATGTCCTGGATAAAAGGAATGTGGAAGGCTGGGCAAGGAGAGCTCCATTACTTCCCGGCAGATGAGCTCTGCTAGCCCTTCTCACCCCAGTCCAGGCAGGTGTGTGGGACCAAGCCACCCTTTCCCCAGCTGGAGCAACATCCAGGACCCACCTGTACAACCTCATCTTAGAAAAATCAGTCTGACTGTTGAGGTGAGGACCCAGGGGTCACACAAGTGGTCCAAAGCTTCTTGAGCCCAGTTCTGGGAAGTTTATGAGGAGAAAAAAATGGGAAATGGAGGTATCCGCATCTCTGCAACAGTAGTTCTCAAAGTGGGTTCCCTGAGTCGGCAACAGCTATGTCCCAGATGTCACCTGGGAACTTGTTAGAAATGCACATTCCTGGGCCTCACCCAGGCCTCCTGAACTGAATGCTCTGCAGGTGGTGCCCAGCAGCTGTGCTTTATGGCTTTGGAGGCATGGGAACATTTGAGGAGCCCTAATCTGCTGAATTATGATTAGTACTAAACTACACTCAAATTTCACGTGTGTATGCTCACAGGCTGTTTGAACTGAGAAATCATTTCACTTCTCTGAGCCTCATGCCCATGCCCTGACAAGTAAGGAGTAGTCAGGTTATGGGAATTAAACCCAAAGACACGTGTCAAGACTGAACCAGTGTTGACCACTGTGCAGACACGTGTGCGCCGCAAATCAAACTTTAGCTCCCTTTCTTCCCAAACTCCAGTTTTAAATAAACTTCACAAGTGACGAGCAGAATCAGAATTTCAAGTTCTGGCTCCATTCCTGCCTGGATAAGCTCAGGCCCGCTCTGGGCTCTGGCTTTCCTTTGTTTAAAAGGAGAGAGAAGCCCTAGCCGGTTTGGCTCAGTGGATAGAGTGTTGGCCTGCAGACCAAAGAGTCCCGGGTTCAATTCCGGTTAAGGGCACATGCCTTGGTTGCAGGCTCCTCCCCGGCCTGGGCCCTGGTTGGGGCACATGCAGGAGGCAACCAATCCATGTGTTTCTTTCACATCAATGTTTTGCTCTGTCTTTCCCTCTCTCTAAAAGATCAATGGAAAAATATCCTCAGGTAAGGATTAAAAAAAGAGAGAGCCCAGCCAGTGTGGCTCAATGGTTGAGCATCGACCTATGAACCAGGAAGTCATGGTTCAATTCCAGTCAGGGCACATGCCAGGTTGCAGGTTCAAGCCCTCATAGGGGGGTGTGCAGAAGGCAACTGATCAATGATTCTTTCTCATCATTGATGTTTCTATCTCTCCCTCTCCCTTCCTCTCTGAAATCAATTAAAAAAAAATTTTTTTTAAAAGGAGAAACTGAGACAGGATCTGTGGTCCCAAGGAACCCTGCCAGCCCTGACTTCATCCCTCCCAGCTCACCGATCAGCAGCTGCACAATGTTGGAGCCAGCATACTTCCTCACGTCCTCGATCCAATGAGGCACTGACAGAAAGGAGCTCCTCTTGGTGATGTCGTAAGCAAGAATGGCCCCATTAGCACTGCGGTAGTAGCTCTGGGTGATGGTGCGGAATCGCTCCTGGCCGGCAGTGTCCCAGATCTGCAGCTAAAGACATAGGAAGCCTCCCATGAACCGGATGACATGGCCGGGACAGGGAGGGCAACCCCACACACCCATGCCGAAAGCACTGGTTCCAACTGGCAGGCCACCAGCCCAAACCCTGACTGGAATCACACAGAAGGTCTAGAAGGTGGAGAGAGAGAGAGAGAGAGAGAGAGAGAGAGAGAGAGAGAGAGAGAGAGAGAGAAGCCCTTCTGAGCCCTTAGAAAGCAACTCAGTGGCCCTGCGCTGTGTAAGGCTCCCCCACAACTAGGGTTCTCTATCTGCCTCAGAAATACCCAGGAATATACTCCCTACTTGGTGGTAAGGGAGGCCTGGGCTGTGTCAATGAGGGCCTAGGGGAAGCAGCGGGCAGAGCCCTTCCTGGGGCCTTTACCATCAACTGACCCATCTTGACCAAACGCAAAAAGCTTGGCATCTTTTCCTGCCCATGTCTTCACTTAACAACACTCATTAGCGCCCAATACCCAGCCCTCCTGGACACTGGCCAGCAGGAGAGGTACCTGTGTGTGGCAGGAGCTTCTCTAGCTTTCTATAGAGGCAGCAGTCTGGCAAGACAGACACAAGATAGAGCAGGGCAGACCTGGCCCTACACTGTGCCCAGATGAGGAGGCCTCCCACTCTAGGTGGAGACCACCACCAGTTCTAGGACTGGGAGAGATAGTGCGGACAGGCATCAGAGCAGGCAGGTACCAGGCTCTCAGGAGCTCAGGGATTGCTTTCTCCACTCCAGAAATCACAGGTTCTTGGGGCTCTCTGAGGATGAACACAAGCCTTTGGTCCACACTGGGCTGCAGGTCCATCCACGCTCCTTTGCTGGCACAAGTACTGTCAGTGCCTCTCTATCTAGTTCTCAAGGTATCAGAGGCCCTCTAGTCTGTCCGGAGTGGGACAGACCTCAGGGGTCTCAGACAGTTCCTGGGGGCAGGGATAATGCCCCTCTCGGTATGGAGGACAACCTTTTCCCTAGGCCCCACCAAGAAAAGTCTGAGAGTTAACCTCTGGGCCACAACATGCCAAATACAATCCTCCAGTCCTGAGGATTCCTATTTACTCTTCAGCTCTAAGAGGCTACAGGGAAACCAGGCTCCATACCCCACGGCTTATGCTGCCTGCTAGCTCATGCATGGGGCGAAGCAAAAGGCGTAAACATTGACACTACACAAACCTGGGATCCAAATGACCAAGCACTCATCTCCACACCCCAGAGGAGAGCATATAACACTAAAGACAGAGGATAAACATGGAAAAAAGCAACTTGGAGGAAACAGAAATTATGCAAAAGCAAAAACCTCAAAAACAATCATCAAGAGTTTCAGAGATAGAAAAGATCTGTGAAACAACAACAAACACGTTAAGCAGAGGGAGCAGTCAGAAATAAAAAAGAGCTCTTGAAAATTAACTATATAACAAAAATGAGTAATACAACATAAGGGTTGGGAGATAAAAGTTGAAGACATCCCTCCATGGTAAAGGAAAAAATAAATACAAAGAGATGGAAAAGAGAAAAGAAAATTGTAGAAACAGCCTGGGAGGTACAATATGTGATAGTAAAAGGTTCAAAGGGGGTCGGGGGAGGAAGTAAAATCAAAGAAATACTTCAAGAAAATGCCCAGAACTGATTGAAAGGGTCCACTAAGCACACACACAATGAAGGAAAACAGACCCACACAAAACACCTGACTGAGAATTCCAGAATAATAGGGAAGAAAAACTCCCAGAGTAAAAACAGAAAAAGAAAAAACAGGTTTCAAGGTTTCACACAAAAGATTCACATGGTATTAGATACTCAATCAAACAATGCCTAAAATTATGATGGAAAATTATTTCCAATCTAGAATTCTCTACTCAATCAACTATCAGTCAAGTGTGATGGTTTAATAAAGGCATTTTCAGGCGTGTAGGCCTCAAAAAATTTACCTTCCTACCACCCTTTATCAGGAAACTACTGAAGGTTCCTCTACCTAAAGAAACCAATCAAAAATAAGAAAACGGGGGCTTCAGAAAACAGAGAATTCAACTCAAAAGGAAGCAAAGGGAATCGCTAAGTGAGATCCCAAGACAACAGCCAAGCAGGGCGTCTGGATGCTCACCCATCCAGAGCAGGCCCAGCACTCCAGGACAACTTGCAGCCCTGGCAGAGTGACCAACAGCAGACACACCTTCCCTCCACAAACAACCATTGGGCTGAGGAAAACAGGGAGGCTGCCATTTTCAACCCCGTTGTGCTGCCTGATGTAAACAAGCAGCACAAAACTGTAACCCTGCAAGAAGCAAAGCTCATGAAATGTACCTCATGATCACCAAAACTCTCTACCCAGGGGCGGTTTCCTAGCCACAGGACAGTGGATAGAATCCAAGCAGAGCATGGTGGTCCCACTGAGCCAGGGAGGCAAAGATCAGCATCTCTAGATGTGATGGATGGAGCAATGTAGGGGGTGTGAGAGCCCAACAGTCTATGTGGGGGAGTTCCCAGTGAGTCCTCACCTGAGGACTCCATGCACAGGATCAGACTACCAGAATCTTACCAGAGTGGCTCCAACAGAGTTAAGAATAGACCAAACACAGAAATAGAGGTTGAGCAGTGCTAGGGGATGCTGAAGTTCTACCCAGACACATCAAGGTGCCTCTTTAGCACATTGTTAATGACCCAGCTATTAAGCTGAGACATCAGGAAGGCTGTATACTATGAGTGAGAACTATGGCTGGAGGAAGGCCTTCATAAACCTGCCCCAACAAATCCTAAAACCAAGACCCAACGTAAGTCTCAGGTTTGGAGGCTGAGTTCTGTCCGGTTAGAGAGGCAAAACAAACATCCTTGAACACTAACAAAACATAAAAACAAACATACACAGGTTCAAAGTGATCAACCAGTAATTTAATTAACTACTAAGATCCCACATGAGCCAGGGAGGAGCCTACAACCCGGGCATGTGCCCTTGACCAGAATCGAACCTGGGACCCTTCAGTCCGCAAGCTGATGCTCTATCCACTAAGCCAAACCGGCTAGGGCCATATATTTTTCAAAAAACAAAAACAAAACCAAAAAAAAAAAAAAACCACACACAACCAACCCAAATTAAAAATAAGTAGGGAGAGGTAAGAGCCTCTCCACTCCTCTGATGAGTGGCAGAGTCCTCTTTCACTATGACTTCCTATAGTTGCATTGGCAGTTGTGGGCCTCCTCATCCTTCCAGGGCATGGGCGGGCACCTTGCACTTCAGAGCAAAGGCGCCTACCGCACACCCACCATTCATGGGGGCCTGGAGGACTGTGGTGTGTCTATGTCCTCCGTCTGCTTCGTGTTCTCACCCTCCTCTGAGGGCTACAGACGTGGCTATGTGGGCACCTTGGCTGGGTCCGACAGGCTTCTGGTGGGCAACGAGACAGTGACCATGCAGAACCTCAAGACCTCAGCGCCTCACACCTGGAGAAGGTACATGCCCTGGAGGAGGCCAACAGGTGACCTGGAGGTGAAGATCATCACTGGCACCAGAAGCAGGCGCCCGGGGTGCCCATGACTACAGCCACTACTACCAGGCCATTGATGATCTTCGAGACAAGATTCTTGGTGCCACCATTGAGAACTCCAAGATTGTCCTGCAGATTAACAATGCCGTCTGGCTGTGGATGACTTCCAACAAAGTTCAAGGCAGAGCAGGCCCTACGCATGAGCATGGAAGCTGACATCAATAGCCTGTGCAAAGAGCTGGAGGAGCTGATCATGGCAGGAGCAGATCTGGAGATGCAGATTGAAGGCCTGAAGGAAAAGCTGGCCTATCTGAAGAACCATGAGGAAATCAGTGCCCTAAAGGGCCAGGTGGTGACAAGGTCAGTGTGGAGGTGGATTCCACTCCAGCACTGACCTGCTAAGATCCCGAGTGATATGAGAAACCTGGTCATGGTTGAGAAGAACCTGAGAAGAACTGGAAGGATGATGACCTGGTTCACCAGCCAGACTGAGGAGTTGAACCAGAGGTCGCTGGCCACACAGAGTAACTGCCGATTTAGCCCATTAGCAAGATGGCCCTGGCCAGGTAGCTCAGTTGATTAGAGCGTTGTCCAGATACACCAAGGTTGCAGTTCAATCTCTGGTCAGGGCACACACAAGAAGCAACCAATGAATGCATAAATAAGTGAGACAATAAATTGATGTTTCTCTCTCTCTCTCTCTCTCTTTCCCCCACCCCCTTTCTCTTTCTCTTTCTTAAATAAAAGAAAAAAAAAACCGATTAGCAAGACAGAGGTCACCAACTGGTCTGGAGATCAAGCTTCAGTCTCAGCTCAACATGAAAGCCACCCTAATAGGCACGCTGGCTGGAACACAGGCTTGTTTCAGAGCCTAGTGACAGGTCCAGGCGCTATCAGCAGTATCGAAGCCCAGCTGAGTGACATTTGTGCTGGCACTAAGCGTCAGAACCTGGAGTAACAGCAGCTCCTGACATTAAGACACAGCTGGAGCAGGAGATCGTCACCTACCACAGCCTGTGTCAGGGCCAGGAAGCCTATCACCAACCTGCCCGTCACCAAGACGGCCTGAGTCCAGCAGACTCCTGGGCTTCCTGCTTCCAGCAGAGGGATGCTCTGGAAGGGAGGGAGCCTTACCCCAGCTCTTCCTCTGATCTGTCAATAAAATTTTATGGCTCAAGGGAGGAAAAAAAATAAGCAGAGAACCTGAGTAGACACTTCTCCAAAGAGAATGTACAGATGGCCAATAGACATATTAAAAAATGTTCAACATCAGTAATCATCAGAGAAATGCAAATTAAAACAACAATGAGATATCACCTCACACCTGTCAGAAAAACTATTATCAATAAATCAACAAACAAGTGCTGGTGAGGGTGTGGAGAAAAGGTGCACTATTGATGGGAATGCAGAGTGGTGCAGCCACAGTGGAAAGCAGTATAGAGTTACCTCAAAAAATTAAAAATGGAACTGCCTTATGACCCAGCAATTCCACTTCTGGGTATATACCCAAAGAAATCCAAAATATTACTTCTAAAAGATATATGCACCCCTACATTCACTGCAGCATTATTTACAATAGCCAAGATATGGAAGCAACCCAAATGCCCATCAATAGATGAGTGTATAAAGAAGATGTGGAACATATATACAATGGAATATTACTCCATCATAGAAAAAGAATGAAATCTTACCATTTGTGACAACATGATGGATGTAGAGGGAGTTACACTAAGTGAAATAAGTTAGACAGAGAAAAGCAAATACTGTATTATTTCACTTATACGTGGACTCTAAAGAACAAAATAAAACAGAAACAGACTCATAGATACAGAGAACAGAGTGATGGCTGCCAAATGGGAGGGGGGTAAGAAATACAAACTGGTAGTTACAAAACAGTCATAGGGAATGTAAAGTTCAGCATAGGAAATATAGTCAATAATATTTTAATAACTATGTATGGTGCCAGGTGGTAACTTGAATTATCGGGGGAACATTTTGTAAATATATGATTGTCTACTTGCTATGCAGTATACCTGAAACTAATATAAAATAATACTGAATGTCAACTCTAATTGAAAAACAAAACTTAGGGGGAACCAAGATGGCGGCATAGGTAAACACCGGAGTTAGCTGCCTTGAACAACCACTTCAAAAATACAACTAAAAGACGGAACGGACATCACCCAGAACCACAGGAAGGCTGGCTGAGGGGAAATTCTTCAACTAGAAGGAAAGAGAACAGCATACCGAGACTCAGAGGAGGCGCAGTGCGGAAAATACAAAGGTGCGGAGGTGCGCGCGAAGCGGGCTGGCTGCTGAGGGCGCGGTTATCTGTTTCAATCGGGAGGGAGTCCCAGGCTCTGAGCTCCAGTTCTGGGCGAGTCTCTAGGGACCCAGACTCAAACGGGAGAAGCGGAACTGTCTGGCTTCAGTTGGAACTCGAAGGCAGCTTTCTCTCCGAGGTTTGCAGCGGTTGCTGGGACTCTGAGAGGCAGAGCCTCTGGGGACGGGACTGAGAGCAGCCATAACTGCTCGCTGGGCCTGCCCTGTTGATCCCCTGGGACCCGCCCTGCCTAAACCCTGCACAGAGGCATTTGCTGGTTAGCCTCAGGCAAAGACTAGATTAGCACCTCCCCAGAGGACAGAAGTTCTCTCACTGCAGACACAGCTGATTCTCACAGCCAGTTGGCCTGGAGGTCAAATCACCCCCGGTATTACCCACAACAATCAAGGCTTAACTACAACAAGACTGCACACAAAGACCACTAGGGGGTGCACCAAGAAAGCATAAAAAATGCCGAGACAAAGAAACAGGACAGAAATGGAGGATATAGAGCTCAAAACCACAATTTTAAGGTCTCTCAAGAACTGTCTAGAAGCCGCTGATAAACTTAATGAGATCCTCAAGAAATCTAATGAGACCCTCGATGTTGTGATAAAGAACCAACTAGAAATTAAGCATACACTGACTGAAATAAAGAATATTATACAGACTCCCAACAGCAGACCAGAGGAGCGCAAGAATCAAGTCAAAGATTTGAAATGCAAAGAAGCAAAAAACACCCAACTGGAAAAGCAAAATGAAAAAAGAATCCGAAAATACGAAGATAGTGTAAGGAGCCTCTGGGACAGCTTCAAGCGTACCAACATCAGAATTATAGGGGTTCCAGAAGTTGAGAGAGAGCAAGATATTGAAAACCTATTTGAAGAAATAATGACAGAAAACTTCCCCTACCTGGTGAAAGAAATAGACTTACAAGTCCAGGAAGCGCAGAGAACCCCAAACAAAAGGAATCCAAAGAGGACCACACCAAGACACATCATAATTAAAATGCCAAAAGCAAAAGACAAAGAGAGAATCTTAAAAGCAGCAAGAGAAAGAAACCCAGTTACCTACAAGGGAATACCCATACGACTGTCAGCTGATTTCTCAACAGAAACTTTGCAGGCCAGAAGGGAGTGGCAAGAAATATTCAAAGTGATGAATACCAAGAACCTACAGCCAAGATTACCTTATCCAGCAAAGCTATCATTCAGAATTGAAGGTCAGATAAAGAGCTTCACAGATAAGGAAAAGCTAAAGGAGTTCATCACCACCAAACCAGTATTATATGAAATGCTGAAAGGTATCCTTTAAGAAGAGGAAGAAGAAAAAGGTAAAGATACAAATTATGAACAACAAATACACATTTATCAACAAGTGAATCTAAAAATCAAGTGAATAAATAATCTGATGAACAGAATGAACTGGTGATTATAATAGAATCAGGGACATAGAAAGGGAATGGACTGACTATTCTTGGGGGGGAAAGGGGTGTGGGAGATGCGGGAAGAGACTGGACAAAAATCGTGCACCTATGGATGAGGACAGTGGGTGGGGAGTAAGGGTGGAGGGTGGGGTAGGAACTGGGAGGAGGGGAGTTATGGGGGAAAAAAAGAGGAACAAATGTAATAATCTGAACAATAAAGATTTAATAAAAAAAGAAAAATAAAAAGAAAATTTAAATGCCAGTAAAAAAAATTGCCCGGACGGAGTGGCTCAGTTGGTTGAGTGTCACCCTGTGCACCGAAAGGTTGCTGGTTCAATTCCCAGTCAGGGCACATACCTGGGTTTTGGGTTTGATTCCTGATCGAGACATGTGAGAAAGGCAACCAATCGATATTTCTCTCACAATGATGTTTCTCTCTCTCTCTCTCTCTCTCTCTCTCTCCCTCCCTCCCTCGCTCACTCTCTCCCTCCTTTCCTCCCTTCCTCTCTCTAAACATGTCCTTGGGTGAGGATTAAAAATAAATAAGTTAAAAATAAAAAAATGATGCCAAAATGGCCCATATATAGATTTAATAGGCAATACTTTGAAACAGTTATTTTAAATATAATAAAAAAACTAAAGGACAATATGGTCAAAAAATTAGAGCAAATATGATCACAATAAGTGGGTAAATAGGGGATTTCAGCAAAAAATGAAAATAATTTTTAAAGATATTTAAAAGAGACTCCAGGTTCTAGAACTTAGAAGTACAATAAGTGAAATGGAATATTCATTCAATAATGTTAACAGCAGCATGAAAATGCAAAAGAAAAAAAGAACCAGTGAATTTGAAGAAAAATTAAAAGAAATATTCAATCTGAAGAATAAAGGGGAAAAATATAGATTGAAAAAAAAAATGAACAGGGATCTGTGGGACAATATCAAACAGTCTCATATTCACATAACTGCAGTCATAGAAGTAGAAAATATTGAGAATGTAGCAGAACTAATGAATGAAATTGCAAATTTGTTGAAAATACTAACTTAATTATCCAAAAAACTCAGCAAACCCCAAGCAAAAGAAATACAAAATATATAATGGGAAACCATAGCCAAACTGATAAAAAGAAAAGAAAAGAAATTTTTAAACCAGTTGGGAGGAATAAAAAGACATAAAAGAACAACACCAAAAATGACAAGTGACTTCTCATCAGAAATAATGAATACCAGAAGACAATGCTGAGAAGTGTTGAAAAGAAAAAACTCTCAACCAAGGTACATGCCCTTAACCGGAATCGAACCTGGGACCCCCCTTGACCGGAATCGAACCTGGGACACACACACACACACACACACCCCGAGTCCGCAGGCCAGCCAACTCTCCATCCACTGAGCCTAACCAGTTAGGGCACAAAAACATTTTTGCCACCTGGGAGCTGAAACCTAAATGAGGCAGTACTCACGGATCAGATCGTGTCATCTTCTCTCTCTCTCTCTCTCTCTCTCTCTCTCTCTCTCTCTCTCTCTCTTTGAAATTATTGGGGAGACACCGGTTCATAAAACCATACGGGTTTTAAAATAAAATAAAAAATGAATAAATCAGATATGAATAAATAGGAATCTTTGTATGGAAAAAAAAGAAAAAACTCTCAGCACCAAAGTCTATCCAGGAAAAAAGAAAATCTCTCACAAATGAGGGTTAAATAAAGATATTTTCAGATAAATTAAAGAGAACCTTCCTGGGAGACTTGTGTCTGTTTGGCTTTCTCCATGTGTCCAGTACCCAGCACAGTGCCTGGCATGTGGAAGGTGCTCCATAAATATATGGTGGATGGATGAATACTATTTCTGCCCTTACAAGCCTGTTACCCTGCGCTGCCTGCTCTCCATCTAGTAGCTGGGCTCTAGGCCCTAGTTTAGGAAACCACCCCCCTGCCCCCCAGAAGTACTCTCCTGTACTCTCATTTGACAAACAGACAGGGACTTTGTACTGTGAACTGTACCTGCGCCCTCACTCCTTAACTGTCTCACCCCCCACCTGGCACAACTCCAGCTTCTCTCACCTTTCCCTACCAGGCTTTCTCTTTAGGGGAAATTGCCTTGGCTGCTGATATCTGGAGTGAAGTCCAGAAGATTCTGCTGGGCAGAAAGGGTTGAAGTGAGGTCCAGTTAGGATGGAAATGGCTCCCAGAGGGTGTCAGCTCGGAAGACAGGAGCTGCCAGCCTCCCACTCAGCAGGGGACGGTCAGGTGAGTTTCAAATGGGTAGAATGGGTGGGGGTTCCAATACAGCAAGAGTCCTTGTTTCCATCCTTCTCTGGCCCTGGTGGCAACAGGCTCCAGCCCAACAGCTGCTGCCTCAGTCAGGGAAGCACCGTCTCCATGAGGTTTATTTTCTCTTCTAAGTTCCACACCTAACAACTTCCAGTGTACACTGTCCCTCTGAGTCCCCACACCCATGGTGGGGTATTGTCATTTTTGTCATTACCTCCTTTTTCTAGGATAGACTGCATTCATCTTGATCTTTTGGTGAACTCCTACCAAACCTTCAGGACCCCAGTTCAAAAGTCACATGGTCAGTGGAGCTTTCCCTGACACACAGGCCTGGGCCCAACCCTAGCAGAATTCATTCTTTCCACCATGCTCACAAAGCCCTTAATTCTTGACTGTATAACAGCCCACACCATAAAATGTTAGCCATTTAAGTCAAATGTCCCAAACTAAGGTGTCTTTGGGGGCCAGACAGGGAACATAAAATGCACCCTGAGACATGGTACACCGATAGGACAATAGTAGACACTGCAAAACCTCAGTCCTCTCAACCGAGCTGTCTTGCTGCAAGGTTATATCCATACTCAGAATAATGTGCTGACTGAAGTGAAGCCCCAGACTCGAATTCCCAGAACCTTTGACCGGTTTTTTTTGGCCTCATGGTTCAGCTTTTAGACAAATGCAGTGTTCGAGCAACGGATGGCCCCCAGAAGCTCTTACGGTAATTAAGAATCCAGTGTGAGATCATTTCCCAGTCGGATGCTTGAAAATTGGTACTTCTCTTTCCATCCCAGTTGTCAGTAATGTGCAAGAGTTGGTGCCCAGCAGCAACCTACTGCCTCTGTAGTGGGGGCCTTGGCCCATGGCAAGCTCAGTGTGGAGTATACAGAGAAAATAGTGTCCATCAGCAACTACCCTTTTCTGCGGCCTTCCCCTGCGCAAAGCTTACCACAGCCTTTGAAGAACTATGGCGAGTCCTTTGACAGTAGGGCCTTGCTCTGAAACACAGAGACTGGTGACGCTGCATCGCCTGACTCTCCCAACTCACTGCTGGAAGATGACCTTCCTGCACCAAGACTGTGGGGTTAGTGGAAGCCAAGGCTGTACTTTTGCTATTTGTTTACCATATAAACACTATTCTTGCAAACAAACAAAAAGCACACGTGATTAAGTTCCCAAAAACCGTGTCCAGCACTGTCCCGCCGAATGGAAACATAAGAGGATTTTATTTGAAGTCTTTCTCCTGCATGACAAATCAGGCAATGGAAAGTTCCTTGCTTCTTCACAGTAGAAAAGGACTTTGGTAAAATTAGTGCTCAGGGCAAAACTCTAAAAACTGGTCAGAGTGACCCAAATACAAGTTCCTGAGCTATTTTTCATGGTATCTTGGGATATAGTGAGTCAAACCAGGAGGTGGTTTGTGGGCCACTCCTCCAGCCAACACTGTTGTCATTCTCCTGCCTCGGTTCTCCAAGGGAAGAGAAGAGGTTGGCCCAGGCTCACAAACAAGTCACAGCCTGAGACATGAGTGCACCAATAGGGCGATAGTAGACACTACAAAACTCCGGTCTATTAGCGGAATAAAGACAGTCAGGGAGCTGGACAGAGACCAAGTGAAGAGAAAAGTGAGAATGCTGAGCTAGCAATACACGGAGGAATAAACAACGTGAACCTAACACAGCCGACTTCTCTGCAGTCAGCAGTATTGAGCATAAATTCCTCAAGCCCCCTAAACACGGGTTCCTCAAATCCCAGCATGAAGGTTACTTTCCTTGTCCTTTGTCACAATGCAGCTCTCCTTGGTAGAGCCATCTGCAGTCTGAATGAAAGAGAAATCAGGAATCCTGACCTACTCCACCAGTCAGGTGATCAAGGATGGTCATAGTAGCTTCCTAGAGTCTGTGTTTCCTTACCAGTAACTTGGGAATAGCGGCGACCAGCTTCATTTTGCCAGGCCAGTGGGAGCACAGAGTGAAGGTGGGGTTCTACTAGTAACATGCTTTGAGAACCTTCAGGCACTAGTAGTGCTTCACATCTATTGGTCCATTTTATACTCAAAACAGCCCTAAAAGGTAAGTCTAATTACTTTTTAGATGAGGAGTCACAGGAAAGTAATATAAAAAGAGCTCTGTCTCCACAATAAATTTTTTTAAATATATTTTTATTGATTTCAGAGAGGGAGAGGGAGAGGGAGCTAGAAACATCAATGATGAGAGAGAATCACTAATTGGCTGCCTCCTGCACGCCCCACACTGGAGATCAAGCCCGCAACCCGGGCATATGCCCTGACAGGGAATCGAACTGTGACCTCCTGGGTTCATAGGTCGATGCTCAACCAGTGAGCCACACTGGCTGGTCTCCCCAATAAATTTAATTTAAAAAAAGAAGAAGAGCTCTGTGTGACCCCATGCTGTATTCTGTGTGCACAGCAACTCTACAAATCATTTCCAGCCCGACTACAAATTCTGATTTCTTTGGTAAATGGTGTTATGCAGCCCTCACAGCCTCTGCAATAATTCCCTGAAACTCAACTTGCTCCTTTTTTCCAAAACTTCTCATAAACAAGGGCCTGGCTTACAGGGGGCTCAGATGCCATATGTCCCAAAGTGAACTTTGCCTTCCCTCTAACTGTGCCTCCTATGCCCTGCTACTTGAATTAATGGAGAGTGGGCCAAGCCGGCAGGCTCACTCAGACTTGATCCCTTGACTGCCCTAAAATCACTGCCGATTATGCCTCCGGCCCATGTCAAGCCTCAGGAAAAAACGGTGGTTTTCCCAGACAAACGTTACCAGTGTCCTCCCTTAGGACAGTCAACACGCCTTCTAGTATGATCAGAAGGCTGGTCCTGACCCCATCCATAGTCTCACTGCCCCCACACTCCAACTACACTTGACTTGAACACACACACTTCCACTTTCACATCTCCACAGTTAGTACATACGTGATCTTGGTAGCAAAGTCCTTTCTGTCTGTCCCCATTGGGAAACTCTCACTTATCTTTCAGGGCCCAACTCAAACCTCACTACCTCTGTAACCCTGGGACGAGCAGATTGCTGCCTCCTCTGTGCCCCTGCAGCACTCAACACACATCCCTATGACAGCCACGGGATCCTGCTTTCAGGGAACAGTACTAATTTTAAAACTTCAGTCCTGCTGTCACCACAATAAACACATATGTACTTGTCAGGCCATGTCTTCCAAGTCTTGGTTCAGAAATCACAGTCACTACAGAAACAGCATTGACACCACTGCACGCTAGGTATTGGTTTCCACAGATGTTCGCCAACCAGATGTTAGCTCCTAAAGAACAAGAACGGTCTCTTATTTCCCTTTTCTCCTCCTCAGTGCTTATAACAATGCCTAAGAAAGAGTAGATACTTACAGTATGGATAAATAAACCGTGAACTCACTGCCATTTTAACATCTACCTGACATGTAGTGTATTTCTCAAGGTGCTAAAGGCCGTCTGTGACTTGTGGAATCTCTGCCAGTATCCGTTGCAGGGGCCAGGCCCTTCCTTTTTCTTACACAGAAAACCCTATATGGGTAGGTCAAACAAGGATTCTTTTCTTCATTTGACTGATATAGTAAGAGACCAGTGAAGTAACTTGGGCAACCCCACACTTCCTGTCTTCCCATGCCACTGTCTCTCTCAGGTGATTTCCACACCAACATCAGTTCCCATCTACTGATGGTCTGCTATACACCAGGTCCTTAAAGTTAGGGGTTTGCAGGTGAAGCAGGTTAAAAGCAGTGACATCAGGGCCTATCTGGCAAAGCCAAAATTTTAACCTGATGTTGTTGGGTTCTAACACTGGCCCTCTTTCCACTTCACATGCTGCCTCAGGACTTGCAGAAAACTTGAGCGGCAAGGCTTATTTTGCAATGAGGATGGTTGCCACTGGTATCAAGAACAGATTTCTTCAGCCCAGCTGGTATGGCTCAGTGGTTGAATGTCAACCCATGGGGGCTTGGGGAGTAGAGGAGAGGAGAGGCAGCCAGTTGATGTTTGATGTTTCTCTCACATCAATGTTTCTTTCTCCCTTCCTCTCTCTCTCTAAAATATATATATATTTTATAAAAATTAAAATATATATATATATATATATATATACACACACACACACACACACACACACACACACACACACACACAACAGGTTTCTTCAGACAACCAACAAGAACTTCTTTCTTACCTAACAGTCCTTTCGCTATCTCTGATCAAAACTGAAAAAGTCAAACCAATTTTATGTAAATAGGAATAGCACATGAGCAAAGCCAGCCCCTGATTGGAAAGACTATGGATGCAAGCTTTAAAAAGAAGCTGGTTCTTTTTACCTACCCTTACCTTCCTTTTGGAAGTGCCACAAACAACGACTGTAGGGCCAAGGGAAGCTTTAGACTCAAGGCTGAAGGTCCTGAAATCTGGAGACCTGGCCCAGGGGTGTATTTACCTCTGTGAATGAGAGATCCAGCCCCCAAAAGGGGAGAGTGAACCTGATAGAGAGCTAAAGAAATGGTGTCTAATTTTACAAGGTTAACCTCTCTGTGTAAACTTGAGGCCTGCATCCCAAGTAATCTGCAAAAACAAGTTTACATAACAGGCCTTTGTGTTGTCCCAGATAAGAGTTGAGTAGAGGAACATTCAGAATGTTTTAAGGATTTAGAACCAACTGAAATTTTCTAGGGGACAGTGAGGTTGGGGAGGAGTGAGTTGTGGGAGAGGGGCAGGTTAAGAAATAATGTGTCTAAGCATGAGTGGACCTACAGATTATGCTCAGTGAAATAAGTCAGAGAAAGACAAATACCATATGACTTCATTTACATGTGAAATCTAAAGAACAATATAAACAAACAAACAAAATAGAAACAGACTCATAGATACAGAGAATAGACTGGTGGTTGCCAGAAGGGATGGGGTTGGGGGACTGGGTAAAATAGGTGAAGGGATTAAGAAGTATAAATTGGTAGTTACAAAAATAGTCATGGGATGTATAGTACAGCACAGGGAATATAGTCAATAATATTGTAATAACTATGTATGGGGCCAGATAAGTGCTGGAAATATTGCGGGGGACACTTTGTAAACTATATGATTGTCTAACCCAGGGGTGAGCAAACTTTTTGACTCGAGGGCCATAATGGGTTCTTAAACTGGACCGGAGGGCCGGAACAAAAGCATGGATGGAGTGTTTGTGTGAACTAATATAAATTCAAAGTAAACATCATTACATAAAAGGGTACGGTCTTTTTTTTTTTAGTTTTATTCATTTCAAACGGGCCGGATCCGGCCCGTGGGCCGTAGTTTGCCCATGGCTGGACTCTAACCACTGTGCTGTACACCTAAAACTAATTCAAAATAATAATGTAAACTATAATTGAAAAAAAATTTAATTTAAAAATAAAAAATAATTTGTCTAATGTAGGGAGAAAAATAGTAACAACAGCAATAAAATAATTCCTTATATTTGTGATTCCTGGGGGGGGGGGGTTGTTGTTGTTTTTTAATCATCATCCAAGGATATTTTTTCCTTGATTTTATTTTTATTTTTTAAATATATTTTATTGATTTTTTACAGAAAGGGAGGGGGATAGAGAGTTAGAAACATTGATGAGAGAGAAGCATCGATCAGCTGCCTCCTGCACACCCCCCACTGGGGATGTGCCTACAACCAAGGCACATGCCCCTGACAGGAATCGAACCTGGGACCCTTCAGTTCACAGGCCGACGAACGCTTTATCCACTGAGCCAAACCAGTCAGGGCTTTCCTTGATTTTAGAGAGTGGAAGAGAGAGGGAAAAACAGAAATATCGATGTGAGAGATACACATTGATTGGTTGCTTCCTACACGCTCCTCGATCAGGGACTGGCCCGGGGAGGAGCCTGCAACCAAGGTATGTGCCCTTGACCACAATCGAACCCGGAACCCTTCAGTCCACAAGCCAGTGCTCTAGCCACTGAGCCAAACTGGCTAGGACTCCTTGGTTTTATTTACAATACTTTCAAGATAGACAAAAAAATGGGTTAACATTGATTACCTCTTATTAGAGGGCACTGGTTGGCTTGGGAAACAAATGTGGAAAGAGATTTTTTACTGTATGTCCTTTCACATCTTTGAAATTTGGAATTCTGAACCATGTGAATGAATTATCTATTCAAAAATATATACAGAGAATGTTAAACTATTTTAATCATGTCCACAGTTTTCCAACAACCCTAAGAAGTAGGCAGAATGAAGATCATTCATTCCATTTCGTAAATGCCAAGGAACCGGCCGCAGTGTGGTTGGACATACAACCCAGACCTTCAGAATCCTAATCCAGTGTTTTCTTTCAGAGACTCCACAATGTGAAAGATTCACTCTCAGAAGTTCAGTCTGATTAGCTAGAGCAAACGGCATTCACATGAGGTAGGGGACAGGAACCAATCACCCCATACAGAGCCTTGCTAACCAGCACAGCAGGCTATGTGAGCTATCTGGAACTGGCTAGATGTTCTGTTAGCTGAACATCTGTTTACCCTGAAATTCTTTGGGATTTCAATCTTTATAACTGAAAATCTATAAAATGCTCACGTTCACATTCTTTTCTCAAAGTGTGGTGGCCACAACTGCACTTTTACTAGATTCATTAACTTACAAGATCTCAGGATTATCATTATGAACACAAAGGGACTCAGAAGGGTGGATCAAGTGTAAAAAAAAAACATTGGGCTTAGAAGCCAGCTTGACTGGGTTCAAATCCTGGTTTTACCACTGACTTGCATGTGGCCTTGGGCATGTTGGTCACTTCACTTTTGTATTTTGGCCTCAGCTTCCTCAATATAAAAATTATTAACAGACATGTATTGAGCACTGTTGTAGGTGTAGGGATTCACTGATTACACAAGGCACACTGGATCCCTGAGCTTTCAAGAAGCTAAAATTGTACAGGGGGAGACCAACACCAAAATAATTTCAAGTCTTGGTAAGTGCTATGAACTTATCCTTAAACTTATCCCATAATAAAAAAGGAGGGGTAGGAGGCCAGGGAAGGGCTCTCTGAATAGGTGGCATTCTCAGTGGAAACTAAATGATGAAGCGGTGGTCTCAAGCAGAGCCCCTTGGGACAGAGTGTGACAGGCAGGGACAAAAATACAAAAGGCCTGAGGCAAGTATGGTTGAAGAATAGAAAAAGCTAGTGGGGCTGGAGATTTCTGAGTGAGGGGCACAGGGAAATAGATGAAGTCTGTAAGGCAGGCAGTGGCCCATTTCTTCAGGTAAGGAGTTTGAATGTTATTCTGGATCCAATAGGAAGTAACTATAAAAATAAAGGGGTTTAATTATATCTGTGATGTCTCAAACTTTTTATTTTTTAGCAGAACTTTTTAGTCAAATGAAAACAAGTGGGACCTCAATATAAAACTAACTAAAATTAGTATTTTTCTGGCTGTGTGAGAAGTTCGTTAAGGCTCTTCTAAACCTGTGGTCTCTTGACCTTCCCCCTTCACCCCACCATATCCTCAAGCACTGGAGCTTGGAGGAGCTGGAAAACCATTAGGTGATCTATCTTTAAGGTTCCTTAAGCTTAAATCGAGCAAAAGCCAGCATTCCAGGAAAAGGGAGTTTAGGAGATCACACCGGATGCTTGTTGGACCCCGGACAGAACCTGGAAAGGTTCTAAAACTAAATCCCTTCTGTTCACCAAAGGTTCCAGTTAAAATCACATTGATGAAACTATAGAGGCAGAAAACAGATCAGTGTTTGCCAGGACTAGGGTGAAGGGAGACAATAACACAAAAGGATACAAGGGAACTTTCTGGATTGATGGAAGTATTCTAGACCTTGATTGTGGCTGTGGTTACAGGATTGCATATGTTTGTCAAAGTTCACAGAACTATACACCTAAAATTGGGTGTGAAGTTTACTGTATGTAAATTAAACCTCAATAACCCTATGTTTTTCAATTACATTGCTGGAAGACACCTCACAGTCATTTTACAGATGAGAAAACAGTCTCTGAGGGGAAAGATGACTGGTTCCTGATGAGTCAGGAGAGCCCAGAAAGCCTGACTTCAGAGACGGTCCCTCACGCACTACCGCTCAGTTTTAATTCAGAGCCTCTTCAGTGCGCCGGGCTTCAGATTTCTCTGACTGCAAAAGGGGGAGGTAAATAACCGTCAAAGGCTCTCCCACTTCCAACAATCAGATTCTAAGGAGGAGGAGAAAGATCTCAATGCTTTGGAATCAGAAAAACTGGAAGAAAAATTCCAACCTCTGCCACTCAGTAGCTGTGTGCTCTGGTGCAAGTGTGTCCTGTGTTAATAATAAGAGCACATCTGTAAAATAGCTGGCAAACAAACTCTCGAGAAGGGCAATGATTCTACACTGTTGTCCTATTCCCAGTCCCACCTGGCTGCTTCCTAAGAAAAATCTGGAGGTGACCATAAGGAAAAGAAATAATGAACTGCCTGCTCTGCATTGCATAACCTGTACTCTGGTTCACAGTACACCCTGGGCTCCAAAGGGGCACAGGTTGTTATCTTGCCAGGTAAACAGGAACACCCTGCCCCCTCCTTGACCACCTTCAGCACGGGCCACCACAAACACTGGAGGAGGAGCAGGCTTACGGCTTGCAAGAGCACCACTGCTGATTATGCCTATGTTTTAATACTCCACTTTCCCTGTGGCTTCTGGTTACAGGGCACAAACTTGCCCATGGATATATTCCACAGCCCTTTCCTGGCCACCTGCTAGCTCTAAAAGGGGTGGCCCAAATAATGACTCAATGCTGCCTGCCACACCTTGCTTTTTTTTCCCTTCTGTTCCAAGAAGACCAAAAACACACAGAAACCCAAAAGACTATTTAAAACAAAATAAAACAAACAAAAAAAGCCCTCAGCCTAACCGGTGTGGCTCAGTGATTGAGCATCAACCTACAAACCAGGAGGTCACCGTTCCCTGTCAGGGCACATGCCTGGATTGCAGGCTCAATCACCAATAGGGGGCGAGAGGAGACAGCAGACCTCAACATTGATGTTTCTCCCTTTCCCGCTCCCTTCCTCTCTAAAACCAATAAAAATATATTTTTGAAATATATATTTAAAAAAATTAAAAATCTTCAGGCCTGGCCGGTGTGGCTCCATTGGTTGGAGCCTTGGTCCTTGCACACCAAAAGGTTGCCAGTTCAATTCTCAGTCAGGGCACATACCTAGGTTGTGGGTTCAATCCCAGGTCCGGGCACTTAAAGGAAGCAAATCGATGTTTCTCTTTCTCTCCTCTCTCTCTCTCTCCTTCTCTCTCTCTCTCTCTCTCTCTCTCTCTCTCTCTCTCTCTCTTCTTTCTCTCTCTCCTTTCCCCTTTCTAAAAATCAATGAATGTCCTCATGTGAGAATAAAACATAAAAAAATAAAAACCTTCAGGCAGGTAGTTTCTGCTTCCACTGTCTCATCGACTAGATGCACTGTGGCCATGTAAAAGCTATTGGCTTACTTTTTGTCCTTGAAGGGGCAGGAGGGAGGCAACACTGAGAAATTATCCAACTTTTGCAGGAACAAAGAGCTAAGTATCTGGGCCAAAGGCAACCATGAGCAGGCTACAGCAGACCAAGGAGGCAGAGCCCCCAGCATCAGGACTCAACAACTCCAATACCCTGGCTCAACTTCTCAAGAACACAGAGATAACACTTGCCCTGTACTGCCCCTGCCCAGTGCTCTTAAGAGTTGTCCTGGAGCCCCGCAGGTGTGGCTCAGTAGATGAGCGACAACCTATGAACCAGGAGATCACAGTTCAATTCCCCGTCAGGGCACATGCCTGGGTTTCGAGCTCCATCCCCAGTGTGGGGCGTGCTGCTGATAAAAGCTTCTCTCTAATCATTGATGCTTCTATCTCTCCCTCCCTCTCCGAAATCAATACAGCCATAACTGGTTTGGCTCAGTGGATAGAGCGTCGGCCTGCGGACTGAAGGGTCCCAGGTTCGATTCCAGTCAAGGGCATGTACCTTGGTTGCAGGCACATCCCCAGTACGGGGTGTGCAGGAGGCAGCTGATCGATGTTTCAAACTCTCTATCCCTCTCCCTCCCTCTATGTAAAAACTCAATAAAATATATAAAAAATAATAAAAATAAAAATAAATGGAATCAATACAAATATATTTTTTTTAAAAAGAATCAACCAATGAATGCAAAGATAAGTGGAACAACAGCTCGATGTTTCTCTGTCTCTCTCTTTCCCCCTCTCTAAAATTAATAAAGTAAAAGATAATCACAATTGAAAGGAAAAAAAAATAAAAAAGTTGTCCTGGAGATCATGTGAACTCAAAACCGTGACAGAAGGACAAGGATTTCTGTACAGCGAAGTTAAGTTCCTGAGCGAGAAAGAACAATGCTTTGTCCGAGAGGGCTGACACCAGGTTAAGAAATTCTGATTCATAATCACAAATATTATTTATCAAACAACTGCCAAGGCACTGTGGCAACTACATCCTGCTGCTTCTATTCCGAGCCATTGCCAAAGACTGGTCCTCAGCCCTACCTTCCGGTATCTGCGAAATTTTCAGTTTCTATAAACTCCAGCTGGGGGAGGGGACCAGCGCCGGCCGTGGACGAGTAAAGTTCCACCAGCAAGTCCACAAAGAGACCAGAGAGGCGTGGCCAGGCCGGAAATTCTGACCCAAAGTTTGGGCCCTCGGGTCCTAGAGGCAGCTACTTCCTGATCGCTCCGAGCCGCGGGGCGGGTGTCGTTTTCGCGCGGCGTTCGCCACCCGCGGGCCGAACTCGGCTTCCCCCGCGGGGGGACGGGTCGGGCCAGCCCGGAGTCCACCAGGCCCCCCGCCCGGGCACCGAGGCGCTCAGCTGCCTCCCCATGATTCTGGAGCAAAGTAAAGGCTGTGAGTTCGCGAGGGCAGAGTCTCCTCCCCACTCCCCCCAGACACACACAGACTCACACACACAGCCCGAGGCAGGCGCTGTGCGGACGGCACCGGGCTCAGACCCCCAGGCCCAGGCCTGCCCCACGGGAGGAGGGAAAAGGAAAAGCGAAAGGGGTTTGGCAGACGCCTCCGAACTCTCCTGGACGCTAGGTACCGAGGGGACAGAGCAATCCCCGCCCCGCTGAGGGAGACCTGCCGGGGCACTGGCCAACCCCAGTGCACGTCGGAGCCCCGGCTGCGCAGTGGCCCAAGAGGGCCAGGCCCCCGGCCCGGGGACCCCAGGCCGGGCCTCCCACCTTGACCCGCTTGCCCTGGATCTCCAGCGTCTTCATGGTGAAGTCCACGCCGATGGTGCTGCTCTGGCGCTCCGAGAAGGCGCCGGTCTTGAAGCGCTGCACCACGCACGTCTTGCCCACGCTCGCGTCGCCCACCAGCACCAGTTTGAACAGGAAATCGTACTGCTCGTCTGGGTCCCCCGGGCCCGGCCCTGCCATGGCTTCGAGGGAGCCGAGGGCCGGCACTCCGGACGCTGGGGGCGGCCTGGGTTCACGGAAGCCACAGGCGCCCGGCGACGTGGAGCCGCCCCAACACCTGAAGCTGGGGCGCCGCCGAACACCGGCCCCGGTCCGCCCGGGCCGGCCCTCCGCCCCGCCCCGGCCAGCCCGAAGCCCGCCGGCCCCGGCTCCGCCCCAACTCTCCTAATCCGGAATCTGCGAAGCGCGCCGCTGGCCCACGGTTCCGCGCCAGGCCAGTCCGGCCCTCAGGTCGGCCCTCAGCACCGCCCACAGCTCCTCCCCCGCCAGGCTCCGCCCTCAGCACCGCCCACAGCTCCTCCCCTGCCCGGCTTCACCCTCAGCACCGCCCACAGCTCCTCCCCCGCCAGGCTCCGCCCTCAGCACCGCCCACAGCTCCTCCCCTGCCCGGCTTCACCCTCAGCACCGCCCACAGCTCCTCCCCCGCCCGGCTCCGCCCTCAGCACCGCCCACAGCTCCTCCCCTGCCCGGCTTCACCCTCAGCACCGCCCACAGCTCCTCCACTACCAGGCTCCGCCCCCCAGGTCCGCCCTCAGCTCCTCCCCCGCCAGGCCCCGCCTACAGCTCCGCCCCCAGATCCGCCCTCAACACCTAGCCCAGCATCACCCACATTTCTATTCACCCTCGGCACCGCCCCAGCACTCGCCACGCCCCCTCCACCTATTCATTCCGCGCTCCACACCGCCCACCTCTGCCTTAGCTAAGCTACTCTACAGCCCAGACCCCAGATGCTGTCCAGTGCCTCCCGTCCTTCCTCCCTGTTCCACAGGCCTGGCCAGCCTGTCTGGGGTCGCTTGCCTGCTGCTCTTCCCCAGTCAGAAGCAGGCTCATAGGAATGGTGGGGACTCTGGGCCTGCAGGCCTGGGTGCCTGTTGACCCAGCACTTGGATCCAGAATGTCCTCCTCTGGAGTGTTCACTAGGGGAGTGGACAACCACAGCAGTGTCATCTTAGTGTTCACACTAACAGGGCAAATGATGCAGAATCCCTCTAACAGAAGATGGGATGGAAGGAAGCATTTTCCCACACTGAAGAAGGAAAAGGCCTGGCAGCACACTAAAAAGGATAAAGGAGAAGTCTAAGAAATTAAGCTGGCTACAAAACTGGGAAGGAGGCCATTATCCTTGTGGAGAGGCACCTGAAAGCTATGGCTCAAGATGACCTCCCAGTACTCTGGGGCGAGGAGAATTAGGGAACCTCACTTGGTGGACAACTAAGCCAGAAAGAGGAGCTGGGACATCACAACCCCAAAAGAAAGCCTAGCGGTTGAAACAGCTGCTCAAATGTCTCAGAATAGGTTGGCTCAGCTGGTGTTATGGGGGAACTAACCCATCTGAAACGCACTGAAGATTGGCCTGAGCAGAGGAATAAGGGAGGTTTGTGGGCAGTTCTGTTGGACAAACCAGCTCCCACGATGGCCCAGCGAACCAGGGATCCTCAGAGAAATTATATTCAAACATCTGTAAGAAGCTTAAAATAGATCAAATAGAACCTATTTCCCAAAGCACTTTCCAGCTAACAAGATGAAAGGGAATTAAGAACATTCCTGCTCTCTTCATACAGCTCTCTTACAAGGGGGCTATAGCCTTCCAATTCCATTTATTCTTTTTTTCTTTATTGATTAAGGTATTACATATGTGTCCTTATCCCCATTGCCCACCCCCCACACACACTCATCCCCTCAACCCCTGGTGTCTGTGTCCATTGGTTAGGCTCATATGCATGCATACAAGTCCTTTGGTTGATCTCTTCTAATTCCATTTAATTCAGTAAGTTTGATTAATGCCTGCTATGGATCAGGTATTCTTCAGGGGTGGGCAAGCTTTTTGACTCGAGGGCCACAATGGGTTCCTAAACTGGACCGGAGGGCTGGAACAAAAGCATGGATGGAGTGTTTGTGTGAACTAATATAAATTCAAAGTAAACATCATTACATAAAAGGATACGGTCTTTTTTTTTTTTAGTTTTATTCATTTCAAACAGGCCGGATCCGGCCCGCGGGCCGTAGTTTGCCCATGGCTGTAGGGTCTTGAATACATCAAAGAAGAAGACAAAAATCTATACCCTCCCCAATAGAAAGGGGAATAGGGCCTTCTTGTAGCTTAAGGAGACCACAGAGAACAAGTCCCCCAGGACTAGTGTACCCCCTGAGAACCCTTCACCAGCTTTACTGGCCAAGTGAGGAAGAGACTGGATGAGGAGACAAAGGTAGACCCATGGTGAAGGTGGAAGAGTTATTTGTTCTGGAAGAGTTTGAATTCCGTTACCATGGGAAGTAACCAACAGTACTAGACAGGCAGCCCTCAAGTGCCATGGAAAAGCAGTGCTGGGAGCACAGCTTTGGTATGTCAGACAGGCACAGACAGTGGGAGCAGCAAGAAATAGCCTCCACTCAAAAGGAGTAGCAGCCTAACCAGTGTTGCTCAGTGGTTAAGCTTCAACCTATAAATCAGGAGGTCACAGTTTGATTCCTGGTCAGAGCATATGCCCGGGTCATTCATAAAAACCCCACAGAGATTCATCAGTCTGTTCTATGTTTCCATGCCTGTGCATTGAGCATCTGCCCCTTGGTGGTCAGTGCATATCATAGCTACTGGTTGAACAGTCAAACGGTCACTTAGGCTTTTATATAGTGGGATAATTTGCATACCATAAAATTCACCTATTATAAATGTACATTTGAAAGATTTGGATAAATTTTCTGAGTTATACAATATCATGACAGTCCAGTTTTAGAACATTTCCATCATCCTACAAAAGCAAATGGTGGTTGGGCTCTCTGGCAAAATTTATGCCAACACCAACATGCACTACCCCATCCCAAAGTAATTCCAGGCAAGGCCAATATAAAAACCAACTGGGCTATCTGGCCACTTGTCCATCCCATCCCATCCCACACGTTCAATGTTCCTCCTTCTTCCTTCCTTTCCTCGTGCCTCTAATTGGTGACTGATGAATCTCTGTGGGAAGGGGGAGGTCAGGAAGATATTAACCAAAGATCTTATAGCATACTAGAGACCTGGTGCACGGATTCGTGCATCAGTGGGGTCCCTCGGCCTGGCCTGTGGGGATCAGACCAAAACCTGCAGTCCGACATCCCCTGAGGGGTCCTGGATTGTGAGAGGGTGCAGGTCAGGCCGAGGGACCCTACTGGTGCACAGATTCGTGCACCAGGCAGCTAGTCTATATCTTATCTAATAATAGAGAAACATGGTAATTAACCATAACTTCGCTACCCTTCCCATTGGCTAATCAGCGAGATATGCTGAGGGACCCCCTTACCCCCCGAGTGCACAAATTTTTGTGCACCGGGCCTCTAGTATATATATAAAAGCCTAAGCGACCGTTAAGCCCTGAGACTGGATGGGAGCTATAATGTACACTGACCACTAGGGGGCAGACACACAATGAAGGATCTGCCCTCTGGTGGTTAGTGCACTCCCACAGCCAACCTCCAGTGGTCCCTCCCCGCCACCCCACATCAGTGCCCCGATTGGTCCTGATTGGCCCAATCTCAGGCCAGGCCGAGGGACCCCACCTGTGCACGAATTCATGCACTGAGCCTCTAGTATCTCAATAAAGCTGTTAAAAAAAACCCTGCATTTCCTCTCTTTTAGTGGTAAATTCCTGAATAGCATAATCGCATTTTATCTGAAATTGAATTATGCTTATTTAAAATAGAGCAATTCAAAAAACCATTTGCAATGTCTTACTTAATGACCAAAATTTGAAATAACACACCTCAATTTTTTAAAAAATGTATCAAGAATTTAACATCCTCAAAGCTAAAAGCCGGTAAGCTGAGTGAATTTTAACTGTGCTACTGCCACAAGGTGGCACTATCCTAGCTGTAACATCTGTAGCATGTGCTGTAACACCAATGTTCTGTGAATCAGAACCCCAAGTGATTAGAGAGACAAGTGCCATCCTTCTCTTTCTTCCTCCCTCCTTTCTTTCTGCTTTCTCTTTCTTTCTACAGTCACCATCATTATAGCCTCTAACAATATTATCCATTTTGCTTTATTTGATGGTGCCCAGACTAGTTCTGATAATGTGCCCCCAATTAGAAATGAAGGTGAAAAACACCATGAAAACAACCAGACACCAAACATACCACTGTGTTCTTTTTAAAAATATATATATATATTTTTTTATTTTTTTACAGAGAGGAAGGGAGAGGGATAGAGAGTTAGAAACATCAATGAGAGAGAAACATGGATCAGCTGCCTCCCGCACACACCCTACTGGGGATGTGCCCACAACCAAGGTACATGACCTTGACCGGAATTGAACCTGGGACCCTTGAGTCCACAGGCTGATGTTCTATCCACTGAGCCAAACCGGTTAGGGTGATACCACCGTGTTCTTAATATAGAAGAGTGCTTGATGCAAAATATTAGACAATTAAAAACATCAAGAAAGCAAACTATGCCACAGCAGTTGTAGACTTAATTGTCCTGGGCTGATGCTGGCTGAGGTCTGGGAAGTCTCCCTCCCAGGCAGTCCTCAGCTCACCTGACAGCCAACAAAACTACAGCCATCCCATTCTCCCCTCCCAGAAGTCCAAACCTTCATAAACAGGAGTCAAATGAACCCCAACCCTCCATTTTTCGGTTTCTTTCTTTGGGGGGAGGGTGTTGTTGTTTTGCAGCAAAGCAGGCAAGAATTTATTGGCTGCAGCAAAAGTACACTCAGGACAGTGAAACAGGAAGGGCTTAGCATAGAATCAACAGGGGAACCTAGGCTGGGCTGCTTTGGCTCAAGGGAGGTCAGAGAAAAGGGGGCCTTGGAGATAGATTCAGGGGGTTAGCCAGGGACAAAATACTACTGCCTATTGTTCCCTTGGTTGCAAGTCTCTGTGGGTCCCTTACAGTTTAGGAGATGCATGCCTGTGGGGAAGTAGAGGAGGAAGAGAATGGCATGGGTGTTCTCCCCAGATGGAGAGCATGCCTGTTTGTGTTGATGGTACCCACCTCACACTTGAGGCTCTGACTGAAAATATGGGGTTATCTGGCTCTCAGCACCCCTACTTGAACCTCCCCCAACTCCCCACTACCCTCAGACCCAGAGCAGTGCCCCTCCCAAGGACTGCCCTAGCTTCCTCCTCTCTCAGCTTCTAGTTGGCCCCACAGCCCCCCTACCCTCACACCAAATGGGCCTACTAGAAGTGCTCTTACCTAGCTACCCCTGCTCAGACTTCAGTCACAAGCCCAGACCCTCCAAACACTGCACGTTCAAGGCTCACCTTACCTCATATGGTCCCTGGTCATAAAGCCCCTCCCCTATTTCCCAGGTCCTCAAATTTGCCAGTGTGGGGGTTCAGAATGAGCCACCCTAAGATGTGACTCAGTGGTATATAATTACTTTGATTTAAAAACAATTTTAGCATCAGGCTCATAAGAAACTTCTGCCCCTCGAATCAGGGGCCTTGCCCATAATAAAAAATTATCAGAAATAAATTTTTTAAAATATATTTTTATTGATTTCAGAGAGGAAGGGAGAGGGAGAGATAGAAACATCAATGATGACAGAGAATCATCAATAGGCTGCCTCCTGCATGCCCCACACTGGGGATCGAGCCCACTGACCTGGAATTGAACCGCGACCTCCTGGCTCATAGGGCAACGTCAACCACTGAGCAACACTGGCTGGGCAATAACTTTTTTTAAGTTTTAGAGAACTGCAGCTTTCTTTTTTTAAAATATGTTTTTATTGATTTTTAGAGAGGAAGGGAGAGAAAGAAATATCAATGATGAGAATCATCAATAGGCTGCCTCCTGTGCAACCCCCACTGGGGACTGAGCCCACACTCCTAACGGGAATCAAACCAGTGCTCTCGGTTCATGGGTCGACGCTCAACCACTAAGCCACACTGGTTGGACAGACGTAATGTCTTTTGACCTGTCTAGAAGTCAGGGTAAACTTCAGTTTACTAAATGTCTGTTTTTAGCCCTAACTGGTTTGGCCCTAGCTAGTGGATTGAGTGTCAGCCTGGCAAACAGAAGGGTCCAGGGTTCTATTCTGGTCAAAGGCATGTACATCATCCCTGGCCGTAGTCAGGACATGTGCAGGAGGCAACCAATCAATGTGTCTCTCACTGTCTCTCCCCCTCCCTTTCATTCTCTCTAAAAGCCAATGGAAAAATATCCTCGGGTGAGGATTAACAAAAAAATAAACAGTTAGGTGTCTGTCTTTGTTATCATTCTGCAATGACTCATTGAAGTCCCCAAGGTACCTTACTTCACCCCTAGCTCAGGATGTCTTATATACATCCATGTTCCCTTTCTATCTCTGAACCTCTCCTGCATGCGAGGTTTCTCTATCATGTTTGCAAGGTTCCCATACACATGTATGTATTATATTTGGTCATTTTCTTTTGCTGTCTCACGTCTATTTAATTAGTAGACCAGCCAGAAGAACCTTGAGAGCAGAGAAGTTTCTTCTTCCCCCACACCAGTTTTCACAGGATCCTACAGGGCCCAGACAGAGGCCTGGGAGCAGATCTGCCTGTCCCACTCATCTTAGTGAGGTGGGAACCCAGGCTCAGGGACTCGCAGAAAAGTACCCTGTGTAGGAAGTCTGTAGTACGGGGTCAACCCTACAGAAGATATTACCTCTATGGGGGTTTTTTCGTTTGTTTGGGGTGGAAGTGTGTGTTGCGGGCGGGGGGGTGGGTGGGGGGAGTTAAAGCAGGAAGGAAGCAGATGTAAAGATGCCTGAAGGGCCAGGATGCCACTTGTAGTTTCCCAGTGGACCTGTGTCATTAGCCAAGCAGTACGTGCTGGAAGTGAGAGAACACCTGGTGACTCCAGGGGGGATCCTGCTGCATTAATGTGAGCAGGGGCTTTGGGAGGAAGCAGTAAGATGGGACAGTTGTAAAGGATGGAGTTGGGGTAAGGCATTCGATGAGTCAGCAAAACCAGCCCCTTGGTTCTCCATTAGTAGGCCATCCCTCTCACAGCAGCCCATGGTGCGGAGGAAAGTTGGTTGGGTGTTGTCCCAGGCACTGAGAGTTTGCCAGTTCGATTCCCAGTCAGGACACCTGCCTAGTTTGCAGGCTAGATCCCTGCTGGGGGTGTGCAGGAGACAGCCAATTGATGTTCCACTTACATCGATGTTTCTCTGTCCCGCTCCCTTCTTCTTTCTCTAAAAATCAATAATAAAAAATCTTTTTTAAAAAATGTTTTTAATCTCGTTTATAAATTACCCAAAGTGGGGGCATGTGAAGTGAAGTCAGGGGGCAGAGTGCAGCGGATAGGGTGCAAGGGAGGGAAGGCAGTAGGAAGTCTAGGTGAGGCTGACAGGACAAATCTTAAAACAAAACAGAAGGAAGATTGATGTTTTAGATTCAGAAGACCAATGGGGAGAGGGGAGGGGAGGGAAGTCCATGGAAATGTGTATATAGAAAGCTGCCATTTAGGAAACTCAGGCAGAACCAACGGTAATGGAAACCATGAAACCGGTTTGGTAAACAAAGAATCCTGACAGAGCATGAGCTGGGCCACCAGTGGCCACACCCACCAGTGGTCACACTCACCAGTGGTCACACCCACCAGTGGTCACATCCATCAGTGGTCACACCCACCAGTGGTCACACCCACCAGCGGTCACACCCACCAGTGGTCACACCCACCAGCGGTCACATCCACCAGTGGTCACATCCAAGCCAACTCAGGTTTCCCTGCTGTCCCTGGCCTGTGGTGCGGGCCCTGCAGAGATTTCATTTCTGGGGTCTCTGGCAAACAAGTAGCCAGGACCTGTAAGACAGGAAGAAGCCTGGGGTGGATCCCATCTCTGCCAGGAAAAGCAGCAGGATATCAGGCCAGGTACTTCTGTAGTCAGGGAAGGAAGTTTAGCTCTTATTCCAAGTCAAATCTAAGAACCCCGTGAGGGCCAGACTCTTGTTCACTGCTTATTCCCAGAGCAGCGCCGAGAAGGGGCTCGGCACCTAGGTGCTGAAAGCACTGCTGAGGCCTGAACTGGCTCCGGGCACCAGGAATCCTGTGAACCCAGAGTCCACCACGATAATGGGTTTGCTCCTGGCCGCTCACAAAAGGCCTCGGCCGAAGGGGTGAGATGAAGAGAGCATGGCATGACTGCTCATGGCAGCCAGGTGGCATGCATCCACCGGCCAAGCCTCGTTCTGAGACAAACTGACATCATGGGCTCAGACCAACCTCCATGCAAAGTCCAGGCCTGCCCTGACTAGTTGTATGCACTTGGGCAAGTCATTTCTCCACTCGGGGCCTCCATTTCCAAGGACATAGGATTCTTAATTCCCGTCCTGCCTGCATCGGGGATGCCAAGATGAGATCCTGGGTTGGGAGGAGCTTAGTAACTGGAAGGGCTGGAGCAGGGCCTCCTGTCTGTCTGTCCCAGGTGGCAGAAGGCTGCTGAATTCCGCTGACAGAGTGAGGAAGGCCCAGAGCCCTGGAAACTCCAGATGGGCCAACTCCAGGCACTTGCCAACCACCTTTTCCAGGGAGAAGAAACACCGTTGTCTGAATTTCCTGCTCTCAGTGAATGCAAGGCAGCCCCAAGCCCAATGTGTGTCCCTTGAAAGAAAAACCCACATCTGAGCCGGGCACTGCACACCCATCCCAGAGGCTCTGATGTGGGCCAGGCTGTGCCAAGGGTCCTTCCTTTTCTCTGCCCATAGCAGGGACTACCCAGACCCCGGGTCAAACTCACAAGTCCAGTCCTGGACTTTAAGGCAGGGAAACTGAGGCCAGGTACCTGGAGGGGCTTATTCAAAGCCCCCACTAAATGTGCACCTGAACCTCCTAGTTCAGGCCAGGCCCGGGCTGGGTACTGGGTCCCAGAGCTGAATCTGACTCTGCTCTGCCCCAAGGCCTCCACTCCCAGAGCTCCTACCTCAACCCCTCCCTGCACCCTGCACACATTTGCCCAGCGGCTTGGGTGGGGGTTGGGGTACACCAGCACTTCCTTCAAAGAAGCCAAGACTCACCTGAAGAACCAAATATCTCCTGGCCCTGACACTGACTCTCAGACACTCCCAGGACCCCTCTGCATATGGGGAGGCCCCCCCAACACTGCCCTAGAGGCTGCACCTCTGCTGTCAGTTCTCCCACTGGAAAGAAAAGACCCAGCTCAGGTGGCAGGTTTGGATCCAACTGGTGCTTCCTGGGCATCCCCAGTGTACTTTCACCCAGGCCACTTAGGGGGCACAGGAAGGTTGGCTCTGCCCACTGACCTCAGCTTAATGCAACCATCACCTTGATACAGGGAGACCAGGGAACAAGCAGCTGCAGGCATGGAGGTTTCCCCTTCATATAAAAATCTTTAATAAAAATAGCTCTCAAGTGGCCTAATATATGGTGATGGAAGATTGACTTTGATTTGTGGGTACACAATGCAACATATAGATCTTGTATCATAGACATCTATACCTGAAACCTATATGATTCTATTAACCAATGTCACCCCAATAAATTTAATTTAAAAAAATAAATTTTAATTTTTAAAAAATAGCTCTCTACAGAACCAGTCATAAAACAGAAATAGCAAATTCAATTTCCTGCCACCTGGGCAGGAGGGAATGAGGCAAGCTGAGCAGGCCACAGAAAACTATGCCAGGCCCAAAAGGTACAGCTCTGGCTGGCTACTGACACATGGGATGTGGGCTCAGGGTTGACACATTTCCTTTTTTCAAGAGGAGTTACAAATAATGTCTTGTTAGGAAAAACTTCATTTTTTTAAATGGTGGTCACTAATTGATCACCCTCCCCACCAAATGGCATTAAAGGATAAATAAAACACTTATAGGCAGCCAGTTAGCAGCCTGTTTTACCCATTCAATATAAAAATAAGTGGGTTCATACAGTAGCAAAACATTTGTACAAAGGTGACAGCTAAACTGATAGCATGTAGGCAGCCTGCAAGGGAGGGATGGGACAGACTCCTCCCCTGAGACCATAGCTGAGGTAAGAAAAGGTAAAAGAACGAATGGTAAGAAGTAGCAGGGAGCCTTGCCGCACTAGCCTGCCAGTCTGTAGTCCCAGGACAGCAGAACCCTGTAGGTTAATGCAAGGGCCAGCTGGGGCTGAAGAACTTCCAACAGGTTTCCAGACCCAGGGAGCACCCTCACTCAGCCCTAATATCCCATGAGTCTTTTGGCCTCTTCGCTCTGGGCCTGCAGGGTCTCACTTGCATACTTCTGGAGGAGTTCCATCTTCTTCCTTCGCACAAGTGCCTCCTCGATCTGTGAATAAGAGTAAAAGACTCAGGCAACACTCCTCAGTGAGGCCCTCTATGTCCTGCTGGAACCCAGCCAGGAGGGAGTCCCTGTGAAGGAGGCCATTGAGCTCAATACCCAGAGCGTCTTGAAGGTCCCTTTCTCTCCCACTGGAAGCATGTGAACAACAGAATGTTTACCAGTTTCCTCTAAAGCAGATAAAATCCTGCTTCTCTAGATCCCACCCCTATTATAAGCACAGTGACCAGTGCCATGTGGTCAGGAGTCAGAGCTGCTCATATGGACAGATGGGAAAAGAACCCAGTGAAGCATTCAATGGAGTCTCCTTTAGAGGCAAGGCCCCTGGCACTTGGGAAACTACACCTCCAACGCAGCTCACCCTACCTCTTGCTGCGACGGCACAGGGACATGGGCGATGAACTTCTGCTGCTCATCTTCGCCTCCTTTCTCCTGGCTGCCTTCCTCATCAGACTACAAACAGAGAACAATCAAGAGTCCATGAGTAGGAGACCATGAAATAAACATTGGCAGTGCTATAAAATGCACTACTCTGCAGCTGTTTAAAAGGGGGGTGAGGGAGGGGCGGGGAGATTAGGAAGTTCTGTACTCATACAGAAACAAAGCCAAGACATCATCTATGTATATATAAAACCCTAAGCGACCAGTTGACTGGTCGCTATGACACACACTGATCACCAGGGGGCAGACGCTCAAAGCAGGAGCTGCCCTCTGGTGGTCAGTGCGCTCCCATAGCAGGAGCAACGCTTAGCTGACTGATGGGCACTAGACACTGGGCTCACAGCTGGCAAGTGCAGCTGTAGGGGCGCAAGCCTCTCCCACCTCCACGGCAGTGCTACGGAGTGGCAGCAGCAGGCGCAGCGGGGCTGGGATGAGTGGAAGTGGCGCGGTGCCCGGCCCAGGCTCAGGCTCCTCCCCAGCCGCCTGCCGCTTCATACACTACTATATGCCTTGGGTGATGTCGAACTGCCAGTTTTGGGTGGAAACCAGCAGTCTGACAACCCCCAAGGGGTACCGGATTGAAAGAGGGCACAGGCCAGGCTGAGGGACCCCACCGATGCACAAATCCGTGCACCGGGCCTCTAGTTAAGTATAAAAATCAACAAAACATTGTGTATAGTATGCTAACTTTTGCAGTAGGAAAGAAAAGAGAATAGAAACTAGTGACAGCAGCAAGAACTAGGTAGATGGAGGGCAGAGCTGCAAAAGACAATCTTTGTTGACTATCTTTATATACTGTTTTGTTCTTGATCTTTGTAAATTTATTATCTATTTAAAAAAAATTAAATTTAAAGTCTGGTCAAAATGATGGAGTAGGTAAATGCTGTATTGTCCTCCCACTACCACATCAAAATTACAACTAAATTATAGACTGTCATGAGAACAACCTGGAGACCAACTGAACAAAAGCCCTATAACTAAGCTACATAGAAGTCGTCATGTCAAGACCGGCAGGAGGGGTAGAGATGCTGAACCAGCAGGTCTCATACTCACAGTATGGCAATTAAGAATCAAGAGAGCCCTAGTTGGTTTGGCTCAGTGGATAGAGCGTCAGCCTGTGGACTGAAGGGTCCCCAGTTTGATTCCAGTCAAGGGCACATGCCTGGATTGTGGGCTCAATCCCCAGTAGGGAGTGTGCAGGAGGCAGCCAATCAGTGATTCTCTCTCATCATTGATGTTTCAATCTTTCCCTCTTCCTTCCTCTCTGAAATTAATAAAAATATATTTAAAAAAAAAAAAAAGAATCAAGAGAGATATCTCTGCTGCGGATGTCCCCAGTGAGGAACAGGGGGCCCCACCCCCATACCAGGCTCCCCAACCCAGAGCACCAGTGCCAGGAAGAGGAATCCCATAACATTGGGCTGTGGAAACAGCAGAGAATTCATCCAAGTGAAACGGAGGAATGCTGGAGACCGAGGCACTCCTCTTGAGGGGCCTGGAAATGGACTCACAAACTCATTCACTCTGGGCTCCAGCACTGGGGCAACAGCTTGAAAAGTGCAAGATACATTTGGGGAGGAACTAAATTGACGAGCTTCAGGACAAGTGCTGGAGGGGCAGGAGTCAGGGCAGTTCTCTCCAGGACAGAAATGTTGGCAGGCAGCATTGTTTCCTTGTTGAGCCCTCCTCCCATCCAGCCTGACTAACATGGTTCTCCCCACCCTGATTCCCTGAGATCCAGCCCCACTCAACTCAATCACCCAGCCTGAGCCTCTTCTAGCAGCTGTTCCACATAAGCACTTTCTTAAAATCACTGAAAGATGCATAAACCCCAAACAAGCAGTGGCTGGCCTCAGCATGCCTTGTATCTCTTGGTAAGCAGCCCCAGACTGAGTATATGCAGCAACTGGTCTCAACAACTTGCACCATAACTCCTATCAGGTGTCCCCAAGGCTGGCATAAGTGGCAGCCAGTCACAGCTTGAAATGTAGCTTCAAATAAGTGGCCATAAGCCTAGCACAACTGGCAGCTGGCCTCAGCTCATATCACAGTGTCCAGCAAAGGGTCCAAAGCCCAACATTAGGGGCAGTCGGCCTCGGTTCACAGCATAGCCTCCCCCAAATGCCTTCAAGCAGCCACAACTGCAGATCACTTTGTAGCTCTTACCAGGAGGTCCCAAGCAAGGCAAAAAGCGGTGGCTAAACTTGACCTGCACTGACACCCTTCCCAAAAGGTCCAGGCTTCACAACTCAGAGCAGAAGGTAAGTGAGCGCCAGAGAGACCCTCACTGCCCACCAGTACCTCCTCCTCCGTGACAGCATAGATGTTGATTTCTTCCTCCTCTTCCTCCTCCTCTTCCTTTTCTCCTCTTGCCAGCCGAGCCTCTCTCTCTGCTTTCCACTTTTCCACTAACTGGGCTCTGACTGAAGACAAGAGACAGCGGTGTTACTTTGGTTTCTAAATAAGCTTTAAACATCATGCAGAGCAAAGCCAAGACGTTCCCTCAGAAAAGGGTCGCCCTTCACTCTGCCCTGGTGGGAGGGAATCAGGTGTGAGGGGCAGTCTGTCTCACACAGCTCTGACTTAAGTCATGACAAGGCAGCTTTTTAGGGAACACCCTCAGATCCTCCCGTTCATCAACCTTGGTGACTTCCTGATGCGCCCAGGTGAAAAGAGATGCCGTATACAGCACCTTGGCAAAGGGCTCCAACTCCTGACTACCTGCTTCTGAAGCCCTAGTTCAGTACACCTCCTGGGGAGTAGCACTTATTCTTCACAGAGTTGTCATGAGGCTTCAAAAGAATGTCCATGAAAGGCTCAGCATTTTGCTTGTCATGGAGGAAGCGCTCAGAAAGGGAGACCCATTTTGCTCTACACTGATATCCCATTACCTGTGTTTAAAGCAGATCTAAACCTCCTTAAGTGGGCACTACCTCATGAGTTCAAGAAAGGCTAGCCTGGGAAGGAATCCTGGTGGACAGGGAGCAGGTAAGATGACACTCTGTAGCTTCTCCAACATGCTCCTTCTGGCCCAACACCATGCTAACTGCCTCATAGTTACTGGGAGTTAGGGCATTAGCAGATCATTTCCTCTGAGAACCATTAGCAACAAAGAAAACTCCCTTCTGGCATAAAGCACTATCTAAAAACCCAGTTTCAAGAGAGAGAAACCAGATGCCAAATATAATGAAATGAAATGCCTGTAGACCTACATTTCTTTTCATATTCCTGTTCCAAAGGCACAATAACACCATCATCTTCATCTAGGTAGCCGTAGTATTCAAAATCAATTGCCTTCATGAGCTCAGCACGTGTCTTTCTTGGAGGAGGAAGAGCTAAAAGAAAGAGTACCAACTTAGCTGAACTTCCCATCATTATCACACTCAAGCCTTCTCTGTACACACTGTTACAGAGGCATATAGTATGTGTGTTCATGAAAATATGAAAGACATTTCTTTACACTAGTAATTGGATTTTATAAGGGGTACTATCCATCAGTGTTGAAACCTTTCACCCAATTAGTCCATTTAAAAAGAATTTATCCTGTCCTTGCTGGTTTGGCTCATTGGATAGTAAGCATTGGCCCATGGACCAAAGAGCCACGGGTTCGATTCCAGTCAAGGGCACATACTTTGGTTGCAGGCTTGACCCCCAGCTGGCCCAGTAGGGGTGCATGCGGGAGGCAACCAATCGATGTGTTTCTCTCTCTCTCTCTCATTGATGTTTCTCTTTGTCTCTTCCCCCCCCCTTTCCACTCTCTCTAAAAATCAATAGCTGGCCAGTTTGGCTCAGTGGATAGAATATCAGACTGCAGACTGAAAGGTCCTGGGTTTGGTTCTGGTTGAGGGCACGTGCCCGATGTGGGCTCGGTCCCCAGTGGGGGGCATCCAGGAAGCAGCCAATCAATGACTCTCTCTCATCATTGATGTTTCTATCTCTCCCTCTCCCTTCCTCTCTGAGATCAATAAAAAAATAAGTAAATAAATAAAAATCAATGGGAAAATATTCTCAGGCGAGGATTAACAAAAAAAAAGGGAGAGAGAGAGAAGAGAGAAAAAAAAATCTATCCTAATTAAACAACAACAAAAGCTGGCAAAGCTTTATGGACAGAGATGTACATCACAGCACTATTTATATAACAATGAAAATTGAGAATATCTTAGAATAGTTCATTGCAGAATGTGTATGAGATGGGGTAGCCTCCAGCCCCAATAATACTGTTTTTCACAAGGTGCTTTGATAACAGAAAATGCAATAATGTTTAATGAAAAAAAAACCCAAAAACACGGGGGGAAAAAAAACATTAGGGGAAAACATAAGTATATAAAAAACAAACTATAAAAAAACAAAACAGATAAGTGAGAAAGGTCTGAAGAAAATATTTTCAGACTTAGGATTACTATTCAGAATATTTAAGTAAATCTTGAAAATCAAAAGGGAAATGACACCCTGGCTGGGTAACTCAGTTGATTGGCGTGTCATCCGATATGCAAGGTTATGGGTTCAATCCCCGGTCAGGGCATATACAAGAATCAAGCAATGATTGCATCAATAAGTGAAACAGTAAGTCGATGTTTCTTTCCCTCCCTCCTTTCCTTCCTTCTTTCTCTCTCTCTCTTTCTCCACCCCCCCCCCCCCCCCCGCCTTACTTTCTCTCTCCTTAAAATCGAAAAATAAAAATTTGGGGTTGTGGAGGAGAGAAATGATAACCCAACAGATTGGTCAAAGAATAAAACTGATAATTTAAGAAAAAAATTCATAAGTATGCAAATGTCAATTAATAACTGAATTTAATTATCAATTTCATTAGTAATAAAAGAAATAAAAATAGCCCAGCCAGTTTGGTTCAGTGGTTGAGCATTGACCCATGCACCAAGAGGTTACTGGTTTGATTCCAGTCAGGGCACATGCCCAGGTTATGTGCTCTATCCCCAGCAGGGGATATGCAGGAGCCAGTCGATTGATGTTTCTCTCATCGATGTTTCTGTCTCTATCCCTCTCCCTACCCCCCTCTCTCTCTAAAAATAAAAAATAAAAATAAGAAAATTCAATTACAAAATAATTATGCTAAATTTACTCTGCCTGTCTATAAATGGGGCAAAAAACCTACATGACAGCACATCTGCTTACAACAAGGTTTACTGAATACTTTAAGCTCCTGTTGAGACCTAATGCTCAGAAAAAAACGATTCTTTTCTAAATATTACTGCTCATTACAATGCAGCTGGTCACCCAAGAGATGTATGAGATTAATGTTGTTTTCATGTCTGCTAACACACCATCCATTATGAAGCACATGGATCAAAGAGTAATTTTAACTTTTAAGTCTTATTCTTTAAGAAATATATTTTGTAAGGCGATAGCTGCCATAAATAGTGATTCCTTTGATGGATCTGGGCAAATAAATGAAATATCTGCTGAAAAGGAGTCACCATTCTACATTTCATTAAGAACATCCATGATTCATGAGAAGGTCAAAATATAAACATTAACCAGAATTTGGAAGAAGCTGATTCCAACCCCCATGGATGACTTTGAGGGGTCCAAGACTCTAGTCAAGGATGTAATTGTAAATGTGGTGGAAACAGCAAGAGAGCTAGAATTACAAGTGGAGCCTGAAGATGGGACTGAATTCTGCAACCTCATGATAAAACTTGAATGGATGAGGAGTTGCTTCTTATAGATCAGCAAGGAAAGTGGTTACTTGAGATGGAATAGAAACCCTGGCCAGTTTGGCTCAGTGGATAGAAGATGAAGATGCCGTGGAGAGTGTTGAAATGACAACAAAGGGTTTAGAATATTACATACACTTGATATAGTGGTGGCAGGTTGGAGAGGACTGACTCCAAGTGTGTGTGTATGTGTGTGTGTGTGTGTGTGTGTGTATGTATGACTCCAATTTTGAAATAAGTTCTACTGTGTGTAAAATACTATCAAACACCATGGCATGCTACAGAGAATCATTCATGAAAGGAAGAGTGAAACAATGAGGCAAAGTTCACTGTTGTCTTATTAAGAAATTGCCAGCCGAAGCCGGTTTGGCTCAGTGGATAGAGCATCGGCCTGCAGACTGAAGGGTCCCAGGTTCGATTCCGGTCAAGGGCATGTGCCTGGGTTGCGGGCACATCCCCACTGGGAGGTGTGCAGGAGTCAGCTGATCGATGTTTCTCTCTCATCGATGTTTCTAACTCTCTGTCTCTCTCCCTTTCTCTCTGTAAAAAATCAATAAAATATATTAAAAAAAAAAAAAAAAGAAAGAAAGAAATTGCCAAAGCCACCCCAGTCTTTAGGAACTACCAACCTGATGAGTCATCAGCCATAAACATCAAGGAAAGACCCTCCATCAGCAAAAAGATGATTACTCACTAAAGGGTCAGATGATGGTTAACATTTTTTAGCAATAAAATATTTTTAAATTAAGGTGTGTACATTATTTGTTAGCATAATGCTATTATTGCAAACTTAATAGACTACAGTATAGTGTAAACAACTTTATATATACTGGGAAACCAATATATTCATAACTCTCTTTGCTGAGATATTTGCTTTATTGCTGTGGTCTGGAACTGAACCTGTACTATCTCCAGTGTATGCCTGTGCACGAAAACTCCAGACCAGTGGTTTCCATTGTGAAAGGCCAACTGAAGTTTCCCAGGGCCGTGAAAGGACAGGAGAAATAAGGGTGCCTGTCTTGGATTGACACAGAGCAGCTTGACTTTTCTCTATCTTTACCTATTGTGGTTAGGTCCATGGTTTTACTTGTCAGGTGTTTTTTTTTGGGGGGGGGGTTCCCCCCCAAATAATAGGTAAGTGAAATATGAATCCAATTCAATTAAAATCCTGCCTTGTAATTTTGGGACATTTAAAAGAGAGGAACTCCTCATTCAGAATAAGAGTCTAGTATGTGCAAAGAGTGTGGAATTTGGCACTAGTCATTTCTAGGTACTTTTCAGCCCCAATTATGTACCCTGGGCCTGTAAATTCATTTCCTAGTGCTTAAAGGTTCTTGTTAAAAACTTGGGAACAATAATTCTGATACTACTGGGCTGTTGTGCAGCTAAGAAGTAATATAGGAGAAGCAACCAGCAAACAGCATGTCTACTGTTATGATGATTACTAATAAATTCAAGGCTAGTATTTTTGGTTCTCTGAGCGGCATCAGAAAGTGGCAAAAAGGGAGCCAAAGAGAAAGTGGTTGATCTGTTTTCTGAGAAAGATTGGTATGATGTGAAAGCACGAGTTATGTTCAATGTAAGAAATATTAGAAAAACACTAGTCACAGGACTCAAGAAACCCAAATTGCACCTGATGGTCTTTTTTTTTTTTTTTTTTTTTAAATTTATTTTTTTTATTTTTTAAAGAGAGGAAGGGAGAGAGAGATAGAGAGTTAGAAACATCGATGAGAGAGAAACATCGATCAGCCGCCTCCTGCACACCTCCTACTGGGGATGTGCCCGCAACCCAGGTACATGCCCCTGACCGGAATCGAACCCGGGACCCTTCAGTCCGCAGGCCGACGCTCTATCCACTGAGCCAAACCGGTTTCGGCCTGATGGTCTTAAGGGTCATGTTTTTGAAGTGAGCCTAACTTATCTGAGAATGATAAAGTTGTATTTAGAAAGTTAAAGCTAATTACTGAGGATACTCAGGGCAAAAACTGCCCAATTTTCATGACATGGATCTTAACCTGTGACAAAATGTGTTCCATATTCAAAAAATAGTAGCCCATGATTAAAGCTCATGTTGACATCAAGACTACCGACAGTTATTTAATTCATCTATTCTGTGTTGGTTTTACTAAAAAACACAGAAATCAGGTTCAAAAGACTTCTTAGGCTCAGTATCAACAGTCTGCCAAATCCGGAAAAAGTTGAAAATCATGACCCAAGAGGTACAAATGACCTGAAAGAAGTAGTCAAAAAATTGATTCCAGATAGCATTGGAAAAGACATAGAAAAGTCTTGCCATTCTATTTGTCTGCTCCATGATGTCTTTGTCAGAAAAGTAAAAATGCTGAAGAAGCACAAGTTTGAATTGGGAAAACTCATGAAGCTTCATGGTGAAGGTAGCAGTTCTGGCAAAGCCACTAGGGATGAGTCAGGCTCTGAAAGTTAAGTGAGCTAATGGATATGAGCCCCCAGGCCAAGAATCTGTTTAACCCCTAGAGTGCCGGGGAGCACGATCACGCTCCTCCTGCAGTGTCACTATTAGATGCTAGTAGTTCACTCTTCATTGACAGATGGCACCTAAGTGCAGAGTACTTATGATGCCGAACGTTTGTAGTTCTAAAATTGACGACTGGCATTTATCTGCCTAATTTTTTACAGGTACTACGATTTTTATGAAGTTTACTCAGATTCTGTAGCCCTAAAGCTTCGAAATGGCATCCAGTTCTAAGTCTGCTTTTATTAGTGATGATGATATTGCTAAATATGTCAATTCTTGATGTGAAGATGACAATTTTGTGGAAGATACTGGAGAAGGGTGTCCCTCTATTTTAACATTATATGTTTTGTTCAAATATTTTTTCTACTAGTATTTTATAATACAATCAGCAAACAATATATGTCAAAGATGAAAACAAATGTAGTAAAGGTTTCCTTAAGTTTTTGAATATGTAACTTCATTTACTTGCGATTCATAATTTTTTTCCTAAACTGCTGTAAAATCAGCAAAAATGCCTTGGCAATTTTAGCATAGTTCCTAGGATATTGGTTGGCACTCAAAGGCTTAAAATTCAGACTTACTTCAATGGTGACAAGTAAAAGTCTATTTGTAATGTTTAAAAAACATTTGAGGCCAAAACCCACACAAACATTAATTACTTACGTTCTTTTTCAAATAGCTCTCTAACACCAGGCAAATCTTTTGCTGCTCCAAAGTATTTGTAACCTCGATTTCCCGGGACTTCTTTGCCTTCATGATCCAGCATTTTAGGGCCAACTTTCTTAACGGCAAAGAAAAAGAGAAAATATTTATGTACACAGAAAAATAATTAGGTACCTTTTTATCCTTTAAAAATCCATCTAAATACCTAAAAGTTGGTTGAGTGTTCTCCCATATATTGAAACGTGGTGGGTTCAATTTCTGGTCAGGGCACATACCCAGGTTGTGGGTTCGGTCCCTAGTCAAGCCAGGTATAGAAGGCAACCAAATGATATTTCTTTCTCACATGGATACTTCTCTATCTCTCTCTCTTTCCCTGCCTCCTTCCTCTCTCTAAATAAAAAAAAAAAAAAATCTATAATAATAAAAGGGTAATATGCTAATTAGACCTGATGTCCTTCCAGATGTCCTTCCTCCCAGACAAAGCCACAGTAGGCGGGGGCCACAGCAGAGGTGGCAGAGGCCCTCCGCCACGCGGTGGTGGACAGGGGCCAAAGCAGAGGCCGCAGAGGCCCCCGGCCATGGCGGGCGGGGGCCGGGGCCAAGGTCCTTGCACGAAATTCGTGCAAGGATAGGCCTTCCTTCCCCCGGCTGCCAGCACCGGCTTCCCTCCGGCACCTGGGACCCAGACCTGGGACCCAGGCTTCCCTCCAGCTGCGGGCAGGCACCCCGGACCTGGGCTACCCTGGAAGCCCCAGCTTCGTCCGGAAGGTCATCCAGAAGGACTTCTGGCCTAATTAGCATATTAGGCTTTTATTATTATACATATCCTCAGATGACGATCAAAGAAAAAAGCAGGATTACAAAAAAAGGAAATATTCAAGTATTGCAGACAACTAAGTGTTGTTCTGCTTCTTTATACTTTTCTGAACTTGATGACAATGTATTATTTCTTCTTTTTTTATTGTGGAAAAATACACATATCATAAAATTTACCATCACCCTGGTCAGTGTGGCTCAATTGGTTGTAGCATTATCCCGTGGACAGAAAGGTTAGCATTTTAATTCCCGGTGGGGGCACATATGGGAACCGATTAATGTGATTCTCTCTCATACATCGATGTTTCTTTTTTTTTCCTCTCTCTCTCTCTCTCTCTATCCTTCCCTCTCCCCACCCTCACATATCCTTGGATGAGGAAAAAAAAAATTACCATCTTAAGCATTCTTATGCATACACAAAACTGATATTAAATACATTCATAAGGTCATGTAACCATCACCACCATCCATTGTAATAACTCTTTTCATCGATTAGGTAGCAGCTGGGAGAAAAATCAACATACCAGGGAGGGGACTCTAACCTCAGTGGCAGACTCAGCCACCACCTGCCACACTGGGGCTCAGCATCAATGATAAGAGAGAATCATTGATTGGCTGCCTCCTGCACTCCCCCCACTGGGGATTGAGCCTGCAACCTGGGCACATGGCCTGACTGGGAATTGAACCGTGACCTGGTTCATGGGTCGACACTCAAACACTGAGCTATGCCGGTTGGGCAGGGCCATGGTCATTTTAAACAAGGCCCAGAGAAACCAAGGGGCTTACTCAGGGACATCTGGCTGGTATTTGTAGGTATCCTATCTGATCTGAGCCTTGTTCTGTGGAGTCTTTAAACATTATCCAACCTATCCTTTTCATAGATTTCCTGTCCACATGCAACAGGTACCTTTTAAAAAAATATTTATATATTTTTATTGATTTCAGAGAGGAAGGGAGAGGGAGAGAGATAGAAACATCACTGATGAGAGAATCACTGATCGGCTGCCTCCTGCACTCCCCCTACTGGGGATCAAGCCTGCAACCCACACATGTGCCCATGACTAGAATAGAACCAGGGACCCTTCAGTCCGTAGGGCGACGCTCTGTCCACTGAGACAAACGGGCTAGGGCCAACAGGGACTTTTTCAAGCTTTCTTTCATGTCGTGAGTGCTTGCCCTCTAGCAGTCACAGGCTGGGAGCTGCAGGCTCCTAGACAGGCCCTATCCAGCCCGCCCAAAATCTCACAAGCTCATCCCGAACAGCCACAGGGACTGTTGCTTACTTACTACATAATCAGGACCACCCAGCTCCTTTATCCGGACCTCCCAGTGTCCTTTCTCTCTTAGCAATTTGTTAATTTCATCATTCAGGTCACGAATTCGGAATTCACCTAAACCAGCTATAAAACAAAAACATTCATATCATATCTTCAAAACACCACTCAGTGTCATGATCATAAAAATAAATGCCACAACAATAGACATATTAGGGGACTTTAACACCCCACTGACATACTGGATAGATCTTCCAAACAAAAATCAACAAGTAAACAATGTCCTTAAACAACACACTAGATCAGATGGATTTAATTGATATTTACAGAACATTTCATCCCACAGCTGCAGAATATACATTCTCCTCAAGTGCACGTGGAACATTCTCAAAACAGACCACATGCTGGAACACAAAATAAGTCTTCATAAGTTTAAGAAGACTAAAATCATATCAAGCATCTTCTCAGATCACAATGGCATAAAAATAGAAATCGACAACAAAAACACTAAAAAACATTCAAACACATGGAGGCTAAATAGCATGTTATTAAATGATGAATGGGTTACCAATGAGATGAAAAAAGAAATCAGACAAGGAGAAAAAGTCATCCAAATTGGAAAGAAGGAAGTAAAACTGTCATTCCTCGAAGATGTCAGGATATTATATATAGAAAACCCAAAACACTCCACCAAAAAATACTAGATTTAATAAATGAATTTGGCAAAGAAGCAGGATACAAAATTAACATCTAGAAATCAATGGCATTTTTATACACCAGTAATGAACTCTCAGAAAGAGAAACTAAAAAGATAACCCCATTTACCACTGCAACAAAAAAATAAGATACCTAAGAATAAACTAAACCAAGGAGGTAAAACACCTGTACTCGAAAAACAGGACATTGAAAAGAGAAATAAAGGAAAAAACAAACAAATGGAAGCATATACGGTGTTCAAGGATTGGAAGAATTAGCATAATTAAAATATCCATACAACACAAAGCAATCTATAGCTTCAATACAATTCCTATTAAAATACCAAAGACAGCCTTAGCCAGTTTGGCTCAGTGGATAGAGCGTCAACCTGCAGACCAAAGGGTCCCAAGTTCGATTCTGATCACGGGCACATTCCTTGGTTGCAGGCTCCTCCCCAGCCCTGGCCCTGGTCAGGGCTCGTGAAGGAGACAACCAATTGATGTGTTTCTCTCACACTGATGTTTCTCTCTGTCTTTCCCTCTCTCTTCCACTCTTCCTAAAAATCAATGGAAAAATATCCTCTGGTGAAGATTAATTGAAAAAAAAAAAAAAAAAAAAAAAGGCCTCATTAAAAAATAATGATTAAAAAAATAAATAAAAGATAACTGGAAAAATATCCTCGGGTGAGAATTAACAAAAAATAAATAAAAATCTATATATATAAAAGCCCAGTGACCCAAACAACTGGTCACTATGACGCGCACTGTAGCAGCCAACAGGTCTGATCAGGGCCCCATAGGCCCCTCTCCACAACCACCCATGGCCCCTCCCCCTGGCCAGCCTCACCCCCGATCGGCCCCCCCACACACACCCGGATCAGGGGCAGGGCCAGCCGGCCAACCACCTATGTCCCCTCCTCCCCACCAGCCCTGCCCGATCGGCCCCCATCAGATTCATGTACCAGGCCTCTAGTAAATAAATAAATAAATAAATAAATAAATAAATAAATAAAAATACCAAAAGCATATTTCACAGATCTAGAACAAATATTCTCTTTCTCTATCCCTCCCTCTCTCTTTCTACAATCAATCAATAAATCAATAAAAAGGTAGAATAGTGTGTCAAAGTCCCCAAGTCTAATTGTGTCTTTTAAAATCAAGCACTTTAAGTAGATAAACTTACCATTCTGAATTTGAGCCACTTTTTTAGAGATCTCTCCAATGATCTGTAAAAAAAAAAAAGTCAGTAAATTCTTATGACTTTTCAATATGTCTAAAAGCAAAGGAAAATATAATTAAAAACTGGTGATTAAAAAACTTAGAATTTTGGTTTTAAGAGTCATTTAGGTAATAAGAAGCAATTAGAGACTTGTTACTTCTACTAAGATCATATTCAGAATTTACCTGTCGTCTCCACTTCTCAGCTTTCGGCAACTCAGTACATTCTGAGGCAAGGAAGGGTCTTCGTTCCTAAAAAGAAGCTATACACGTTAGCACTATATTGTATGAAAGTACAAGCTTCATTCACCATTCAACTGATTCAGGCCTGAAATCTAAGATGTCTAATGGTTTAAACACATCTGAAGTTCCAATTGCAGATCTTAATCAAGTCTTAAACCCACTCTATAGTCTCTATTTAGGAAACAACTATATAAACAAAAACATTCATTGCATTGTATTTAATACAGTAAGCCAATGGAAACAACTTAAAAGTCCAATAATAGCCTGGCCAGCGTGGCTCAGTAGTTGAGCCTCGGCCCATGAACCAGGAAGTCACGGTTCGATTCCCAGTCAGGGCACATCCCAGATTGCAGGCTCAGTCCCCAGTGTGGGGCGTGTAGGAGGCAACTGATCAATGATTCTCTCTCATCATTTTTACCTCTCTCTCCCTTCCTCTCTGAAATCAATAAAAATACATTTTTAAAAATTGTGGTACATATATATACAATGGAATATTACTCAACCATAAAGAAGAATGCCCTTGGCCAGTGCTGCTCAGCTGGTCAAGCATTATCAGGTGCACAGAAAAGGTCACCAGTTCGATTCCCAGTCAGGGCACATGTCTAGGTTTCAGGCTCAATCCCCCGTTGGGGTGCATGTGGAAGGCAGCTGATAAATGTTTCTCTCTCACATTAATGTTTCTCTCTCTCTTTCTCTGTCTCTCCCTCTCCCTTCCTCTCTAAGTCAATAAAAATGGTTTTTGTTTTTTTAAAATAAATGAAATCTTACCATTTGTGATAGCATAGATGGACCTAGAGCAGTGGTTCTCAACCTTCTGGCCCTTTAAATACAGTTCCTCATGTTGTGACCCAACCATAAAATTATTTTCGTTGCTACTTCATCACTGTAATGTTGCTACTGTTATGAATCGTCATGTAAATATCTGATATGCAGGATGGCCTTAGGCGACCCCTGTGAAAGAGTCGTTCGACCGCCAAAGGGGTCGCGATCCACAGGTTGAGAACCGCTGACCTAGAGGGTATTATGCTACGTAAAATAAGTCAGTCAGAGAAAGACAAACACCATGTGATTTCACTTATATGTGAAATCTGAAGAACAATATAAACGAACAAACAAAACAGAAAGAAACTCATAGAGAACAGACTGATGACTGCCAGAAGGGCAGGGGACAGGTTGGGAGACTGGGGAAAAAGGTTAAGGGAATAAGAAGTACAAATTGGTAGTTACAAAATAGTCATGGGGATGTAAAATACAGAATAGGGAATATAGTCAATAATATTGTAATAACTATGTATGGTGTCAGGTGAAACTAGAAATATTAGGGGGAACAGTCTGTAAAGTGTATGATTGTCTAATCACTACTCTGTACACCTGAAACTATTACAAAAAACTGAAGAAAAAAATAAAATAATTCAAAGAATGGTACATTTTATCCCTAACCTGGCTGAGTCTCTGTGAGTTTGAGATCATTTATTGGTTTCAGGTTAGAGCTGTTCCCCATAGCACTTCCACTTCCTATTATTCAATATTAAATAGAGCTGGGATATCAGAACTCAATTATCATCGTACAAAAGAGACAGAAGGACAAGCAGCCAAATCCTCACACTGCCCCAGGTACAGAGACATACACCTGGAATTTAACTGTATAGGTTCATAAGTGTGTCAAGTGCAGACAAGAAATAGGAAGATTTGGAGTTTTGAAGACTACTCAGGAGAGAATTTTACCACATTTGTTCATGATATTTACAACGTATGAGGAAAATTTACACCAACCTTCACTTTTCCCTCTTCCAATTGAGCTTGGCGAAATCTTGCTAAGGCCGTCCTACCAGAAAGAAAGAAGACTCCATTAGATCTTGCTCACAGACTCTTGTCACCCAAGTTCCTGGATAGGGTAAATCAGCTCATGACCATATTTAACATCGTGTGTGTGTGTGTGTGTGTGTGTGTGTGTTGTGATTTAGAAACCAGAGAAGTTATGAGTTTTTATTTTATTTTCACTGCATGTAAGGACTGTGGGAAACTATTTATCAGACCACTGCGGTGAGCAACACATCCAGATGTTAAAGGCTAATATCCTGGGGTGCCCTAGCTGCCACTCTCACAGCCCATGCACCATCCCCAGATGAATGAATGTTCATCTGGTAAAGTTCTAGGAGCTGTCAGAAAACACTAATGGGGAAAACAAATGGGAAAATATGGGAATACTATTTTAAAGTATGTAGAGAAACATGTACCAAAAGGCTCATATACCAAAAGGACCAAATACAGAAAGAGCTCTGTGGTAATAATTGTTACATAAAATTTACAGACAAAATCAAGTTGATACTTACATGGCCTTTTCTGCATTTCGGGCCTGAAAGGAGAGAGAAGGGAAGAACAATATCCATTTTTAAAATGACTTGCAACCAGAGGAGCAATGGGCAGCAACAGCTCATCCTGGGCTAACCCTGACCCCATCTCCAAGGCTCCTTTCCTTTGACTTTCCAGTGAGCCAAAGCGGCCGAGGCTCTTTTCTTTCCTATAACATTTCTAGAGACCCAAAGCAACCCTGCCTAGGCTCTCTCCTGTTGCTTCTTCTATCCTAAGCCCTTCCTTGTCCCCAGCTTTAGTAAACATCCTCTCAAAATAAAACAATATATTATGTGCTACCAGTGTGGCTCAGTGGTGGAGCCTCGAAGTATGAACCAAGAGGTCACAGTTCCATTCCTGGTCAGGACACATGCCCAGGTTGCAGGTTCGATCCCCATTAGGGGGCATGCAGGAGGCAGCCGATCAATGGTTCTCTCTTATGAATATTTCCTTCTCTCTATCCCTCTCCCTTCCTCTCTCTCTAAGATCAATAAAAACATATTAAAAATATATATTAAAAGATATCCCAAATCCTGTGACTTTACCTATGCTGCTCCCTCTATCTAAAATCTTTGCTCCCCAGCCCCTTGGATCTAACTCCTGGTCATCCTTCAAAATTTACCTTTGTCATCACTATCCCAGAAGTTCTTTCATGACCCCCTTCTTCCCAGCTCAACTGCTACCCTTTGTCTGGGTATACCTACCATGGCACTTCCTATCCAGCATCACAACTGCCTGTTCCCCGGCAATGCAATTTGAGGAAAACTTTTACAAAGTGAGTTTTATGTAAGTATTGTCACATTAGTGCCAAGTCAATTATCCCTGAAAAACACAATGTCAGGCAGGGAAAATGTTTTCTGGATATAAGTAGAAAGAATTCTTGCTGAGTCATGTAACTGAATTTTATTCTCGGCTCTTCAACTTACCATCCCTAAGAAGTAGTCTCTCTAAGCCTACTTTAAACAATAGTGTGTACCTCTTATCTCATAGAAATGTCATGATGACTTAATGAGAGAAATACATGAAGACATCAGTTATGCAGTTTATAGACACTCAGCAAATGAGCTCACTTAAAACTCCTTTCTGACCCTCCACTTCACTGGACACAGAAACAAACTTGGCAAATGCTTTTGGGATAAATGAGCACAATGTCTACTAAGGAATAAAATAGAGGCTCTCGGAGGGGAAGCCATCCTGCTGAAGGCTGAGGTGGTCTGTGCCTTAAGTATTTCATTAAAGCCTATAGTTCCTAAATATTAAATTCAGTGTTTCTCAATGCTGACTCCATGCTTAAAACACCATGCGAGGTGCTGGGAATTCTGCCATGGTTCTTCCCATGGAATTCACAGGAACGTCCTCCAAAACAATGAATCAATTATAAGTGATCAGTGATAAGGGTATGTATCCAGGGTGATGAACGTGTGATGGTGACAGTTGTATAAAATACCCAACAACTCCTGTAACCATAAATATCCAGGTCCAAGGAGATGCCCACTGCTCGCCAGAGTTCAGAAAGGACAGTATGCAGCAGTAACTTTGGAGCATGTCCTCCTACAGAAAGTGCTGCTTCTAGCCAGCTGGTTCCTTTCTTCTTAGGCACTTGTGCTCATCAATCTATAAGGGCTTCCACTATGCCCTTATGTTGTAATTATTCTATACTGTGCCCTTATGTTGTAATTATTCTAACCTTACTATGGCGTCGAGTGCTTCTTATGGAGGCCTCACTTAATGAAAATACTATTGTAACCAACACGTATGCGCGTCATTTTTGTACCAGCACTCTTCTGTTTACCCGTCGTGAGCACTTCTTGAATGAAGCCCACTTACCACGCCAGCCCAGAGATCGCACCCTCATGCAATGACACTGTGACATTCATTCACACGTTACTGAACTTCTGCAACGTGTCAGACACAGTGTTGGACATTAGAAGAAATGGTGAACAGACCCTACCCTCGGAAAGTTTACAACTTGCGGGGAAGAACGGACGTTAAGTCAAATACTCTTAGGAACATATGGTCACAACCGCAGTGTGACTTGGGGACAAACAATCCGACACCCTGAATCGGGGCCGGTCCTAGAGCCTCTCATTTCCTTAGTTTCCCCTATCTGTAACGTAAAGCGCTTCGTCCAGATTAAAACACCATTGGGAGATGGTGGCTCTCGACATTCCAGTTTCCTCCTCCAAATTCTGACAGCTAAAGAGAGGCAAGAAAAGAATTCCCAAATTACAGTCTAGGAGCCCGAGGCCCGCAGTGATGCCGCCTGAGCGCCTCCGATGGTGGGGGAGTCCTCACGGCCCGCCGGCTCGCTCTCCCTACATCCCGTCCCCCTACTCACCATGGTGCAAGTAAGGGGGGCCGCCCTCGGACCGCGTGGCCAGAGAACTTCCCGGCCTCAGGGGAGGCCAACCCCGGCGGGAACTGAAGATTCTAACTGACGCACCACCGATTTTTCTGTCGGAAGGAAAAAAGGGGGGCAGGGAAGGAACCGGAAATAAGGGACCGGAAGTGAAACTGAGAATGGGCCAGGGAAGGGGGAGGAAATGCAGACTTGCCCTTGTAGGCGGCCTTCCCTTGACTTCTGACGTCACCAGCGCGTGCGTAGGAAGAATGGGGCGTTGGCAAAATTGCGCTTGCGCACCAGTACTGCGACTCTGCCCCGGCGGCTGGTTTTCTCCCGCGAGAACAACTGCGAAATTTCACGCGGTAATTATCAGTACTGCAGGAACCAGCAGCGCTGCAATTGTCTAAGGTTGTGTGAAGTTGTTGTGGCTACTCTCTCATGCTCTCTTCTCAATGAATGGACCGAATTCTCACAACCGACTGGGCGGGTTTCAGATTTGCCAAGTGTACTAAGAAGCATTCCTCATTGGTGGCACACAAAGAATCTGGTGACACTATATAAGTTTGAATATAAATAAATTATAGCTACGATTCAGCAGTTCTCAACCTGTGGGTCGCGACCCCTGAAAATACATCCTGCGTATCAGATATTTACATTACGATTCATAACAGTAGCAAAATTACAGTTATGAAGTAGCAACAAAAATAATTTTATGGTTGAGGGTCACCACAACACAAGGAACTGTATTAAAGGGCCACAGCATTAGGAAGGTTGAGAATCACTGCTCTAACATAAGGAAATAGTGACCTGATTACGTTTACCCCAGCCTCTAGAGACTTGCTTCAAAAGACCTTTAGCCGAAACCGGTTTGGCTCAGTGGATAGAGAGTCGGCCTGCAGACTGAAAGGTCCCAGGTTCAATTCCGTTCAAGGGCATGGACCTGGGTTGCGGGCACATCTCCATTAGATGTGCAGGAGGCAGCTGATCGATGTTTCGAGAGTTAGAAACATCGATGAGAGAGAAACATCGACCAGCTGCCCCCCGCACATCCCCCACTGGGGACGTGCCCGCAACCCAGGTACATGCCCCTGACCGGAATTGAACCTGGGACCCTTCAGTCCGCAGGCCGACGCTCTATCCACTGAGCCATTTCAGCAATAAAATATCTTAAAAAAAAAAAAAAAAGAAAAAGAAACATTGATAAGAGAGAAGTGGCCGGAATTGAACAGTGTGGCCAACGCTCTTTCCACTGAGCTAACCCTGACGTGATGAACAGAATAAACTGGTGACTATAATAGAATCAGGGTGTTATGCCCAGAGCTCGGGGTCCCCAATAATCCACCACCAGGGAGCCTCCTCTGATGCAAAAGCAACGAGTCTTTATTGATCAATTCTATAGAATTGGCTCCCAGCCTCTATCCGGCACAGCGGTGAGGCGAGAGAGCGTGTCCCAGGAGAACAAAGATTATATAGGGCTAGCTATTTGGGGTGGGCTTTAGGGGTGGCGTGAGTTACAGAGATTGGTCAGGGTTTTACAGCATAAGGGTCAGGAAGTGACCATCACATTCTGAAGGTTGGAACTGTCCTCCACTATAGCCTTATTAGGACCTTAGCTACATTTCTGGAGCTTCATTGGTCCACTCAGGTGGGTGGTTGGGAGAGTTAGGACAATACCAGCATTCTTGTGGTCACTCTCGGGGGGGGGGGGTGGGGGGGGGCGGCTTGGGCTGAGGGCCCAGGCTTGCAAGACAAGATAGAGGAGAGGGAGAAGAGTATGTCCCTGCTTCGTCCTTGAAGAGGGAGGAGGGTGCATTTCTGCTTAGTTCTGCTTAGTTCTTTCAAGTTCTGTTCTGTCTCTTCAAGGGGTATAGAAAGGGAGTGGACTGACTATTCTTGGGGGGGAAAGGGGTATGGGGGATGCGGGAAGAGACTGGACAAAAATCGTGCACCTATGGATGAGGACAGCGGTGGGGGGGGTGAGGGCTGAGGCTGGGGTGGGAACAGGGTGGCGGGGAGCTATGGAGGGAAAAAGAGGAACAACTGTAATAATCTGAACAATAAAGATTTAATTAAAAAAACAAAAAGGAAAAAAAACCAGTTTCGATGATTGAACCAGAATGAGGTTTAGAGCCCAGTCAGCCTGACCTCTGCTTCGCCCTCTAATGGTGGCTCCAGAGGCACCCAGTGACTACTAAGGTATCTGTACAATGTCAAGGGTGATGACTTAGCCTCATTTGCATACCCATAATACCCTGCGCAGAGTACAATGCTTTTCAAGTTTAAAAGACTTTTTTTTAACTTGTCATTTCTAAGTACAAGAAACTTACTTGAAAAACATCTTGTGCAAACTTTGGGCAGAAAATACCGCTAGCGCTAAAACGCCACCATAACTGAACTAGGTGTTGTACGTCTTGGGGAAGGGAACTCTGGCGTTACTAGGGGCGGTCTGCTTTATCCTCAGACTGGGTTACTATCGTTTTACCCTTTACTGGTGGTTTCCGCGCAGAGGAACACAGTTTTCCTTTCTGTTGCGCTACACATTATTTTACCAAGAATCCACACCTCTGGACGTGCTTTGCGATTACCGCTATGGAGACTACTCGAACGGCGATTACCGCTATGGAGACTAGTCAAACGGCGATTACCGCTATGGAGGCTAGTCGCAAGGCGATTACCGCTATGGAGACTAGTCAAACGGCGTTTACCGCTATGGAGGCTAGTCGCGCGGCGTTTACCGCTATGGAGGCTAGTCGCGCGGCGTTTACCGCTATGGAGGCCAATCGCGCGGCGATTACCGCTATGGAGGCCAATCGAGCGGCGTTTACCGCTATGGAGACTAGTCGAGCGGCGTTTACCGCTATGGAGGCTAGTCGCGCGGCGTTTACCGCTATGGAGGCTAGTCGCGCGGCGTTTACCGCTATGGAGGCTAGTCGCGCGGCGTTTACCGCTATGGAGGCCAATCGAGCGGCGTTTACCGCTATGGAGGCTAGTCGCGCGGCGATTACCGCTATGGAGGCTAGTCGAGCGGCGTTTACCGCTATGGAGACTAGTCAAACGGCGATTACCGCTATGGAGACTAGTCAAACGGCGATTACCGCTATGGAGGCTAGTCAAACGGCGATTACCGCTATGGAGGCTAGTCGCGCGGCGTTTACCGCTATGGAGGCTAGTCAAACGGCGTTTACCGCTATGGAGGCTAGTCGCGCGGCGATTACCGCTATGGAGGCTAGTCGCGCGGCGATTACCGCTATGGAGGCTAGTCGCGCGGCGATTACCGCTATGGAGGCTAGTCAAACGGCGATTACCGCTATGGAGGCTTGTCGCGCGGCGATTACCGCTATGGAGGCTAGTCGCGCGGCGTTTACCGCTATGGAGGCTAGTCGAGCGGCGTTTACCGCTATGGAGGCTAGTCGAGCGGCGTTTACCGCTATGGAGGCTAGTCGCGCGGCGTTTACCGCTATGGAGGCTAGTCGCGCGGCGTTTACCGCTATGGAGGCTAGTTGAGCGGCGATTACCGCTATGGAGGCTAGTCGCGCGGCGATTACCGCTATGGAGGCTAGTCGCACGGCGATTACCGCTATGGAGGCTAGTCGCACGGCTACACTCCGCGTGAAGCGGAAGCCCAGCGAGGAGCCTGCCGAGGCCCTGGTCCTCGCCTGTAAACGCTTCCGGAGAGATGCGGGGGAGTCGGCGGTCCAAGAGACACCCCCCCGAGGGTCTGTAGAAAACAGCAGAGAAAAATGTCTTCCAGTTGGTGGCCACCACATGCTCCCAGGAGGACCTGGTCCAGCCGCTCCTGCGCGCTCTGCCCCGACCCCGGGCCACCCCTCAGTGTATCCGCCACAAGAGTTGCTCCCTGAGCGGTTAACTATATCTGAGGATGGACCAAGTGTCGGGCACCGGGAGGAAGAGAAGGATGACTATGTGTATGACATTTACTACTTGGAGACAGCCACTCCAGGATGGATTGAGAAGGACCTCTCTGTGCAGCCCTTAAGCCAGGAGTGGGAGCTGGTGGATGATGGCAAACAACTAGAGGACGTTGATGAAGAGGAAGATGAAGATGATGAGAATAGTGAGAATAATTGGCGCAATGAGTACCCAGAGGAGGAGAGCAGTGATGGAGATGAAGATTCCAGAGGCTCTGATGAATGCGACAGCCTCAGTGAAGAGGAAAGAGGCAATAGCAGACCACATATGTGGAGCAAATACCCTTTGTATGCGCAGGAGGAGTTTGGCTATGACAGCACTTATGACCTGGCCTGGGACTGAGGATCCTGTGACAACCATGAGGTTCTATCACAGGCCCTTGAGGACTTTGACTGCCTTATCAGCCACCCTGGTAGTGTTTCCTGGCATAACACACAGAAGGAGGAAGCATGTCCAACAGCACCGTCATAGCAGTGAAAAAGGGTGCTGAAAGAGTATCTCTTTTCCATTAATAGTAGGATGCCAGACCTTGATTGAATTACTTATACCGCCCTGCCACTCCCCCCAAGGTCTTAATCATGAATTTGAATGTCAGGATGTTTATTACTCAGATTAATTACAGTATATTATTTTAAATGTCAAAAAAATAATATTTTTATTAAATTAAAAAAAAATAGTAGGATGCTTTGGCTCATTCAAGTGACCCTACAATCTAGGGTCAAAAAACAAACAAAAGCCGAAACCGGTTTGGCTCAGTGGATAGAGCGTCGGCCTGTGGACTGAAAGGTCCCAGGTTCTATACCGGTCAAGGGCATGGACCTGGGTTTCGGGCACATCCCCAGTGGGAGATGTGCAGGAGGCAGCTGATTGATGTTTCTCATCGATGTTTCTAGCTCTCTATCCCTCTCCCTTCCTCTCTGTAAAAAATCAATAAAATATATTTTTTAAAAAAATCTTTAAAAAGCACTCCAACGGGCCTAACTGGTTTGGCTCAGTTGATAAGAGCATCAGCCCTCAGGCTGAAGGGTCCCAGGGTCGATTCAGGTCAAGGGCACATACCTTGGTTGCAGGTTCCCCAGCCCTGGTCGGGGTGCTTACAGGAGGCAACCAATTGATGTGTCTCTCTCACATCAATGTTTCTGTCTCTCCCTCTCCTTTCTACTTTCTCTAAAAATTAATGGAAAAATATCCTCAGGTGAGGATTAACAAAACAAAAATAAGCAAAATAAGCACTCTAACTGCCTGGCCGGGGTGGCTCAGTGGTTGAGCATCGACCTATAAACCACAAGGTCATGGTTGGATTCCCTGTCTGGGCATATGCCTGGATTGCAGGCTCGAACCCAGATTCTCAACACTGATGTTTCTTTCTCTCCCTGTCTGAAATCAATGAAAATTAAATAAATAAATAAATAAAAGAACTCCAACAGAACATCCTCAAACCCAAGCAACATTTGCCCATCTAATGGCTTTCATTGTGTCCCACATTATGTGTTACTGTCCTTTTCTCTGTTGTCCAAGTGGCATTATGTCATCCAGACTGCTCATTATATGTATTTAAATGGTACCATAATAAAGAGAAAGTCATACATTATTCCACACTCAAATCTTCCATGAAAAACAGCAACTTGAAAAAAGCCCTGTGTTGCCAAAACCGGTTTGGCTCAGTGGATAGAGCGTCGGTCTGTGGACTGAAAGGTCCCAGGTTCGATTCCGGTCAAGGGCATGTACCTGGGTTGCGGGCATATCCCCAGTGGGAGATGTGCAGGAGGCAGCTGATCGGTGTTTCTCTCTCATCGATGTTTCTAACTCTCTCTCTCCCTTCCTCTCTGTAAAAAATCAATAAAATATATTTAAAAAAAAAAAAAAAAAAGAAAGAAAAAAGCCCTGTGAGTAACACCAATCAGAAAGGATATATGCACCCCTATGTTCACAGCAGCACAATTCACCATAGCTAAGATCTGGAAACAGCCTAAGTGCCCATCAAAAGATGAATGGATTAGAAAACTGTGGTACATCTACACGATGGAATACTATGCTGCTGTAAAAAAGAAGGAACTCTTACCATTTGCAACAGCATGTATGGAACTGGAGAGCATTATGCTAAGTGAAATAAGCCAGTCAGCCGAAACCGGTTTGGCTCAGTGGATAGAGCGTCGGCCTGCGGACTGAAGGGTCCCAGGTTCGATTCCGGTCAAGGGCATGTACCTTGGTTGCGGGCACATCCCCAGTGGGAAATGTGCAGGAGGCAGCTGATCGATGTTTCTCTCTCATCGATGTTTCTAACTCTCTATCTCTCTCCCTTCCTCTCTGTAAAAAATCAATAAAATACATTAAAAAAAAAAAAAAAAGAAAGAAATAAGCCAGTCAATGAAGGAAAAATAGCACATGATCTCACTCATTCATGGATAATAAAGACCATTTTAAACTTATGAACAATAATAGATACAGAGGCAGAGCTGCCTCAAACAGATTGTCAAACTGCAGTGGGAAGGCCGGGGAGGGTTGTGGGGCAGGAAGGAGGGGGGTAAGAAATCAACAGAAGGACTTGTATGCATGCATATAAGCATAACCAATGGACATAAGACACTGGGGGGTAGGGGAGGCCAGGGGATTGTCAAGGGCGGGGGGGGAAAAAGGGACATATATGTAATACCCTTTGTAATACTTTAAGCAATAAAAAAAAAAAAAGAAAGAAAAGCCCTGTGTTGGACAGGATGGAAAAAAAAAGGCTTTTTGTGGAGAGGAGAAGGGAGGGAAAGGGACAGAGAGCAGAGGACAGCCCTAGTGAGGGAAGCAGAACTACTGTGGGTCCCACATCTCGGCCCCAGAGGCCTCAAAGCTCATGTGCTAATGACAATAATATACTCGCGTACCTATTTCTTTGGTAATTAACAAAAACAAAACCCTCTGAGGCCCAAGTTCTTTGTAGGCTGAGCATTTCATCTCATTTAACAACTGAAGTATTTAAAAAATCCAGTAAACAGCCCGGCCGAGTGGCTCAGTGGTTGAGCATTGACATATGAACCAGGAGGTCATGGTTCGATTCCCAGCAGGGGCATGTGCCCGGATTATGGGCTCGATTCCCACTGTGGGGCATGCAGGAGGCAGCCCATCAACAATACTCTCTCACCATTGATGTTTCTATCTCTCTTTCCCTCTCCCTTTCTAAAGTCAATAAAAATAAATTTTAAATAAAAAATCCAGTAAACATTCTGGAGCTCATGCCCTGATGAAGAGACAGCATAAAAACAGGTACTTTTTACATAAAGCACTGAACTTAAAATATGCCAAATATACTTAGAATGTACATGGCATGATTGCAGATAGCAAGCTGGGAAACTGCCTCCAAGGCTGAGTTTTCTTTGAGCAAAACCGGTAAATTTGCTTCTCATTCATCATCTGTTTTTTTAAAAAAAATATTTTATTGATTTTTTAGAGAGGGAGGGAAACATTGATGTGAGATGTCAGGGAAACATCAATCGGCTGCTTCCTGCACCCACCCTACCAGGGATCAAGCCCACAACCTGGTCATGTGCCCTAACCGGGAATCCTGGCAACCTTTTGGTGCACTGGATGACACCCATCCAACTGAGCAACACTGGCCAGGGCAGGAATAAAATGGTTGAGGACTCTCTTCAGTTGTTTAAGTATCAAAGCAAGAATGCACAGACCAATCAAATTAACATATGAAAAAAAATGCTTTGCTACAGCCCTAGATGGTTTGGTTCAGTGGATAGAGTGTCAGCCTGCAGACTGAAGGATGCCTGGGTTGTGGGCTCGATCCCCAGTAGGGGGAATGCAGGAAGCAGCTGATCAATGATTCTCTCATCACTGATGTTTCTCTCTCCCTTCCACTCTGAAAGCAATAAAAATATATTTAAAAAAATAAAAGATATTACCAGTGTAGCTCTGCTATGCATTTCAAAATTCAATGGAATTTGGGTGCATTTGAGATCTTGCTATCAGGCATATGTCATCAGTTTGGCTCAAATAATAAACTCATAAAAATTCTCTACAGGGGCCCTGCCAGGTGACTAAGTTGGTTAGAGCATTGTCCTGAAACCCCAAGGTTGTGGGTTTCATCCTGTCAGGGCACATACAAGAATCAACCAATGATTGATTGTGGTTCAGTGGTTGAGCGTCAACCTGTGAACCAGGTCATATTTCGATTCCCAGTCACGGGCACAGTCCCCAGTGCAAGTGTGCAGGAAGCGGCTGATCAATGATTGTCTTTCATCATTGTTCCTATTTCTCTCCTTTCCTCTCTCTGAAATCAATAATAAAAATTCAAGAATCAACCAATGAATGCGTAAATAAGTGGAAAAACAAATTGTTTCTCTCCCTCCCTCTAAACCAGTGGTTCTCAACCTGTGGGTCCCGACCACTTTGGGAGTCAAATGACCCTTTCACAGGGGTTGCCTAAGACCATCGGAAAACATATATAATTACATATTGTTTTTGTGATTAATCACTATGTTTTATGTTCAATTTGTAACAATGAAATTGAGGGTCACAACATGAGGAACTGTATTAAAGGGTCACGGCATTAGGAAGATTGAGAACCAATGCTCCAAACTAAAAAAAAAAAATGTAATTCTCTATAAGTTCATCAATTTACTTGGCATAGCACAGGATTCTAAAGAAGCCCACCCAGGACCACCCAATGGACCCAGACCCGATGCAAGGTACCAGCAGTGGCCCATTGGGCCCCACTGGGTTCCTTTTACACATCTAATGAACTTGGGTGTTTCTCTTGGAATTCTGGGCCTCCTCGCTTCAAGTCGCAGAGCCATGCCTTTTTTTGAGCTGTTCCTGATAGCTGATGGGATGATGGAAGTTTTTCAGATCCCTGAACCTGGAGTGGCAGAGATGAGCATCCAGTTGTCCAGTTCAGTACAGATGATCCCGATCCCAAAGCTGATGGCAGCCTTGGGAAGGACACCTTGGAATTAGTGCACCGAGGGACCTGTGCTTTCGGTTCCCGTCGCATCTGGGAAGCTCTTACTGGCCCTTGCTTGGGTATTCTTAGGAGACTGGAGTACACAAAAGGCCTGTTTTTTTCTGGAAGTTTGTTCAGACTTTACAGATCTCAAAATTAACAAGGGAAATGATTCCTCGAAAGCCAGTAAGTCCCCTATCTGCCCTTCATTGATACTAAGTTGGCTGAGCCTGGCCAGTGTTCCTCAATGGTTGAGCATCAACCCATGAACCAGGAGGTCACTGTTCAATCCTGGATCAGGGCACATGTCCAGGTTTTGGGCTCAATCCCCAGTAGGGAAGGTGCAGGAGGCCGCCAGTTGATGTTTCTCTCCCTTCCTCTTTCTGAAATCACTAAACATATTTGAAAGATGGCTGAAATGAGGATTCTTATACATCTACATTAATTTTCATGCACCAAATATAGAAAAACGATAAAATAGGTATAATGAATGGAAAACATTTTTAATTGGTCTCTCACACCTTTGAAGAGGATTTAGGTAAATAGATCAATCTATGATGTTGTTTAGTTGTCAACCCAATTTTTTGAAGTGTTAAAAATGGCTGGTCATATTTTAAAAGAGGGAAGGTCATTTGGGACCTGATTTGTCAATGACAAATATAAATTGTGAAGGCCTCCAGGGCAAAATTTGAATCCCAGTTTTTTAAGTTTTTCTCATGGCTCAAATGTCTGTCTGCATGTGAGTCTATATATATATATATATAATGTTGTAAATGTGAGACACTTTTCTACCTCCAAATGGTATTGTTAAAATTTAAAGGCAAGCAATTTTAAGAATTTGCTATACTAAAATTCTTAGACAGAAACTAATTCAAATGTTTTTCAAGTTCACACTTTATTTTGCCTGAGTTCTACACGTCCATAAATAACAGACTTTTTATGTCTATGATAAATGTTTCTATAAGATGTCCTAGAAATGTTCTGGCCAGTGTGTCTCAGTGGTTAAGAGTGTCGGCCCAAGCACAGAAGGGTCAAGAGTTCAATCCCTGGCCCTGATCTGAGCACACACGAGAGGCATCCAACCAATTGATATTTCTCTCACATAGATGTTTCTCTGTCCGTCCCCCTCCCTCACTCTTAAAAAAAAAAAAAAAAGCAGTGGGAAATAATATCCTTGGGAGAGGATTAACAAAAAGTAAATAAGAATAGATAAAAGTGTAATGTTGCCCTGGCTAGTTGTCTCAAGTGATGGAGCGTCAGCCCAGACAAGGGTGGCAGGTTTGAAGGGCACATACCTTGGTTGCCTGGACTGGGACCAGGGATTGAGCCTGAAACCTAGATATGTGCCCTTTGCCAGAACACAACCTGCAACCATTCTGTCTTCAGGCCAGCGCTCTAACAGCTGAGCCAAACTGGCTAGGGCCACTTTTTTAAAAAATGTTTTTACTGATTTCAGAGAGAGGGAGATAGAAACCTCAATGATGAGAATCATCTATCAGCTGCCTCCTGCATGCTCTGTACTGGATGGTGCCTGCAACCCGGACATGTGCCCTGACAGGGAATTGAATCGTGACCTCTTGGTTCATAGGTCAATGCTCAGCCAGAGCTATGCCAGCAGGGCAACAATACACTTTTAAACATTGTTAAAGCAAATTCAAGCTGAACCCAATAATAAAGTCTCTAGATCAGGAAACACGGGGGATATAAAGTTGACACCATGTAGATCAGTAAACATAGGACATTCAAGAAAACTGTCTTCTTGGGGGGAAAAAAAATCAAGGTTACAATTGTTGAGATTAAGAGACTAAAGGAACTTAACCAAATGCAATTTCTAAACTGTGATTGAAGCTGGTTTGGAAAAACTGGCTATGTAGGACTTTTTGATCCTCTCATTTAAGTGATTGATAAAGCCTCTATTCTAGTAGGTAAAAAGGCAACAAAACAGGGGTGCAAGAGCAAGATTAATAAGTCTTATCCTTTAGACAAGGCAAAATTATTTGTATTACCCCACTTACCTTTCCTTCATCAATCCCTTCAACCCATATTGTGAGAGAAATCCCCAATCTTTTACCTAGCTTACAGGGATGGGAATATCAGCAGAGATGAGAGAATCACAGGGGGAGTGGGTTCTTTCTAGTTCATAGCTCCTGGAAGATTCTCCAAGTTCAGAATTAGATTTCTTAGCTATTGGTTCTAGTAATTAGCTTGACTTCCCTACAAAACCTATTTTCATGTTGCACTTGCTCGGTAACTAAGGTCAATACAAATAAATGTTCTTATCAAAGGGTCTCAAAACAAAGGCTACTAGGCACAAATGCAGCCCAAAGAATGGTGTGAAGCAAAGTAGTTCTAAATATCTCATTTGCTATGTTTTGTTTTTGTACTTGAGGCCAGAAACCTTGGGGAAAAACAATCCCATGTACATGCACCACACCACCCCAACTCTAAATAGTACATATGACAACAGGTCTTCTGTTACATACTATGGTAGAAACCAAGATTATTAACATATTTAATGTGTTTAGTTAGCATCAGAGACAGCATGCTTAGGAAAAATAAAAAATGAAAGAGAAACATGTAAAACTGTATTCATAAGGAAATGAACCTGCCATGCCTTCTTTCTTGCCTGCTTTGGACTATTTGACAAAGTTTGAATTGGTACACAGCACAGCTGACATACCAACATCGTGGCACTGCAGTGATATACTATCACAAATTGACCAAACTCCACTTGAAGGATAAAAAATTCACAATAGATACAAGAAATCACATGACATTGTGAAGAGAAAAAAAAAAAAAAAATCGGGAAATTTTGCCACTAACTGTATTTAATTTAGTGGGGGGACAAAAAAGAATAGAGGACATAGGGTAGAAAGGACACTTGAGGTTCTAGGCTTTAGGTCGCTACACGTTTAAGCAAATGAACCTTCTAGTTAACTCACCTACAAAGTGAATTCTTTAAGCTAAATGATTTCCAAAGTCCATCTCAACACTAGATCAGATCTTAGAAAAAGAAAAAACAAGGAATCCAGTATTTCAGATCCTTGTAAAGCCCAGGAAAAATACGAAATGCTAAAACATAGCAATGGTATTACAACTATTCAGTATCAACAATGAACTAAAGGGCACTATTACAATGGCACAGAAAGAAAATTAAATCTTCTCTATATCCCTCAAAACGGACACCGAGGTAGTTAAGCCTATGTTTATATTTCTTCATTACTGAAGACATGACTGAGTTAATACACAAAAAAAAGTCCAAACTGTCAGCTTTCAGTACTCCACATTCCCTTCTTTAATATGGCATTTTGTACTATATACAGCAATGAAAATTTGAAACAAAAAGAACTTCAGTCAAACTCCCCTTCCTCCTCCAGCTTTATTGGATAGTTTAAAATTACATTTCTATTTTCTAGGACTTCAGTTGCTTTTTCCATCTGACTTTTAAAAACTGATTACATCAAATGAAACACAGTTGTCTAAGTGATATAGTATACAAAAATAACATCTTGATTTCTGTGAAAATGCATTTCTCTGCAATTCCTGAATAGCTCCAAATTATGCTTACTCTAAGCATAGATGTTTACTCTGGGTTTTAGATTTAGTCTTTGCAAAAAAATGTGTTCTAAACCTTTGCCATCACCATCTGCATATCCAGCATCAATGCTGCGTTAAGTTGTTCCTTTTTAGGCATTTATCCCGATTTTCCTCCCATAGACATTAACAGACATATTTGTCATTTTATTTTGTTTACTCCCACTCAACTGGATGTTCTATGTAGGGCCTGATAAAGATGTTACTTGATGTTACTTAATAGCTACTGAGGTCAGACAATCCAAGGCCATCATTATGCTAAAATTAAAGTTATTTATGGAAGCTCACAGACACTTCCAAAATTGGTTTTTACCTCCTACATGGGAACATATTTAACAAACCCAGAACGGGCTTACTGGTCTGATTCAATTCTTCCCATTCATCAATCCCTATTCACCAGTGGCATGGAAAGGGGGTTCTTTAACAAAGCATTATACATAACACCTCTACCAAACTAAACATAAACTTTTTTTGTAGTTAAATGCAGAAAGTCGATTTTTTTCCACCCCTTTCCTCCTTTTACATGGCAAGTAAAGCTCACTGGCCTGGGAGTAGCCTCTATCTGCCAACCTTTGGCCAGTGAAGAGGATTCAGAGAAAATAATACAACCATCAATCAGAAAAAGGAGGGGCGACAAAGGAAAATAATTAGGCTGTGGCCTCAATCGTGCATTCCCGTGCAAGGTGCCCTGATTCGCCACAGCGGTAACAGTTGACTTCACTTGTCTTGCTGCAGTTGATGGCTACATGACCAGTTTCACCACACCTAAAATAAATAAAAAATTTCACAATGGTGTTCAGAAAATGTAAAACTGTACTAAAGAAATAGTCATTGCACCCCGGGCTGGTTTGGCTCAGTGGCTGAGTGTTGACCTATGAACCAGGAGGTCAGGGTTCAATTCCCAGTCAGGGCACATGCCCGGGTTGTGGGCTCAGTACCCAGTTTGGGGCTTGCAGGAGGCAGCTGATCAAGGACTCTCTCTCATCATTGATGTTTCTCTCTCTCCCTCGCCCTTCCTCTCTGAAATACATAAAGTCATCGCAGAACAAAAAGCAATGACAAGTGAATCAACATATTTTTGTTTGCATGACACTAAGTCTTATCATTAACCCCTGATCTAAAAGCAAGAAGAAATTAGATAACAAAGCTACTCAATTGTGTAGCAAAACCACAAAATTAAAATTTTCACCAGAAGGGATAAACCAACATCAAAACCAAATTACAGGCCAAGATGTTATATCTTTATGCAAAATAATTTCTAGGATTTCACAGGTATGTACATCTCAAAGCTTTTACCATTCTTATTTTTAAACACTGAACTGATCCACAAGGTCATTCCATTTATAGCAAATTCATCTCTAAAACAGTATCTGCAATGAGCATTACCTGCAGCAACATTCTAACGACTTACCGATAGCACTTCACTTTGGTGCAGTCTTTCTGAATGTGTCCAAACTCTCCACACGAATAGCACTTCTGCTCGTCTGCGTGGTCACAGTCACGAGCCAGGTGGCCTGGTTTGCCACAGTTGTAGCAGCATTGCTCTCGCTCTCTCTTGGGCTCCTTGCAGTCCTTGGCAATGTGGCCACCTCTACCGCAGTTATAGCAGGCTTCAACAATAAGAAAAAGAAGCAGACCAAGACTATAAAACCTTTATAAAATGTTGCTGTGTTTTAAACCATACAAATAGGAAACCTCAAGAGTGGAAAATCTTTCCAATGCTTTGTGCATGCTCACCTCTCCAAGTTCTAGAAGGATATGAGAAGTGTTAAATACTTACCATCCTCCTGAAGATCACAATCCTTGGCAAGATGACCAGACTCACCACAGCGGTAACAGATGTCTGGAAGAGATGAGGAAACAAACTGGAAACCTATTTTGGGTAGAAACAAACAAAAACAAAAAATTTTAACAAATTAGACCAGTCTTGATACTAATGAATATTCTAGTACTTCAAAATTTTTTATTTGACAAAAATACCTCTATCCGAGGTAAAACCACCTCTGCCACGGCTTCTCATTCCACGCCCACGGCCTCCACCGGTAGGGCATTCCCGGGCCCAGTGGCCAGATCGTCCACACTTGAAGCACTCATTGCTGCTCATGGCTGCAGTCAGATCTTCAAAATATTAAAAATGAGAACATTTAACCACTTGAAATTATTTTTAGCTTTTATTCCCTTTTAGTATGTTTTTGGATAACTATTCTGGGGGGAAAAGCCAACAAATAATATTGCTTAGGAAAATAACCACACAACTATATGCTTAAGCATTATACACCTAATTATGAAATATATTAAAAGTGAATAAAGTAAAGCCTTATATATTTTCATATAATTGTTAAAAAAATAAGATTATGCATGTATAGATCAATACACAAAAGTTATTGATAGAGTGATGCAATTTTCAGCTTATCAATGAACACTCATTAAACAATTAGTAATATCTCATTCCAGATCCAACTTAAAGGACACATCTTCATGGTTGTTAAGTCAGTAAACATTATTTTGGGCAACTGGAAGTCATTTACTGGTAATAAAATTGGAATAACCCAAACCAATGGAGTTGTAGTGTGGATTCTGTGAGGGATAGGTGAAGAAAAATAATTTCTCTCTGTAACCTTAGCACCTAACAGTACCTAGTTATACTGAGCTCTTGCTTGAGTCTTTAGAAAGGCAGGATATAAATTTTCTCTACATAGAGGGTACAGTATGTTAAAAATATCAGAACAACAGCCCGGTTGGTGTGCTCAGTGGTTGAGTGTCGACCTATGAACCAGGAGTTCACGGTTCAATTCCCAGTCAGGGCACATGCCCAGGTTGCAGGCTTGACCCCAAGATGGGAGCCTGTAGGAGGCAGCCGATCAATGATTCTCTCTCATCATTGATGTTTCTATCTCTCTCTCTCCCTTCCTCTCTGAAATCAATAAAAATATATAAGAAAAACAACAAAGAAGTAAACCAACATGCTGATACCATCTAAAGAACTGGACCACTTATATTTTTTCTATTTTTCTCTTTTCAAATTTTTCTGTAATTTTATATTTAAAGCAAAACTCCTACCAAAGCAAGTGGATTTTATACTTTTTATATAACAATCTAAAAATAAACAGGCTATTCCTGGAACAAAATGGAATGTTGCAGGACAAATTCCTAGTATAGTGGCTTTTAAAAAGGGACCTAGCTAAAAATAATGTAACCTTTACATTGCCATACTTCCACATCTAAACATTTTTACCCTTAAATTCCAGTGTCAAGCAATACACCAAGTTTTTTAAATACCCTCTCAAAGCCAAGTATAATAAGCACCATGATCTAGCAAAACATACTGTTTCAATTAAAACGGACAGGATAGTGGAATCATCCAAACACACCAAAGCACCAAAAGTCAGTACATGGTACATACATGGTTCATCAAGTTGTAGAAAAATCTAGTGACCAAAAATTTAAGCTAATGTCGAGTTTCAAAAGCTTCCACTGTCATTTTTTAAAAAATGTCAGTGTCTACTTATCCTAACTCTGCAATCAGATGCAGTGTAAATTTTCAGAGGAATCTTTCTACCAACTCTTGCCACTTGTCATTATTTAAGAATCATGCAGATACATAATGTAAATTTCTAGTCAGGAGAAACCAGACAGTGAAGATTAAAAATGTTTTTTTGCAAAATTCGAGATTACGTTTGCTTTCTTTATTGATGTTAGTCTAAATCATGTAAAGTGCTAATTTCCACTTGAAAAAACAGAATGAAAAAATGAGTGGCAGATAAAAATGATCACAGAAAAAAAGCTGATTATGGTACTTCATCCTTCCCTCATTCCTATTTTCTTCATTTTGCAGTTTACAAAATGAACTGCAGTTTACAATCTTCTCCAATTTACAGTCAGACCAATTTGAGCACATTTACCTATTGCTCTCAATGAGTTCTTTGCACAAAAACAATCACTACCTTATACAAGGTAATCCAGGCAATTTGAAAATTCCCAAGTATTTTAAAATTTAATATTTAAACAAGATACTATCTTTTAGAAAACATGACAATTCAATATTCAACATGCATTTTTAAAACTAAAGAAATGGCCCAGTTGGCATGGCTCCGTGGTTGAGAGTCAACCTATGAACCAGGAGGTCACGGTTCGATTCCTGGTCAAGGCACACAACACACCCAGGTTGAGGGCTTGATCCCCAGTGTAGGTGAGCAGGAGGCAGCTGATCAACAATTCCCTCTCATCATTGATGTTTCTATCTCTCTCTCCCTCTCTCTTCCTCTCTGAAACCAATAATAAAAATATATTTTTTAAAAAACTGTTTAAAACTAAAGAAATGATAGTTTGAGCAACCCCCACTTTAAGACTGTTGCTTTAAAATAATCTATTTCATAATAGTAAAGTACAAGTAAAACATGTTATAATGAATTATCAGATTTTTGTCAGTGGAATAAAGTCAGTAGTTAAAATTTTAGGTTTACTTTCTGCACAGAAATATTAAAATTAAGCTACTCAATGACCGATTAACCTACATATAGATTTTTCATGAACTCTTTTTTTCTTCTCCATTCATGGGACCCAGATCCAAAATGAACAGAGAAAAAAGAAATGACAGGAAAAGTAGTATTTTGGAGAGCAGACAATTAGCTAAAGTAACTCTCAGATGAACAAAACACTCTATTTCCTCCTACCCGAATTCCTAACTGAAAGTTGGTCAAAATGTGATTTCTCTATGAACTACAATTTTAGGAAAAGCAGTATTTCTCCAATTAGATTGCAATTAAACTATTCTGCAAAACAGACATGAACAGTTTAGTGGCAAAAGCAGGACTTTATACACTGAAACTTGTTTTAGATGTTTTGTGTTCACATCAACAAATTTTATTCTCACATAAATTAAGGTTTTGAAAAAGCTCACTAGCTCCCTACCCGGTTTGGCTCAGTGGATAGGGCGTCAGCCTGTGGACCCCAGGTCTGATTCCAATCAAGGGCACATGCCTGGGTTGTGGGCTTGATCCCCAGTAGGGGGCATGCAGGAGGCAGCCAAGCAATGATTCTCGTCATTGATGTTTCTTTCTCTCTCTCCCTCCCTCTCTGAAATCAATAAAAATATATTAAAAATAACTAAATAAACCCACTAAATCTTAACGGTAAAGAAAACATTAATTTCATTAATATTTCAAAGACCTATCATCAGTAGGGCACATCCCAGTGGGGCTCAGGTAATGTGTATGCAACCTGCCTTCTCCCCTTTGGCTCAAACACAGCCAATCAGCTGGTCTACATTTTCATTCAGCTCCTTGTAATATATCTTCCTTACTTATTCCTAATATGTTTTAGAGCAGCAGTCGCCAACCTTTTGGACCTCACGACCACCAGTGGTCTGCAGACCACCAGTTGTCGACCATTTTAGAGTCATGCTGCTTATCCTGGCGGGGTGGGGGTTGGGAGAGATCCCCTATCCCAATCATCATATACAGATTGCATTTAGCCAAGAGGTCTTTAAAGAATTTCATGCTATTCCTTAGGAAAACTAGAGACAGTAAAGTAAGACAGAACTGAGACTTCAGGCTTCGTGATTCTCAAGGCCTATGACTGCTCTTGGCTAGAATTTTGCTGCACTGTCCTGCCTCTGCCCCCTCCACCTGTCACAACCTTTTCCAACCTTCAAGGGCCAACTTAAATGCCAACTCTATAAAAAAAATCTGACATCTCCCAGCCTGGAACTCTCCTTCCTATTAAGACCCAGGACAGTTTGTTAATATCTGTCTGATGGCACTACCATATTTGCCTTTTATCACATTCCTTTAGGGCAGAGACCAAGTAATGCATTATTGAATCATCACAACACTCCATGATTATCCTTTAGTAGTTATATAACTCAGTATTTTAACTGCTTTTGGCCAGGGGTGGTGTGTGTATGTGTGTGTGTAAGGCCTAACAGTCATTTGCTAAATGAAACAAATTGTGTTTCTTGTATAGACCCAATCCAATCTAATTGAGTACTGACAATAAAATACCTAAATTCTTGCTATCAAAAGTCACTGTACCATTAGTTTAAAGCAGCAATTTCCAACCTTTTTCAACTAATGGCACATGTAAAATAATTACTAAAATTCTGCAGCACACCAAAAAATATACTAATTGAAACAGGTATTGCATGTTTTAAAAATTCTCAGGGACTAGCTGGTTTGGCTCAGTGGATAGAGCTTCAGCCTGCGGACTGAAGGGTCCTGGGTTGGATTCCGATCAAGGGCACATGCCCTGGTTGTGGGCTCAATCCCCAGCAGAGGGCATGCAGGAGACAGCCGATCAATGATTCTCTCATCATTGATGTTTCTATCTCTCTCTCCCCCTTCCTCTCTGAAATCAATAAAATATATAAAAATTCTTAGGGTACACCAGCTAAAAAATTGCTAGTTTAAAGCAACAATGTCTTTTCAATTAGGTACCCATTAAGGATGGACTACCACCACTCTAAACTCAAGAATATTTCAGACTATCTAATAAAATCTCCTATGTAACAGAAACTTTTCACTCCATGTTACTAAAAAGTTAGCAGCCAAGCCAGGACCCCTAACTTGCCACCTAGGCTCTTCCTATTACCCCAAGAATTCACAGCCTCAGTAATATTTTACAGAATGCTACAAAACACACATACATGCTAACTTGTAAGACAAAATACAGCTATTTTCACTGTTGTCAGGCAGTTAAGAGAGCACATATTTTCTTCCTTTTGCTGCTAAAAATCATAGCAGTATCTATACCAATGTATCCTTACACAGCAAGATTTGGGGACCATAAGTAACTCTGGATTAACCATCTGACCCAGCTTAAGGATCTGTTTGCTGTGTTACCTCAGGCACTTGACCCCCTCTCCTGTCCTTATTTGGAAAAGGATGATAAAACTGATCTGTGATGAGAATTGTTGCTAGGTGTCTAGTGCTTAATAGATTCTAAATTTTAAAAACTGCAAGGGTTTATATCCTCTGCTTATATAGTTTCTTTTCCATTTCTCCCCCAATTAAGTTAGACTGCTTAAAAGTAGATAGAGCTCAGTCTAATATCTATATAGCAGGCTTAGAGCAGGCTAACTCTGCATATACTCAACTCTCCCATCTCAAGTCTACTTCCAGAATGGAATGAAGAGAATTATAGCCCTAGCTGGTTTGGCTCAGTGGATAGAGCTTCAGCCTGCGGACTGAAGGGTCCTGGGTTTGATTCTGGTCAAGGGCATATGCCTGGGTCGCTGGCTTGATCCACAGCAGGGGGCGTAGAGGAGGCAGCCGATAAACGATTTTCTCTCATCACTGATGTTTCTGTCTCCCACCCCCTTCCTCTCTGAAGTCAATAAAAATATATTTTTTAAATGACTTGGGCTTAATGTGATTTAATCAGTTATGCCCAACTTAAAAAAACGAGAATTATAAATGACTTCATGTTTTCAACAGATTACCTGCTTTCATTTCGATTTTTGTGTGTTAAATTTTCATGACAGAAACCACACCTAAAGATGGTAAGAGCACAGAGAAATCAAGCAACAGTACTAAAAGCAGCCAAGATACTGCTTGAAAAGATTGAAGATTCACTGTGAGGGGCCATGTACTGTAAACTAAGAGACCTATTTTACAGGTTTTGCACTCATTTAGGCTTTAAGATTTAAATCCTGGTATTGGTATCAAAACACAAATGGTTATACTTATTTGTCTTCATTAATGTTAGTAACTGAACCATATTTTTGGTTCTAAGAACAAAGCCAGTAAACTACTTAAATCTTAACAGTACATGCCCAAGACTAACAATGAGTTCCATAATTCATTCCACAAATACATTAAAAAAAAAAAGAAAAGTAGCAAAAGGAAAGTGTGTATGTGTGTGTGATCTGGCTAGCTTTATTTTTCTATGATTTTCCTAACACAGCTATATATACTCACATATGCTCTATCTCTAGTTATTTTAACCTTAGGTTTATCCCTGACTCATCCAACATTGTTGACCTAATTGCATTTAGACCACAGCAGAGCTTTAGTCCCATGAATGTACCCACTCATTTTTATGCTCTAATGAATCAGTTTAGTGTTCCAACAAGTTACTGAAACACTTCAGACTATTAGCAAAAACATACTACAGATGATAAGCTCGAAGGAAGTTACATTGTATATTACCTGCATTCTGACCAGAATAATGGAGAACAAAGTACAAAACTGGGAGCAATTCTATGTTCTTATCCTGGTTCCTGCATTTACTGCATGACCTTGATTAGTATTTACATATACTGCTGTCTGCTCTCGTTACCCCGAAGGGTTTTAATTAATAGCTAAATATCTACTATGAGTCAAGGGTTAATAAACACGTTATCTATAATGCTCACAACCCTGCAAGTTATGTACTCTTGCTCCCATTTTACTGACAAAGAAACTGGAGATCTGAGACCAAGAGACTTACTCAAAGCCTTATACTGTAACTAGAAAGTTCTCAAGTCAGCATTTCAAGTCTTCTGCAGAGTCCTTTGCTAGGGTTAAGTGGTAATAAAGTACAGGAAGAATATACCAATTCACTCCCTACTTCAAAAATATTATACAGGCCGGAACCGGTTTGGCTCAGTGGATAGAGCGTCGGCCTGCGGACTGGAGGGTCCCAGGTTCGGTTCCGGTCAAGGGCATGTGCCTGGGTTGTGGGCACTTCCCCAGTGGGGGATGTGCAGGAGGCGGCTGATCGATGTTTCTCTCTCATCGATGTTTCTAGCTCTCTATCTCTCTCCCTTCCTCTCTGTAGAAAATCAATAAAATATATTAAAAAAATATATATATATTATACAGCATATTACTGCTATATAGCAAATAACTGTAAACCACATGTTCACAAATTTTAATGCAGTTATCTGTTCTAAAGTTCTACATTTAAAATATACTTCAAAACTCTACATTTAAAAATCCACAGCCATAAATGAATTTATTCACAGTGTACCATTACACAGCTTTCCTGAATTTTAAGCCAAGACAGATTTTCTTAACCTTCAAGGTATAACTTAAAGAGTGCCACCACGGACCCAAAGACTAGCAACCTGATTTCTTTTTTAATTTATTGATTTCAAAGAGAGAGAGAAGTTAATTTTTTGGTTGCTACCTGTATGTGCTCTGACCGGATATCAAACGCACAACCTTGCTTATTGGGATGATGCTCTAACCAACCTACGTACCCAGCCAGGGCTCGCGGCAACCTGATTTCACTCACTAATGCTCTCATTTGCAATTATGGAACACCAGGTAATCACTGCACTATACCCTCATACTTCTAATTAAGACTCCATTGGCTTACAACTTGAATTTTGGTGGCCACAAGCTCTCATTTTATTCCAGAAGCTTTTTACTTACAACATGAAAATGGTGCAGTTTACTCCAGTCTCCTTACTGCAACAGCATCTGACACTGCCAGAATAGTTCTATTAAGTAAGATGGTATAGAAAGAGCATTCTCCACATAGCAGGCCAGGATGCCTTGGCATCAGTCTCCTGGCTCTCCACTTACTGTCAGGAGGCCATGAAGAGGAAAGGAGCCAATATTAAAAAAATAAAAAAACTCTCACTTCTGCAGGGGAAAAAGCAAAAGCAAAATCTCTTGTGGTCAAGTGTTTAACCAACAGATCTATTTTTCCAATTACAGGAACACCTCATATACATTGTAGGTTTGGTTCCAGATCACAGCAGTAAAGTGTTTTTAATCTTTTTGCTGGAGGGTCTTGTTTTCTTTTATATATATGTATTATATATATATATATATATATATATATATATATATATATATATATGTATTTTTTTATTGATTTCAGAGAGGAAGGGAGAGAATAACATCAATGATGAGAATCATCCATCGGCTGCCTCCTGCACGCCCTCCACTGGGGATCTAGCCTGCAACCCAGGCATGTGACCTTGACTGGAATCGACCCAGGACCCTTCAGTCTGCTCTCTCCACTGAGCCAAACCATCCAGGGCGGGTCTTGTTTTCAATTTGTAAAAATCATAACATCTGCTGCTATACAGTGACTTGCCATAAAATGAGGTATGCCTTAAGTCGAATTGTGGCTCTATTGCTTGTAGCACTGATTTGGTACCTTCCCATGTACATACCACATATTCTTATTAGATTTTAAAAGATAAAAAAAGAATAGTCATAAAATCACATTACAAAACCATTTATGATACCTTAAAAAAGGTTTCACTCTGCCTGTTCCAGGTATTCAAATGCTGGTGTAAAAACTGACCCTTGATTTTCCACCAATTTGGCTCCTACGGTTAGCTTTTTTAAAAATACTGTTGCCAAGAGTTGCAATTTAGAAAGAAAAATTCTTTGTCCACCTCTTGGGATCTAATACATTATTCCTTTTATATTCCAGCACAGAGCTCCCTGAAGGCAAGAATCAGGTTCAACAAGCTAAAGAGCATGCCCCGATGTATGTGGCACTTCGAAGGTGTTTGATTAAGCCATAATCAGTGATTTTTTAGAAGTATTTGAAAATAATTGCTTTTTGGGGGGCGGGGGGGGGGGGGGCAAAGAGGTAGGAACTTCATTCCATACATTTTTTAAAACCTTCAAATCCTAACTTGCAATTTATGGTGCTTAAGCAAAAAAGGAACAACGCTGTTGATTTAGTTGATTAGAGAGATAGCGTTGAGGAAATTAACTGGTTATGTTTCTCTCTAAAACTGGGTCATACAACTGGAAAAAAGAAAAACCTATTTTAAAAAACTTGAAATTTGGGGGCAAGATGATGTAATTAATCCTCCTTCACCTTAAAAGAAACAAAAAATGAAAACAGACTTTTAGACACTATCTGAAGTCACAATGAGCGATGTTTTCTTTTTCTAAGACCCCTTCACCCCCCCCCCCCCAAATGTCACTTCCTTGGAAGTGCCCCGTGTGTCTGAGGCCACGTGGTTAACATGTGGCAACAAGCAAAATCCTTACCCGTCATACAATTAACATCATGAGAACCCAAATGCGGGCCACGATGCCTTTCACGTTTGGAAAATCTAGACGGAGGCTGGCTAATCAACCACGTCTCACTGTTAGATTCAACAGTATCGGTTTCCTTAATCCAATGAACGATGCTATGATTTTGGAGGTTTAGCCATTTGTTCCGCTCTGGTAATGAGATTTTTTTTTAAAGGCCCCTCTAACTTAAATAGTGTTGATTCGTGAAAGCGAGCCCTAACTGCCCCTTTTCGAAGTGTAACGTAAGACAAGTACATTAAGGCTTGGCTATAAAAATTCAAGAGTCGGGAAGCTATCCAGTATGGAGAGTGTGATTCCAGGCTTTCGGGCCTCCCCGCGGAGAGGACCACCCCCCACATGCCACAACTTCCTCCAGGACCCTTTCCTGGGCCCACCCCGCTCCCCTGGCACATGGCCCGCCGGCCCATTACACCAGCACGTGGCCTGCATTAAGGGCCCAGCCCCATCCCCCTCCCTCCGCACTGAGGCCTTTTCCCACCACAAGGCCTCCTTTGAAGAAGTTCCCGCCAAAACGACCCTCCGTCCCGCAGCCCGAGACCCTCGAAGGCTCGGAGCCTCGGTCCCAAGAGCGCACGAGCCAGGGCCTCGTTGGCTGTAAAGGCTGTGGCCTGGGGTGCGGCCTTCGCCCCGAGAGAGGCCACGACGCGCGGGGAGCCAGCTTCCCAGGACGGAAGGAAGGGCGGGAGGGTACCCCGACTGCAGGAGGCCGGAAACTTGGCCCGGAGACGGCGGGGGCAGCCGAGTTTCCCGCCTGACGCAGCAGCGGAAAAGGCTCGAGTGAGGCCGCCATCGCCGCCTCACCGCTCCCTGCCCTCTTCGTCCGCCTCGGACACGGGCCCGCAGCGCGGCTTTCCCCTCCCCTCGCTCCCGATCCTCACCTTCTGCGTCTGGGCAGACCCGCCGCGACGGAGAATGCGATGCAGGCCGAGGGAAGCGGCTCGCAAGGTAGCGGCTGTTTATTTTCAGGAGGGTCCTTGCCTGCGCCACACGCTGGTCTGCACACGGCCCCACACACGCCGCTGCGCACGGCTCTCCGCCGCCTCGCCCACGCGGCCAATCAGTGCGCACGGCGCGGGCGGCCAATCAGAGCCTCTCGCTGGGAAGACGGCGCAGCCCGAGGGCGGGACGGGGCCGCGCGGGGCTGTTTTCGTCCGCGCCCTTCGGTCTTTCCGGCAGCTCTCCGCGCGCGCGGCCCTTATTTCCCGACTTTCCGGTCGCCGTCCCCTCCCGCGGCCTTCTCGCTGATTCCACGCCCCGCCGGGCCGGGGGGAGGGGTGGCCAGCCTGTGTGTCCCGGCCTCGGCGATCTGTCCCATCCGCTCGCGAGGAGGGACGCCAGGGGACGGGTCTGTGATGAGCGTGGGCCCGGGACAAACTCCTTCCTCTCCGTGGGCTCCGGAAAGAGTGTCGGCCCTTCGACCCCTGCCCTGGCCGCGCCTTCAGAGGCGGGCCCCAGTCCGCGATCCATCAGTCTGGGGGGAAGTGGTCTGTCTTGTCACAAGAGGCTGGGGCTGTCGGCCGCAGGCCCTGAGGTGTGTTGTAGTGTTTGTGAGCCAGGGCAGCGCCCGGAACTGCCTGCTTTCACCTGTGGGTCCCGCATACCCGCCTCTAAGTCAGTGGCCGACCAGGGAAAGGCGCCAGGTTGGGGAAGGTGCGAAGATAGAGGATGGCACTGAGGCTTACCGCCTCCCAACAGACCTGGTGCCCGGTTTAGAATATTTATGAACGTTCCCTGCGACCGAAAGGTGGAAGGAAGAGTGAGTGCTAGGGGCTCCATCTAGCCTGGGCTTTCACAGCCAGAATTGATTGGCCTTTAGACCTGGTGTTTTCTCCAAAAGAGATTGCATATATATATATATATATATATATATATATATATATATATATATATTCATAGGTACTGTTAAGATGACATCAACTTAAGTTGTTTAATGTGAACTAAAGAATTAGAGAGTCTTGCATAATTTTCGTGTAATGAAAAAGGAAAGGCCCCGCCTGCGTGGCTCGGTGGCTGAGCATCGACCTACAAACCAGGAGGTCACGGCTGGATTCCCAGTCGGGTCCCATGCCCGGGTTGTGGGCTCAGTCCCCAGTGTGGGGCGTGCAGGAGGCAGCCCATCGAAGGTTCTCTCTCATCATTGATGTTTCTTTCTCTACTCACTTCCTCTCTGAAATCAATAAAAATATATTAAAAACAACAACAACCAAGTGTCATCTCCAGCCTCTTGAACTTTAAAAGGTCCTGGAAGTACTATAGTCTCTTACACACTTAAAATGCAGCTTGAGATCAGTATGCAACCCATGTTGTTGGCTGGTTTATCCCAGCCATGTCCATTTTATCCTTTAGTGACTATCCTATTCTTTGCCCTAGTTTCAACTCATTGAATCCTTCCCGCCTCAAGGTAGTGTGGCTTTTGAAATCATGTTTGTGAGGAGACAGTAAAGTAGTTAAGAGCACAGATATTAAGGGTCAGGTATTAAACCTGGGTTCAAATCACTAGGGCTTACTTAGTTATTGTAAAGCATTTAACAGATTGTCAACATAAAGAGGGAATGGACTTTAATTTTTAAAAATATTTTTAAGTTGAAGTCTTGAGACCTGCTTTTTAAAAAAAAATTTAAATATTTATTTCAGAGAGGAATGGAGAGGGGAGAAGCAGAGATGAAACATCAATGATGAGAGAGAATCATGGATCGGCTGCCTCCTACACACCTGACACGAGATCAAGCCAGCAACCTAGGCATGTGCTCTGACTGGGAATCAAACCATGATCTCCTGGTTCATAGGTCCATGCTCAACCACTGAGCAACACCGGCTGGGCAAGGGAATGGACTATTTTTAAAGACTAATGGTCTTTTTAAAATTTTTGTTGACTAACACAATTTAAACTTAACATTTTAAAATTCAGAATAAAAAGGCCCCATTTCCAATAAGATTGAATTGTCTAGCACTTGATGTATTGAGTTGTAACACGGGAGTTACCAATAATATAACTGTTTTGTTACCAATAAGCTTACACAGCTTTATAGATTTCCCCTCTCCGACTGATTAATATTTATAATATCTTGAGGTAAGGAATAGTAAGTATAACTGCAGACATTTTAGTAGTGCTTTCCTAAGTGAGTCAGTGTAATGTGTCAAAGGTTCAGAAATAGCCAAAATAAAACCAAAGGGTCACTGAAGTAGTAATTGGTAAAAATTTACAGTGCACATGCCAAAAAGACAGTTTATAAACTAGGAGCACTCAAATGAGCTGCAGGGATTTACCGTTACAAAGCAGCTTATGCAGTGAGAAAATCGTGTTTTTGCAGTGATTGGTAATTAAGCTGAATTAATGACTAAACTGGTTTTATCTGCTCAGGGAGTCTTCAATGTTGGTCTCTGTTTGCCTTTGAGTTTAACAAGTGCAAGAGGCTAGGTAGGCAGTCCACCTTGGGTGCATCCATGCCATACTAGGAAGACAAGTTAAAATTGTCTTAAGAAACATAAATTAATATTTCCTGGCTTGACTTTTGTTTACAATTACAACCATAGAGCTACATCAATGTTTGCTATTCAAGGACGAATGTTCCTAATATTTTTTTTAATGAGGGTGGGTGTGAAATAGAGACACTGGACATAGTGTTCTTCTATAGGATTTAAAAGACTTAAGTAGAAGGAATGGAAATATAATATAATCTTTGCTGCTTGGCTTTGGGAGTAGTAATAGCTAATGGCTCTTCTCTACCTGGCATCCGGCTTTCCATAATGACTATTATTAATAGAACCAAAGTCATCATGAGGCAGTCTGACTATCTCCAGAGAAGGTCTATGATGGGATTTAACTCCATTTACTCGTGCTGCCTGGATATGCCCTGGGGTACACCTATTCACAGAGACATTTAAAAATAAGAAAGAAAAAAAATCGCTCCAACCGGTTTGGCTCAGTGGATAGAGCGTCAGCCTGCGGACTCAAGGGTCCCAGGTTCGATTCCGGTCAAGGGCATGTACCTTGGTTGCGGGCACAACCCCAGTAGGGAGTGTGCAGGAGGCAGCTAATTGATGTTTCTAACTCTCTATCCCTCTCCCTTCCTCTCTGTAAAAAAATCAATAAAATATTTTAAAAAAAAAAAAAAAGAAAGAAAGAAAAAAAATCCACTAAAAAGATAAACTGCCAACTGTATTTGAAGAAAGGTTCCTGTTATATTTTCCTCCTCTGTAAATTTGGCTGTTTTTTAAAATATATTTTTATTGATTTCAGAGAGGAAGGGAGAGCGAGATAGAAACATCAGTGATGAAAGAGAATCAATAATCTGCTGCCTCCTGTATGCCCCACACTGGGAATCAAGCCCGCAACCTGGGCATGTGCCTGTGACGGGAATTGAACCTGGGACCTTTCAGTCCATAGACCAATGCTCTATGCACTGATCCAAACTGGCTAGGGCAGTAAATGTGTTTTATCCCCCTCCTCCCCTCGTGTTCAGTCTTACCCAGTTATTGTGCTCAACAATGTAGTGATTACAAAGGTGACTAGTTAAGTCACAGGCCTTGCCCGTAATCTTGTAGGATGACAGGGCCATAAGAAAGTATTAAGAGAACCAACTAAAATGCTATGATTCAGCATGATTCAGGATTTCTTAAAATTCGTACCAGTTGAATAGCAATACTTGCCAACTCTTAATTTCTGCTAAAGAGCTCAACTGCATAGTGTATGCCTTAGCTTCTGCTGATAAAAGGAAAGGAAATGGTATATATCCTTTAAAACTCCTCCATGTCTTATCTCAGCCAGCAGGAAAATAGTCTGTGTGACTTGGAATGTTTGCAGCTAAGTTTAAGAAAAATAAATTGCTTCCACCTATCCTGCCTGCTTCTGAAGCAGAAACATAGTTTACTAAGCTAAATCCTGAAATAGGCATCAGTTATACTAATAAATAGCTAATAGTATAAAGTTTTATAACAGTGCCTAGCATAGAGTAATATCTACTCGTGTTATCCATTATGATTGTTATTGTTACTTATTGAGCGCTTACTATATGCCAGGCATTGTTTATAGCCTCTTTATTTTATTATTCTATTTTTAAATATGTTTTTTATTGATCTCAGAGAGGAAGGGAGAGAGACAGAACATCAATGATGAGAGAGAATCGTTAATCAACTGCCACCTGCATGCCCCCTACTGAGGATCAAGCCCAAAATCTGGGCATGTGTCCTGACCATGATGTCCTGGTTCAAATGTTGATGCTCAACCACTGAGCCACACCAGCCAGGCTATAACCTTTTGATATGTTTTCACAAAATCCCCATGAGGAAAAAAGTCCAGAGGATTTAAGTAATCTGTTAAAGGTAATAGAGTAAATAAATGACAGGACACACTTCAAACAGAGGCAGAATGCTTAAACACAAAGCTTCCAGCGTCCCAGTAGTTACTGAGACCTAATCCTACAATTTCCCATTGACTCCTTAAAATGATATGTAGGGAATGCTAACTAATGATAAGGAAAATGTGAAACACTGATGAATAACTTAGCATTCCACCCTGATCTGTGTGGCTCAACTGAGCTTCAACCTATGAACTGGAGGATTGCTGGTTCGTTCTGGTCAGGGCACATGCCCAGGTTTCGGCCCAATAACTATTCTTTTTTTTTTAATTATTGTTTTATTGCTTAAAGTATTACAAAGAGTATTACATATGTCTCCTTTTTTTCCCACCCTTGACAACCCCTGACCTCCCCTACCCCCCAGTGTCCAATAACTATTCTTAAAAAAATAACTTAGTGTTCCATGTTGACTTTGCCCTCTGTGACCTCAAATTGAAACTGTCTCTACTGCTGCAAACTAACTGGTAAGAGAAAAACTTTATTTGCAAATAATTTTAAAGTAAAACTACCCATTCATTTTCATTTATTTATTTTGTCCTCACGTGAGAGAGAGTAAAAGGAGGGAAGGAGCGAGTGGGGGGAGAGAGAGACATCCATTGATTAGCTTTCACAGGCGCCCTGACCTGGGTGGGGATCAAACTTGCAACCCAGGTACATGCCCTTGATAGGAATTAAAGCGGGCCAATGCTCTAACCACTGAGAAACTCCAGCTAGGAAGATGCATTCATTTTTCAAAAGTAATTTCTTATTAAGCACTTACATTATTGAAACTTTGAATAGGTAGGAATAGAAAAATAACGTGTTTAAATCATTTCCAAATACTATTTTGACAGGATGTCTTAAATTATTCTTTGAGACAGTATTATAAAATGTACAATTTTATCATGTAGCTCTCATAATTTACAAAATAATGTAATTGATTTTCAAAGATTAAATTGACAGCTCATATTATTGGGTGAATTAGAATCTAAGATCAAGACAAGAATATTTAGTCTAATCTCAGAGTATTTAGTCTAATCCCCTCATTTTAAATGAGAATAGGAGACCTATAGAGTTGCAGAGTTCCTACAAGTCCCAAAAAGAACTGATTTTTTTTGTTGCATTTTTTGGACCCGTGTTTTTAACCCACATATCATAAGGGACTGTTAGCTATACTCATAACCTGATTAATCCAATCAATTGCAGTGGTGGTAAGAAAAGGAGAGTCAAAATCTAATCTATACATTTGTTTCCTATATCTCCAGCCCTTTTCTTTGGAAATTTAAACAAATGGACATTTTGTTTATAAATTAATCATGTGTTTGGAAAGGATGAATCAGTAATCAATTTCTCAATCTTGAGAGCTGTACTCAGACTTCAATTTAAGGAACATTAACTTTAGACTGTAAATTTTTTTGCTAGGAAAATATCTTTCAATTATGCATTGTAACTACAAAAGAGAACATTTGAATTTATATACCTGGCAATAGAATGGCTTTTAAGCAATTCAAATATTAGAGATACAGCTAATGTTCCCTTTAACCTTCTTCACCCCAAGTCCCACATTTTTTCTTTCCTCCTGATATAAAAATTGTGTATATCCTCCTGGTCTATTTTATATGTATATTAAAAATTATTTATATATAAATACATATCAAACCCTACATGAACAATTAAAATTTTACATAAATAGTATATCTGTTTACTAACTTGTGTTCCCTTACATTTACAAGAACATAATATCTTTATGTTCTTTGTCTGGCTTTGTCTATTTTCTGCTGTATTTCCAGGTTCTAGAACAGCTACATATACAGGAGAGGCATTTAAATATTTTCTGAATAAATAAATATCAATCTGTACTTTGCTTCTCAAGTTTGATATTGTGCTTCTTTTTTAAAAATCCTCATCCAAGGATATGCTTATTGATAGAGAGAGAGAGAGAGAGAGAGAGAGAGAGAGAGAGAGAGAGAGAGATGCCTTGACCAGGTTCAAACCCTAATCCTAGGTATGTGCCCTGACTGGGAATCAAACCCACAATATTTCAGTGTACTGGATGACACTCCAACCAACTGAGCCACACCAGCCAGGGCTGATATTGTTATATATATCTCTACACTAATAAAAGAGAGAAATGCAAATTGGTGTCACTCCGCTACACCCACCAGCCAATCAGAGCAACTATGCAAATTAACCCAACAAAGATGGTGGTTAATTTGCATACGCAGGCGCAGAGGAGTGAAGACTGAAGAGACTTGGCTTCTCTGCTGTGGCCGGACCAAAGGCCTGGGTCCCGGGTGCCAGAGGAAAACTGGTGCCAGCAGCCAGGGGAAGGAAGACTTATTGCGTGAATCTTCGTGCAACGGGCTTCTAGTATACATATATATCTTATCTAGTTCACTATTTTTTCTGCTGTGTATTATAAATATATTATATTGTATTTAGCCATTCACCTGTTGGAGGACATTCATGTTTTGCTATATGGACAATGTTGTAATAAGCACCCTTGTATACAGGCCTGCTCAGGACATGTGGAAGAGTCTCCCAGAGTATACAAACCCAGAAGGAAAATGGCTGGGGCAATGAAAGGTGTGTATTTTAAATATCTCTGGTTGTCTGCCATATTACTCTCAAAAGTGACCATACCAAATTATACTCTCAGCAGTGGATAAGTGCATCATATTTTTGAAATTTTTTTTTTTTTTTTAATATATTTCATTGATCCTTCACAGAGAGGAAGGGAGAGAGATAGAGTCAGAAACATCGATGAGAGAGAAACATCGATCAGCTGCCTCCTGCACATCCCCCACCGGGGATGTGCTCGCAACCCAGGTACACGCCCTTGACCGGAATCGAACCCGGGACCCTTCAGTCCGCAGGCCGACGCTCTATCCACTGAGCCAAACCGGTTTCGGCATATTTTTGAAATTTTTGCTAACACTCTATATTGTGAGATTAATTTTTTGCCAATCTAATGGATGAAATAAGCTGTCTCCTTTTTGTTTGTTTTTATTGAGATAATAGTAGATTCACACATAGTTGAAAGAAGTAATACCAAGAGATCCACATATCCTTTACCCAATTTCCCCCAATGGTAACATCTTGCAAAAGTATAGTATAATATCACAACCAGGATATTAAAATCGATACAGCCCACCAATTTTGTTCAGATTTTCCCAATTTTACTTGTATTCTGTGTGTGTATTTTATTCAGTTCTATACAATTATATCTCATATGCATGTAGGTCTGTACTCAAGGTGCAGAACAGTTACACCACCACATGATTCACTCCTAATTGCCCTTTTACAGCCACCCTACTTTCCTCCCACCCTCTCCTTCGTTCCTAATCCCTGTTCTCCATTTCCAAAATGTTGTCCTTTCAAAAATGTTACATAACGGAATCATGCAGTATATGACCTTTTATGATTGAGTTTGGTCACTCAGCATGCTTTCCTGGAGTCATTGAGTTGTGTGTATCAACAGTCCATTCCTGACACAGACAATAGGGTGCTGAAGACCTGGGGCAGGGGTGGGCTGGAGGGAGTGAATGGGGGGGGGGGGGAAGAGGACATATGTAAAACAATAAAGATTTATTTAAAAACAAAAAACAGCCAAAACCGGTTTGGCTCAGTGGATAGAGCGTCGGCCTGCAGACTGAAAGGTCCCAGGTTCGATTCCGGTCAGGGGCATGTACCTGGGTTGCGGGCACATCCCCAGAAGGAGATGTGCAGGAGGCAGCTGATCGATGTTTCTCGCTTATCGATGTTTCTCTCTATCCCTCTTCCTTCCTCTCTGTAAAAAAATCAATAAAATATATTAAAAAAAAAACAAAACAAACAGTCCATTCCTTATTATTGAATAGTGTTCCATGGTATGGATGGGCCAGTTTGTTTAACTATAATCCATGGAAAGATTCATATTGTTTCCAGTTTTGGGCTATTAAAAATACAACCATGTCAGAAAGCCAAGAGACATATGAAAACATGCTCAAAGTCACTAATCATCCGAGAGATGCAAATCAAAACAACAATGAGGTACCATCTCACACCTGTCAGACTGGCTATCATCAACAAATCAACAAACGACAAGTGCTGGAGAGGATGTGGAGAAAAAGGAACACTTGTGCACTGCTGGTGGGAATGCAGACTGGTGCAGCCACTATGGAAGAGAGTATGGAGTTTCCTTAAAAAACTGAAAATGGAACTCCCATTTGACCCTGTGATCCCACTTCTAGGAATATATCCCAAGAAACCAGAAACACCAATCAGAAAGGATATATGCACCCCTATGTTCATAGCAGCACAATTCACCATAGCTAAGATCTGGAAACAGCCTAAGTGCCCATCAGTAGATGAATGGATTAGAAAACTGTGGTACATCTACACGATGGAATACTATGCTGCTCTAAAAAGGAAGGAACTCTTACCATTTGCAACGTCATGGATGGAACTGGAGAGCATTATGCTAAGTGAAATAAGCCAGTCAATGAAGGAAAAATACCACATGATCTCACTCATTCATGGATAATAGAGACCATTATAAACTTTTGAACAATAATAGATACAGAGGCAGAGCTGCCTCAAACAGATTGTCAAACTGCAGCAGGAAGGCTGGGGAGGGTTGCGGGGCAGGAGGTAGGGGGGTAAGAGATCAACTAAAGGATTTGTATGCATGCATATAAGCATAACCAGTGGACATAAGACATTGGGGGATAGGGGAGGCTAGGGGACTGTCTAGGGCGGGGGGATAAAATGGACACATATGTAATACCCTTTGTAATACTTTAAGCAATAAAAATTAAAAAAAAAAAATACAACCATGAACATTCATGTACAGTTTTGGGGTGTGAACATGAATTTTCATTCATTATCTCATTTTTTCAATTAGCATTTCCCAGATTACCAGTGAGGTAATATATTTTAGGCTATTCAAGTTTCTTCTTTTGAGATGGGCCAATTTTGCTCACTTTTTCTTCCATTGGATTATTGCCTTTTTCTTACTGAATTGAAAGAGTTCTTTATATGTTCTGGATACCAATCCTTTGTCAGTTATACAAGATTGTACGAGTTGACATTTTGGTGATCGTTGTTTTTCAAAGTGATGTGAAGTTTAGGGATAAAGAATTTCTGAAACTTGGATTTGGATTGTTAATGAAGGGACAGAGGAATTTTATTCAGGGAATGCCATTCAGAGCTGTCTTCATTGAGTTTGAGGAGACTGCTGCACTCCCACACTTTGTACCATCACTTTGCATCTACTAAATGCCACAATATGCTTAAATGGTGCCATGTTGAATGCTAGGCAAAACATAGCAAAACTTCTTCCTGCTTCAGGACAGATGCCATGAGCCTTTAGATTATTTTTAAAATCTTTTTGGTGAGCCTTTAGATTTGCTTTTAGCAAACCCTTTGCTTCATTTTGCAGGGGGGTGGGGGGGTGGGGAGGCATTTAGGTGTATTCACTGCATCACAAAACCATAGGGTGTTTTTTGTTTTTAGCATTTTGACCAGCCCTCAGAAACTGCTGACATCATGATGTACTCCTTCACTGGTGTTTCCATTTCCCCGGCACTGCAGCCAGAATTTAGAATCCTGACTCACCCTTTAGCCGGCCGCAGAGAATGCTCATTATTCTGGTATGGTCAGTGCTCACAAAGTGACTTTGAAAGGGGAAGTCGTTTTTGAACAAGCTAAAGTCAGTACGATTTCAGGTAATAGTTTTTTTCTTTTCTTTCTCATCTGCTTATTCTTTCTCCCTTGATAGAAGTAGAAGCCACACTTCTGCAATCCTGGCCCCAAAGCTGTGGATTATACACACTGGCCTGGGCAGTAGTGTCCTGAGCTCATGAGCTGTCTTTCCCATTTGCACTGAGAGCACACTTACAGTAAAATGGCCTGTATACCTTCACTCATTTTACACACCCTCTATCTCCCACTGGTCTGTTCTCTGTATCTATTAGTTCATTTTGTTTTTGTTTTTGTTTTTTTCAGGTTCCACATATAAAGGAGATTGTAGGGTATTTGTCTTTCTCTGTCTGACTTATTTCACTTAGCATAACACCCTCAGCGTCTGTCCATGTTGTTTTAAATAGCAAGATTTCATCCTTTTTTATGGCTGAATTCTAGTCCATTGTATATATGCACACTTTTTCTCTATCCATTCATCTATCAATGGACACAGATTGCTTCCCAACTTTTCTCTTAAAATAAGAAAAGTGTGAGTTAATTTAAAAATAAATGTGAATCAAGAGCAGAAGTACAACAAAATGGAAACAATCACAAAGATAGTGCACAATGATGGGTAAATTTGGCAAAAATGGAGTGGATGGTATGCAAGTGGAACAAGTGTGGAAAACCCAGTGACATCTAACGGAATATTTAATGGTGGAAGAGAAGAAACGAAGTACATATGTGAGTAGCATTTTCACAGCCTCTCAACCTAATACAATTTGGGCATCTGCCTTCCGACTCTGACAAGCTTTAGGGATCACCTGTGTAATGTATGTGATAATTATGGTAAAAGAAAAGACCTTCAAAAAATAGGCTATCACCACTAAAAGTAAAACACAAGATTGTCTTCTCCCTTGAAGATGAAGCTGTTGAGTAATAATAACATTTTGGCCGCTATTCTTGAGGAGGAACAATGTTTTTAAATTTGGGCAGAACTGAACCAAGTGTCTATTTCTGATTCCTTTTCTGTGCAGTCTTTGAGCAGAAGAATCTGTAGTACAGGGTTTTGCAGACCGTCTGTTCAACCAGTTTTTCGTGTTTGTTTGCTATTCTGAGGAAACTGTCTGTGAGGCTGTTTATTGGGGTGAGGAGGGGAGTAAAGGGCTAATAGAAGGGATATAGGAGCGTTTCAATTTCCAAATGATGTGTATGTCTTCAAAATTCAGTGTAAGGTGGTAGGTGAAAAGTCTCTTTAACCACAGGCATCATCCCAAGTTCAGAGCAACGTCTGTCTCTGTGTGTGCGCACACCTGCATGCAGCACTTTGCATGCCCCTGATTATTGGAAGATTGGAAGAATAATAGGAGGCAAAGCCTCATGGCGATGAATCATACCAAGGGTGGTAACAGAGCCTCAAGAAGACCTAAGACACAATTGGAGGGTGAAACTTGTCTTTGATTTCTGCCCCTCTTCTTTTTCAAAATTCCCTTTCCCCTTACTATTATCTTTCTACTCTTCTTAGGTAATGGTCCCAGCTGAATAAGAGCCAATAAATAACTTCCTGTTGGAAGGTTAGGAGACATTAACCAAGGACTTTAGCTTTTCATGGTTTCCGGGTGCTTCTTGAAGACCTCATTCCATTCTTTGTGGTAGATTTCACAGATAGGCTAAAACAGTACAGTCTCCGCAAGGGTCTTCACATCATAGCCACAGACCCTTACCTTTTTTTTCCCCTACCCACTTTTAATATCTTTATATATTCCTATATAAGGGATAATATAAAACCCAGTAATATTGGGTTATTGTTTAGGGAAATAAATGATGAAACTGTAGTTTAAGATTCACAACAGAGAAAACAGATAACACTGAAAAGTAAAATCATAGCAAGTCTTTGAAAACAGGTTTTAGTTTAATTATATGATTTTAAACTATAGACCCTCCAAGGTCAAAGGTTGGCAAGGTCTGACTAATTTTTATTGACTAAATGAGGACTTCATTTTTCCTCTTGGCATCATGCCTGAGATTGCCCAAATAGAGCCTGCATTTATTATACCTCACTCTAAAGTTGCTAAGACAAGGCATTTTCCATAGGCTTTTCCTGTTTTCTTTAAATACCTTCCAACCTTGATTTGCTAGTGACAACATCAGTTGGCATGTGTTTTATGCTGGCCTTTGCAATGCTATAGTAAAGCAGAATCAATGTTAGTACAAATAGAACTACCACACAAAGGGGAGGGTGATACTTACCTCACTAGAGAGTTGTGAGTTTAGAATAATGTATGTAAGAAGTACTTTTTACACTGTAAATTGCTATCCACATGTTAGTCATGATTAGAATATCAGAAAACAACCCAAAGGCCCTTGCAAAGAGTAATTATTCCAGGTCATTTTTATTCTATGTGACAAAACAGTATTCTCCAATATTTTTGGTCAGTTAATCATTTTGACAAAATACCTCAAGAATTGCTATCTCATTCACTCTTAGTATGCAATCCAAGAGTTTTATTAAAATGAATGGGAAGAACAGAGCTATTTTTAATTTCTAGCTTTCACTAACCTTTTGCTAGGAAAGAGAAAAGAGAAAAAAAGAAGTATGGAAAGGAATTCCAAGTACAAGATCAACAGTGATTAGATTATTTTTTTATATATATAAATAGAGTCTTTTTTAAAATATATTTTTAATTGATTTTTTACAGAGAGGAAGGGAGAGGGATAGAGAGTTAGAAACATCGATCAGCTGCCTCCTGCACACTCCCTACTGGGGATGTGCCCGCATCCAAGGTACATGCCCTTAACCAGAGTCGAACCTGGGACCCTTGAGTCCACAGGCCGATGCTCTATCCACTGAGCCAAACCGGTCAGGGCAGTGATTAGATTCTTGATCAACTCCCAACTTCTCCAAGATCAACAATGATTAGATTCTTGAGGAAGCAACAAGAAGCCAAGTAAAGTATTAGGGAAACCCAGAAAAGGGCCCAGAGGTAGAAGGACCAATGAGCACAGGACCTACCACTGTGCCTGCTTTCTTTTACCTCTTAATTTTTAGTAGGACCCACTCTTGGCTGCTTTCTGTCCTCATTCCCTCATCTCCCTGTTTAAACTACCATCTAAGACAAAGGAGCCAACTAAGGTAACATGCGGGTAGAATGAAAATGATTGAAACAAACCTGAGCATGGGAACCTGCCTGCCTAAAAGCTCCAGCGAGTTGTTGCCTTTGGAGAACATGGGATTAGGGTCTCCAGATGTCTTATTTTTCAACAGAAGTTAAAGTTCTTGGTTTTTATAACTAATCTCCCAACTTTAAACTGTTGGCAATTTATCTTAAAAACTGCACAGATGCCCTAACTGGTTTGGCTCAGTGGATAGAGCTTCAGCCTGTGGACTGAAGGGTCCTGGGTTCGATTCCGGTCAAGGGCACATGCCTGGGTTGTGGGCTCGATCCCCAGTAGGGGGTGTGCAGGAGGCAGCCGATCAATGATTCTCTCTCATCACTGATGTTTCTATCTCTCTCTCCCTCTCCCTTCTTCTCTGAAATCAATAAAAATATATTTTTAAAAATTGCACAGAACATTGTTAGGGAAGACTGAAAAACTCCATATGACACTATAATGGCAGATACATATAATTATAAATTTTCCGAAATCTGTAGGATATACAACACTAAGAGTAAGGCCTAAGGTAAACTATGGACTTTGGTTGATTATGATGTCAATGTAGATTCACTGACTGTAACAAATGTGCCCCTCTGATGGGGGATATTGATAGCTGAGGAAGCGGTGTGTGTGTTGGGGGTAAAGAGGTATGAAGGAATTCTCTGTACCTTCTGCTCAATTTTGCTGGGAACCTAAAAGTTCTGTAAAAAATAATCTCTATTTTAAAAAATTGCTCTGGCCAAATGAAACCCATTAATAGTACGGACTTAGCCCACAGACCACTGTTTAGCAACCTGTGACACATTTTCTAGCTCTACCCCACACTTCTTTCTTGAGCTTGAGACCTGTATTTTTTCCCATTAAAATTTGGATAAATTAACCTGGGTATTCCACAGATGGCTCAAATGCAATTTGTATAAACTAGAATATGCTTTACTCATATAAATAAGCAAAATGAAATCTGCTTCCCACCTTGAAGTCACTGTCAGTTACAACCCCTCTGTTTGTCCAGATTAGAAGCTGTGGAGTCATCCGTGGCCCTTCTCTACGTTATCTCTCACCTCCAATTCCTTCAGTAAGTCCTTGAGCACCTTCTAAGTGCCAGGACTGTGCTAAACACGAAGGATAAAAATATAAAAAGATTCAGGCTAGACTCTGGAGGAGTTTATGTCTATAGGTGGAAAGGAACAGCTATTCACAAAACAATATTTATCAAGAGCTATGGCACACTTGTTTAAATGCTGCACAACCTTTTTAAATCGGAAAACAACCTTAAGAAATAGTTATCGCCTGGCCAGCATGGCTTAGTGGTTAAGTGTCAACCTATGAACCAGGAGGTCATGGTTTGATTTCCAGTCATGACACATGCCCCCCCGATTGTGGGCTCGATCCCCAGTAAGGGGCATGCAGGAGGCAATGATTCTCTCTCATCATTGATGTTTCTATCTCTCTCTCCCTCTCCCTTCCTCTCTGAAATCAATAAAAATATATTTAAAAAAGAAAAGAAAACAGTATCGAGTTTCCTCAAAAAATTAAAAACGGATCTGCCTTATGACCCACTTCTGGGCATATATCCGAAGAAACCTGAAACACTAAATGAAAGAATATACGCACTCCTATGTTTTTTGCAGTGCTATTTACAATAGCTAAGATCTGGAAAAAGCACAAGTGCCCATCAGTAGATGAGTAAATAAAAAAGCTGTGGCTGCCCTGGCTGGTGTGGCTCATTGGTTACACTGTTGGCCTGCGACTGAAGGGTCTCTGGTTTATTCCTGGTCAAGGGCATGTACCTGGGTTGCAGAGTCATTCCTCAGCCCCCAGTCAGGGCCCCATGTGGAAGACACCCAATCAATGTGTTTCTTTCACATCGAAATTTCTTTCTTTCTTTTCTCTCTCTCTCTCTCGCTCTCTCCCCCCCTCCCTTCCACTCTCTCTAAAAAAAAATCAAGGAAAAAATATCCTTGGGTGAGGATTAACAATAACAACAAAAAGCTGTGGTACATTTACACTATGTACACTATGGAATACTACTGGGCCATACAAAAGAGGGAATTCTTTCCTTTTGGGACAGCATGGGTGGAGCTGGAGAGCATTATGCTAAGTGAAAAAAACAGTCAGAGGAGGACAAATACCATATGATTTCACTTATCTGTGGACTCTGATGAACAAAATAAACAACATAGAAACAGAGTCATAGATGCAGAGAACAGTCTACAGCTGTCAGAAGGGAGGTTGGGAACTGGGTGAAAAAGGTGAAGCAATTAAGAAAACAAAACAAAACTCAGAGACACAGGCAGCAGCATGGTGATTACCAGAGGGAAAGGGGGATGGGGGCAGGTAGAAGAGAATAAAGGTGGATAAATGGTGGTGAAAGGAGACTTGGCTTTGAATGGTGAACACACAATACAATATGCAGATGATGCAGTATAGGACTGTACACTTGGAACCTATGTAATTTTATTAACTAATGTCACGCCAATAAATTAACTAAAAAGTTTTTTTAAAGAACAGGCCCTAAGTAATGGTGTCTGACTCATTTCCTAGGAAGTCCCCCTCCCACCCCTCACCGGCTTATGGAAACTACACTTCCCAGGCTCCCTTACCAGTTGGTTCATAGCTGGGTTCAGCTAATAGAACATTCAAGTGGGAGACTGACTGATAGGAGGAAGTGAGAGGCCAGGGTATTTAGCCCTTTCTCCCTCTCCTTGGGGGTGAAATGGGACCTGATGTTCCTCTGTAGTTCTCACTCCCTACTGGACATCCCTCCCTCTGTGGGCCCATTACCCACCTGGTAGCCCCCACATACCAGTTCCCACAATGACTCAGCTCCTGGGCTCTAGTAATGCCACCTCTAGCCAAAACCGGTTTGGCTCAGTGGATAGAGCGTCGGCCTGCGGACTGAGAGGTCCCAGGTTCGATTCCGGTCAAGGGCATGTACCTGGGTTGCGGGCACATCCCCAGTGGGAGATGTGCAGGAGGCAGCTGATCGATGTCTCTCTCTCATCGATGTTTCTGACTCTCTATCTCTTTCCCTTCCTCTCTGTAAAAAAATCAATAAAATATATTTTTTTAAAAAAATACCACCTCTAGTCTTAGGAGCAGTAGGAATTTCCTGTTTCTGCGCCCAACTTCTGGGTTTCCTCAGTGTCTCCTGCTTAGCTTCCCAGCTATTCTATCCCCCATGTGACCAACCCCTATTAAATTCCCCCTATTTAAAATACTATAGTGGGTTCAATTTTCCTGACTGGACTCTGGCTGATACCCATGGCAATTGTTCAAAACAGGTATGCAGTGAAAGGATAACTCAGCAGGCTTGAGGTGCTAAACTCTGCACATTCCAAGAAGGACTTGACTGGCTTCTGGGACACAACAGAAACCCTTAGAACAGTGGTTCTAACCTTCTGGCCCTTTAAATACAGTTCCTCATGTTGTGACCCAACCATAAAATTATTTTCGTTGCTACCTCATAACTGTAATGTTGCTACTGTTATGAATCGTAATGTAAATATCTGATATGCAGGATGGTCTTCGGCCACCCCTGTGAAAGGGTCGTTTGACCGCCAAAGGGGTCGCGACCCACAGGTTGAGAACCGCTGCCTTAGACTGTCCCACCCAGGGCCTTGGGCTATGTCAGAGAGCTTATGCTAACCATGTGATTTATGGTGAACACCTGTTTTTATTTCCCGAGGCCAAGGACCATGCTGTTTCAGTTTGACTTGGGGGTGGAGGTAATGGAGACTGAATACCCGTGGTCAGTCATGCCGGTGCTCCATGCCATTGTGACTGACCCTCAACAAAACCCTAAGCACGAAGGCTCAGGTGAGTTTCCCTGGTTGGCAGCATTTTGTGCATGCTGTCACACATTCAGTGCTGGGAGAATTCAGCACTGTCTGTAGCACTCTTAAGGACACCTGGAAGCTCACACTTACCTCTCTTAGACTCTGCCCTATGCACTTTTCCTTTGCTGATCTTAATCTTTATTCTTTTGTTGTAATAAACTGTAACCATGAGTATAATTGCTTTTCTGAGTTGTATGAATCCTCTGCCTAGTCACTGAACCTGAATGTGTCCTGTTGACCCCCAACACACCAATTAAAAAGGAAAGTTTTTTCCCTCACAGACAAAATGACTAGGGCCCCCAGAACATAAGTAACTTACCTTAACTGAATGCAGGTTCTATTTGACTCTAAAAACCTGGCTCCTGTCACCATGTTGCACCGCCTCTTGTAATGACAGACCAGGGGGTTGAGGAATGTGGAAGCATAAAGACCACTTGACTGAGAATTTGAAGTAATTGGCTATTAAGGACCCTTCTGGCTCTAACAGCTTATAAATCCGTAAGTCAATAGCACCTGTTGAAGTCTTAGACTAAGCAATTATTTGCTTGTCAGGGAGTGACTGAAGGTTTGTGTGGGTAAGGCCACTCCAGCTGTAGCATGATGGAGGATTGGAGAGGAATGAAACAGGATGGAGGCTATTGCAGTAGCCAGGGAGAAAGGCTAACAGCCTGGGCTGGGGGGTGCAGTGGGGAGGGACAAGCAACAATGCAGAAAATGGGCTACTGGGAATCTTGTTTCTGTCCCTCCCTATACTAGGTAGTGTTCTAGGTTTCCCAGTTCAATAAATAAAATTGGCTAATTAAATCCAAAAACATTGGCATCCTCTTTGATGCTTTCCTTTCCCTTGCTACACCCACCCACAGCAAATTGTGTCAATTCCACTTCCAAAATATATCTGAAATGGATCTGTGGTAGGCAGTTAGACAGACATGAGCAGAGCAAGGACGATGGGCCAGGTACAGAAGGTCACCAGGTGGAAAGTCATGGATGCCTAGCAAAGGATAACTGTAAGGTGGGACCTCACCCCAGGGTGACCTTTCCTCCACTACCATATCACTAGTCATGCAGTTCGGACCCCCTGAACTTTCCTCCCTAGAGATAACATCTAGGCCTTACTCCAGGCCCATAAAAGCAACAAAACCAGAGTGACCCCATGTTTGACCTCAGGACCAGCTGCATTGGATAATGACCCCCTGTCCTGGTGCAGACCAACCAATCAGTGAAGAGCTAGATCCTGAAAGGACACACCTGGAAAGCTGCTGAATAGTCTATTCAGACCTCCCCCAAAATCTCTGCCCTTAAACCCCTTAGCACAGAGAACCCAGCATGTTCTCCCTCCTGGGAGCAGGCCCACTTTCTCTTCTCCCTCCCCCCAGGCTCCTTACCTTTACCTTCCTCACTCCCAAACTCCCAGGGCCGGCCCTTTGCCTCTATAACTTGTTTCCTAAGCCCATTTCTTCTACAAATTACTTCTTCTACCTCTGTGATTTCTCAAATAAATGTTCTCTTTTGGTTTGAGTCTTGGCTCTGAATCCTTTCCTAGCCAGAACTCAGGTACCGAGGTTTATTATATGAAATATATTCCTTCTATATTTATACAAGTATGATTTGTGCTCACTCTACCATAGATCGTGTGTGTGTTTTAGTTGTTTATGTAAAGACAAAATTGTTCTGGGGGCCTCCTGACTACAAAATCCCCAGGTCCAGGCTTAACCTAATGTTTACTGTGTCCAGGTGTTACGGATTGTATAAAGAAACTTACCAAGGGATGAGAGCAGGCCTCAGAGCTCATTACAGACACTCCCTTTTGGTTTATTAGACCGTCATTATTCTTTAGTCTGCTGGTGGGTGGAGATGTTCTAAACCCTTTCCATTCACTGTCACAAGTTTCAGGTGAGTCATTTAATAACTTTTCAGCCACACCACCTTTCCTGGAGGGTGGAGAGAGCCTGCAGATGATTGCTTCTCCTCCTTCTTTGTAGTGGCAGGAAAACTCTCAGTAACTTTGCAGCCCTGGGGCAGGCCTGTTAGACTTACAGTCACACACACAGAGAAGGGCAAGATGTATGTTTGTTTCTTGGGAACTGAGGATCCACAAGAAGCTGATTTACACTCACACTCCTAGTTCAGGGTGCTAACGTAACACAAAAAGAATATCACACAACTGCACACAAACACTGGTTTGACTTGAGATGTAATGTGGTTTTTTTTTAGTAAATCAGGGATCAACATGAAGGGATTTCTTATTGCAGAAAAAGAATAAACATGGAGTTACTAAGACCAGGGCTGGAATCTGAGCGCTGACATTTGTTTATTCAACTGCTATTTACTGAGCACCTACTATGTGCCAGGTGTCAAGGAACTGCCTTAGCAGCTGAAGGGGGAGAGAGAGAACAATAGACAAGTGTGATGGTTAATTTTGTGTCAGCTTAACTGGGTCATGGTGCACCCAGATATCTGGTCAAACATTTTATTCTGGGTGTTTCTGCATGAAATTAACTTTTAAATTAGTAGGCTGAATAAAGCAGAGAATCCTCCCCAATGTGGGTGGGTCTCATCCAATCAGTTGAAGGCCCGAATGAAACAAAAAGGCTGAATAAGAAGGACCTACACCAGCTTGACTGCCTTCTGAGACATCGGCTTTTTCCCTGACTTTGGACTTGATTTGAAACATCAGCTCTTCCCGAGTCTTGAGCTTGCTTGTCTTCAGACATGAGATCTCTTGGGTCTCAGACCATTGGACTTTGACTGGAACTAAATCACTGGCTCTCTTAAGTCTTCAGATTGCTGACTGCTGACCTTGTGATTTGCCAGCTCCCATAACTGCATGAGCCAATTCCTTTTTTTTTTTTTTTTAAATATATTTTATTGATTTTTTACAGAGAGGAAGGGAGAGAGATAGAGAGTTAGAAACATCGATGAGAGTGAAACATCGATCAGCTGCCTCCTGCACATCTCCCACTGGGGATGTGCCCGCAACCCAGGTACATGCCCTTGACCGGAATCGAACCTGGGACCTCTCAGTCCACAGACCGACGCTCTATCCACTGAGCCAAACCGGCCCCGGCTGAGCCAATTCCTTATAATCAATCTCTCTCTCTCTCTCTCTCTCTCTCTCTCTCTCTCTCTCTCACACTCACACACACACACACACACACACATTTTATTGTTTCTATTTCTCTGCAGAACCCTCACTAATATAACAAGCAAACTAATGATCATTCGGACAGTGATAAATTTCCATGAAAAAATAAAACAAGATCATGGTAAACAGAGGGGGTGGTACTTTAACTACAGAGGTCAGGAATGCCTCTCTGAGAAGGTGGCCACTCAGCTGAGCCAGACTGGGAGAGCAACAGCCATGTAACATACTCTGGCTGCTTTTCGTCCCTAGTTTGCTATGTGATCTTGGGTAAATGCATATATGCTTCCCTGAATTTTAGTTTCCTGGTGTTTGTTTTGAGAATCAAATGAGACAATATAAGAGGATGAGTTAGTATTGTGTTTGGTCAAAAGTAGTGGCTGTGCTGAAAGCAGTTAGACATGAGCAGAGCAAGGACTATGGGCCAGATACAGAAGGTCATCAGGGTGGAAAGCCCCAGGTGCCTAGCAACAGACAATCAATTGTAGGGTGGGACCTCACCCCCAAGGTGACTTTCCCTCCCCTAGCATATCTGCTGGTCCTGAGGTTTGGATCTCCTGACCTTTCCTCCCTAGAGATAAATCTAGGCCTCAGTTGTATTTCAGCCCCAGGCCCAGATAAGCAATAAAACCAACCACAACTGATATACAGCTCCACTGAATAATGACCTGGTGCTGGCCAATCAATCAGTGGAGACCACAACCCTGAATGGACACACCTGGAAAGCTACTGAATAGTCTACTGAGATCTTCTCCTGGGACCTCCTCTAAAATCTCTGCCCTTAAAACCCTTAGGATGGAGGACCCAGTGTGCCTTTCCCTTCCCCCTCCCCAGGCACATTACCATTAGCTTCCTCACTACCACGCTCCAAGGGCCCTTCCTTTACCCCTAGAGCTTGTTTGACAAGCCCATTTCTTCTAGGAATTACCTTTTCTACCGCTGTATTTACCAAATGTTCTCTTACAGTTTGGGTCTTGCTCTGAATTCTTTCCTAGCCAGAACCTTAGTACCAAGGTTGCTGAACCCACGTTTAGTCTGACCCCACTGGTCAGACAGCTGGTGCCATTCCGGCCGCCTACAACAGCTGTAAAAATGTCAGTTTCTCTTCCCGGTTGTTCACTAGGGGCAATGATTGGTAAATGCTGACACTAAAACAAGAGGGGGAAGTAGCACTGACATGAATTTCCAGAAGGCAGTATACAGCACACTCTTTGACAAAGGAATGTCCTACTAGAATTGTAGCCTAGGGAAACAATGGAAAACAGAAACAAAATGTATAACCAAGATGTTCATCATAATGTTATTTACACGTGGAAAAACTGAAAACAATTACATTTCTAATAGGGGATGACTTAAGCAAACCTTTACTAAAAGTGAGAGTTTTGAAGTTAAATATTAAATAGACTTGGGCTTAAACTTTGGCTCTTCAACTGCATCCCCTGGGTGACTTTGGGCAAGTCATGCCATCCTGTAAGCCTCAGTTAATTTGGAAAACGGAGATAACAACAGTACCCATATCCACTCTTGGGGTTAAATGAGAGGGCTTGTGCAACATATAACACAATGCTTGGGAGCCATCAAAGGAAAATGCAAGTAAAGTGAGATTAACTTTTAAAAAACAAATTATATGGGGGGATAATCACACATTTGTAATACCTTAATCAATAAAAGAAAATTAAAAAAACAAATTAAATAGAGTGAAACCTCGTTTCTCTAACTTAATTTATTCTGGAAGGCTGTTGAAGTGATTTGTTTGAAAACTGAATCATTTGTTCCAATTAGAAATAATGTAAACTGAATTAATTCGTTCCGGATCCCCAAATGATTCCATTTTAACCTTTCTTATACACAGGACATGTCTAATCACGGTTTAATCTAGAAACACTTCTTAAGTTTATCGAACCACTCCCTACTAGCCTTAACACTAGAAAGACTGAAACTTAGTGTATACCTATATTGCCCAAAAGCAGTCAAAATGACTGCATTGTGAAAGAATAATATCGGAGCTCTCTTCACTTATGTTCCTTAGCTTTTCCAATAACTCACTTCTATTCGACATTTCTTTCATGAATTTAGGGCGCAAAAGAAATAAAATAAACAACTTATTAGAACAAGTATCACTGCATAAAGATTCGAATAACAAGTAACTAGTTTAGCTTATTGAGCAACTGCAACTTATCAAGTATCGACAATTTATCATGTACTTGTATGTTATCATGTGATGGTAATCGAAAAAAAAAGAAAACTGTTATTTCAATACAGAGCTGAACTGGTCATATAAGAAATTTACTCAATTCAATAATAAGAGTCATTTGATTATTTAAAATTTCCCCCCCAAGCAGTCAAAATGACTGCTTTTGGTCAATATAGGTATAACACATATATATATACCGGAAATGAAGGAGGGGGGAGGTAACTACAATTATTAATAAATGCATTTATATGTTGTACAAAAAGTCACAAAATTCTAAGACATTGTGTCCTTATATATATATAATTGTTTTTCTAATTGAAATTAAAAAGCAGTCAAAATGACTTCCTTGGGCAATCTAGTGTTAAAGGCATCACTTTCAGCACTCCAGGGATGTTTTTCAGGTAAGTATGTAGCATCTTTGCTTGTTCACATATCATTGCCTCCCAAATGCTATCACTGGCTGCTTTTCTTTTTTTTTTCTTTTTATTTATTTATTTATTTATTTATTTATTTATTTATTTTTAAATATATTTTATTGATTTTTTACAGAGAGGAAGGGAGAGAGACAGAGAGTCAGAAACATCGATGGGAGAGAAACATCAATCAGCCGCCTCCTGCACATCTCCCACTGGGGATGTGCCCGCAACCCAGGTACATGCCCTTGACTGGAATCGAACCTGGGACCCTCCAGTCCGCAGGCCGACGCTCTATCCACTGAGCCAAACCGGTTTCGGCTTTTTTTCTTTTTAAATAGAAGTACCTCTTTTTATTTTTTCAATTGATTTCAGAGAGAGGAAGGGAAGAGAGATAGAAACATCAATGATGAGAGAGAACCATTGATTGGCTCCCTCCTGCACATCTGGTGGGGATTGAGCCTAAACTCCCGCCCCCTCCCCCGCCTGCTCCCCGCGCCCCCCCACCTCACCCCGCCCCCCCATGTGCCCTAACTAGGAATGCAACCTAACTGCTTTTCTAAGTCTTTAATTCCCTGTGGTCATTGTTTCTTTCACACTCTTGGCAACATTAGCACTCTTGATGGCCTCTTTATGTTCTAAAATTGTGCTAACTGTTGATTTCCTCAGCAACAATAGCATTCTCTTCCATGTTGCCTCTAAGACACCTTTTGTAACGCTGAGGTATCACCTTGAAAGGGTTGTCAGTTTGAAAACCAAAGTTTGGTTCAAGACATTTTTTTCTGTGAACAACTTGGTAGAGAACCAAATTGTTCGAGATGGGAGACATTTGAGAAACGAGGTTTGACTGAATACACTAATACTAAAGATTGCTTAAATTGACCTATAGATATTATCAATTCCAATTAAAACCCAATAAGTGTGTTTATGGAACGAGCTTTATTTGGAAGACTGATGTGATGTGAAGGAGTAAAGGCCAAGAAGGGGCAAGACATGCCGCAAGGAGAATAAGATGGAAGGAGTTGCCCTACTAGGTATTGATATCAACACTTATGATACAGAGGACCAGGGGGTGTGGCTCAGGTTTGAGCGTCGACCTATGAGCCAGGAGGTCATGGTTTGATTCTCCATCCTCAGAGTGCAGGAGATAGCCAATCAATGATCCTCTCTCATCACTGATGTGTCTATCTCTCTCTCTTCCCTTCCTCTCTGAAATCAATAAAAATGTATTTTAAAAAATAAAAATAAAAACTGTACATTTATAAACCCATACTTAAAGCTGGAGTCACAACTCACAATCCTCACTGTAAAGATAAGGTTTAAAAAATTGCTCTTGATACATAGTTTCCTAGAATATCATAACATAAAAAACTACTTTAATTCAATACAGTTCATTCATATTTCATTGTCTTAACACCACAATCCAAATCTCTGGGGTTCTTTCTTGGTTTTTAACCATGAGGCAAATTTATTTCACCTTAATTATGAACACTTTTACACCCTGCTTTTCTTTTTTTAATGTCTCATTATAAGAAGTTTGAATATTGCCTCCCAAGTCATCAGAAATATCCCTTTGTCTAATCATTGTGTTGTACACCTGAAACTAATATAATATTGTATGTCAACTATAATTTTAAAAATAAATTAAAAACAACCAAACAGAAAAGAAATATTCCTTTATAAATGGTGCGTCCAGAATATTTCATCCTAGAGCTGTTCCATAATTCCCACTGTCATCCCTTCATTGCTGGACATTTAGGGTGTTTCAAATTTTCTGGCTGCAAACTGCTGAAGTGGGCAATTTTATTTTCTTTTTTTAGATGATTTCCTCCGGATAAGGGGTGGGGTTACTGGTTAAAGATTTTGAACATCTTTCTGGCTCTTGACAGTTGCACCTTGGCGCAAGACCGCTGTCCCCATCCCCTACTTCCCAATAGCCCGCAGCCCTACTCTGCAACCCTGAAGCCTGGCCCCTCTCCCAACACCCCTACCCCTGCTCTCCTATCATCACCACCTTCACCGGCAGGCCTGTGCCCCAAAATCTGGCCACTCCTCTCCGCTCAGCCGGGCTCTTTCTCCTCCCCAGTCAGGCCGGTGCCAGGCGTCGCAGCGCTCAGTCATCCTGACTCGGCTTTGTGGTAGTCAATTTGGCACGAGGGCACTTTCGGTCCTTACCTTGGCATCGAGGTGTGCCGCCCAAGGGAGATAAACCCTGGGTTATGTTTCATTCTCCCCATTTCCCATTTCTTCTCGTCCCCAGCGCTAGGGGGCGCATCTAACAGGCTCCCGATAAATACCCCAAGTATTTAAAAAGCACATTTAAGTTTCTATGCTGATCTTTTACTTTAGCTAGATCCCTGAATTTACAAAACAATCTGCACCAGAAACAGACGTGATAGGAGGTGGGCAGAGGTAAATTATAAAGCAAGTTCATGCATTAATTCATTCAACAAGAGTTTACTGAGCACCTGCTATATGCCGCAGCAGTGAATAAAAGACAACAAAAGCAAGAAATTAAAAATAGTGTGTGAGATGGTTATTCTAGCTAGGGAGAGAAACCAGGCCAGGGCAGAGGGCTGAAAGTGAGCAGTGGCTAGAGAGGCCTCCCTAAGGGGATAACACGTAACATTAATTGGGGGTCTACCGCGGGCCAGTGTGCTAGGCGCCTCACTTCCCAAAGCCCGTTTAAACTCACGCCACGACGCAATGGCGCAGGGACCCCTCCTCCTCCTATTGTACAGATAAGGTGGGAGTAAAGTGCAGACCTGGGGTGCCCGTCAGCTCCGAGTCTAAGGCCTCGGCCGCGTCACCCCTCGCCCCAAACCCCCTACGCCTCCCCGGCAGCCCAAGCCCCTTCCGGACAGGACCAGGGTTAAAGCCCGACTAGGCGGGGCGGTCGGCACCTGCGCATGCGTAGAGCGCGGAGTGCGCCTGCGCAGAACGCAGGGCTACGTGGCCGGCGGAAGTGCGGTGTGAAAACGCCATCGGAGCACCGCTGGTCGCCGCGCCGGTCCAGCACCAGGTTACTGCTTTGCGCCCCCTCCGGCGCCACCATGCTGAAGAAATTCGACAAGAAAGACGAGGAATCGGGTGAGGGGGCCCAGGCTTAAAGCTAGGCCTGAGGAAAGCTGGACCATCGCGTAGGCTCTCAGCATCCTCCCTGGGAGCCCTCCTTCGGGGCTTCTGTCTGACCCGAGGCCCCATGAGGGGCAGGGGTTCGTGCAAAGGTCCACAACTGGTCAATGGCGAGCCTCGGAGAGCCAGCGCATGCTCCATTGCCCCGCATTCGTTAGATCGGACCGCTGTTCGCTGGGTGACCTTGGGCGGGTCACGCGCCTCTCTGGGCCTCAGTTTCCGCATCTGTCAGGGGAGTAGCAGATGCTCTTTTGTCCCTTTTCCCGTCCGATCTCTTGGGATTCGCCAGCACTGAGTTGGTGCTGGCAAACGGGGGCGTTATCTGTGGGGCCAGTGTCCTGCGGCGAAGAACCCGGACTCATTCATTTGTTCAGCGAACATCTTGAGCACTTACTGCAGGCCAGGCACTTAACTGTGTCCTGACACTGCAGTGGAAGTGAGACACTTGCTGCCTCTGCTGGGGATGTTAGAACGGTCACAGGCATCACGGAGGCGAGAGACATAAACCAAACAATAATAAAACATGTAGTTAATTACAAACGTGACATCTCCTGTGCAGACACCCTAGTCACTGGGAGATGGTGGTCCTCACACACAGTAGGGGTCAGTTAAGTACCTTTTGCATTAATGAATGCGAGACGAGACACTGTGAGAGACACAGGACAACTGTGCCCGGGCAGCTGAGTGACTAAGTGGTACAGGGCAACCCTTGCAGGAGGGTGGTATGATTTACGTGCAGGTTGTAGAGCGTTGATTGCCATTCGTAGGAGTTTGGACTTGACTAGGTAGACAGTAGGGTCCTATGTCCCTTCTCTATGGGAGAGTTTTGAAATTCAGGGTCACAGCTTGTGCTCAGCCTTCTCTGTTCTCTGATCTAGGTGGAGGTTCCAACCCATTCCAGCACCTTGAGAAGAGTGCGGTGCTCCAGGAGGCAAGTGTCATTTGTTCCACTCTTTGAGCATCATGTTCAGATGGATTTGATTGATATGCGAGCACATTCAAAGTGCTGGTTTAAAGAACCAATAGGGGAGAAAGAAACTTGTTCCTGGAAAGACAGGAAAACTTCTTCCTGGAGAGAGTGCAGTATGCTTACATTTTTGTTGTTCTGCATTTCTCTTTCTATTTAACAAGCATTTACTACTACCCGTTAGTCAATAAGTGAGTATATTCCTAACTAATGTTGAAATTAAGGAAGATTTCAGGAGTTGTTACTAGATGAATTAAAGAAATAAAAGCTAAAACTCTTTCCTATTGAAAATAAGCTTATCTAAGCAACTGTGTTTATTGACTCTGGGACTTCTCAGCCTTTGAATGTGCTTGATGGGAAATGGAAGGAAATATACTGAACTAGAAAGTAATATCCTTGGTCACTTCTTTTTAGGCCCGTGTATTTAATGAAACTCCCATCAACCCTCGGAAATGTGCCCACATTCTCACCAAGATCCTTTACCTCATAAATCAGGTAACGGAGAGGCTTAGAGGTGGAGAAAACAGTGTTGGGAGATGTTGGGGTACTAAGTCCAGTAGCCCTTAGGCTCTTCAACAGCCCATTAGTGGTTGTAGCCAATGGCCCAGCTCTGGATCCCCTCAGCATCCAATTCTGATGTGTTGCCTTTGATGGAGCCTCTGAGGGCTCTGAGGACTTGGCTTGGGCTGATCCAGCTGCAAGAGCATTCTGGCTCGTCCATCCCAAGCTGATACTTCTTTTTTGATTAAAACAGGGGGAGCACCTGGGGACCACTGAAGCAACTGAGGCCTTTTTCGCCATGACCAAGCTCTTTCAGTCCAACGATGTAAGTGCCACACCCCCAGCTTTCCTTGAGGGGGGGAAAGCCTGGAGTTTCGTGTAGTCTGCACTTGATCTTAGCCAAAAGGCCGAGAAGCGATAAGTTTCGTGTAGTCTGGACTTTTCTTTTTCTAACGCTGGCCCTCATGCTGGGCTAGGAGTCATAGGGCTCTTTCCATCTCTTTCCCAGCCCACCCTTCGTCGAATGTGCTACTTGACCATCAAGGAGATGTCTAGCATTGCAGAGGATGTCATCATCGTCACCAGTAGGTAAGTCTTGGGTCTGTGGATGGTTCTTCTGATGGGTTCTATTGATACAGAGAGACCATTTTTTCTCATATATACTAGACAATGAAACTTTAAAAATATATATATTTTTTTATTGATTTCAGAGAGGAAAGGAGAGAGATAGAGAGTGAGAGACATCAATGATGAGAGAGAATCATTGATTGGCTGCCACCTGCACAGCCCCTACTGGGGATTGAGCCCGAAACCCCAGGCATGTGCCCTTGACTGAAATCGAACCCAGGACCTTTCAGTCCATAGGCAGACACTCTAACCACTGAGACAAACCAGCTAGGGCTAGACGATGAAATTTTTGATTGACATACTTTTAGGCGCCCTTTCATCTTCTGATTCCTTTATCCTTCATTTACTGCTGCCCACCCCATGGCAGCCTCCAGAGTATGCTGTTTCCCTTTTAATTCTCTGGCCTTAGCTCAGGCACAAACTCTTCCTTCCCTTAGATTTCTCTTAGTCACCTAGCCAGCCTGGAACTCTCACAATGACTGTAGTGAGTACCAAGAGAGAACACAAGAAAAATGGACATAGAGAATACAAGAGGTATACAAATAGGCTTCCTTATTAAGTACCGGTTTCTACATTAGGCTGAGTGATACAGGGGACAGATGTGACTAAGGTATATCCCTGCCCTTAAGATCTAGGGCTCAGTTCTCTTATTTATTCTTGTCACAGTTTTTTGGGGAGGGTATAGCAGGGGATGTCATATATTTATTTGAGGGTTCATTTGAAGATATCTGTTGACTGTCTATCAGTCCCTGTGATTAGCTCTGGGACTGGAGCAGCAAACAAGACAGACATTGCCTCTGCACTCAGAGAATTCACAGAGAAATAACCAGGCAGTCAGGTTGTTCAGATAGGATATAATATGGGACAATGATAGGCTGTGAGAGCAGACCAAAAAGGCACCCGCTTTGAATTGGGGTCAGGAAAGGCCTCCTAGAAGAACTGAACAGAGTCCTGAAGGAGGAATAAGAGATAGCAGAGGTGGAGGTGATGGGGTGAGGAGTTTTCCAGGCTAAGGAAACAGCATACACAGATGCCTGGAGCGGAGAGATCCCATGGCCTATTCGGGGACTTTTTTGTTAAGAGTTTATGCTTGGTGGTAATGGCAGTCGGAAGCCTCGGAAATGTTTTAGTAAAAGCAGGGGAGTGATCTGGGCAGTTTTGAGTTTTCTGCCTTCTCCCCCTGCAGCCTGACAAAGGACATGACTGGGAAAGAAGACAACTACCGAGGCCCAGCCGTGCGAGCCCTCTGCCAGATCACGGATGTGAGTCTGCTGCCACTGTCCAGCCATCTGTCCTTTCCCTGCTTTTCAGTCAAGTTCAGTTTCATCCTTTGCATGCTTTAGGTTGTCCCTGCCTCTTGGGCAAAGCACTGAGCCAGATGATGAGGGTTGGAGTGCATAGGAAACATGTTTGCTTCCTCCTCGCCTCATTTCTCCACCCCCTGTCACCTGCACTCCTGAAGGTGACTAAGGATTGATTGGGTCCCCTCCTGCCCCACTCCTTGTCCCCACAGAGCACCATGCTGCAGGCTATTGAGCGCTACATGAAACAGGCTATCGTGGACAAGGTGCCCAGTGTCTCCAGCTCTGCCCTGGTGTCTTCTCTGGTGTGTAACTGCATCCGGGACCCTGCAGGGCTAGGGGTTGGGTTGGGGTTGGAGGAGAGCAGGATATATTCTAAAGAAAATATTAGAATTGCTTTCCAGTAGATAATAAAAAGTGCTTCTGTATCCCCCCATCTGAGAGTCCCACTTACCTTCTTAGTGAAAAGTGCCAGGGAATTCTGGGTTGATTGAGGAGGGGTCAGTTGAAGAGCCTGGTCCATCCTTTGGGGTGACTTATTATAGGAGTTAAAGCCTAGGAGAGTGAGGGTGGGAGCTGTCCTATGCTTGTGCACCATCTCAGAAGACCAAGACAATGGAGACGTCCTGGGCTTTGTCTGAGGGAAGAACCAGGGCCCGGCTGCACCGTAAGCCAGGCCCAGCAGATGTGACGGGAGAGCCTCTTGACTTCCTGCCCCTTAATGTGCCCCTTTGCCCACAGCACCTGTTGAAGTGCAGCTTTGACGTGGTCAAGCGCTGGGTGAATGAGGCCCAGGAGGCGGCATCAAGTGATAACATCATGGTCCAGGTGAGGTGTGAGAGGAGCAGTGGCTTTAAATTATTTAGGCCGATGGCATGGCACTGGCAAGTCAGAATGGACTCTCACCACAGACATCCTGGTGGCCCCTAGCCAGAGCAGGATTTAATCCTTTTGTCACTGGATTATGGGGAGATTTGAGGGGTTTTGTAGAGGGGGGCTTGGGTTAGAGATTACTTACCACCTGGTGCCAAAATATTAAAGTATTTTGATAAAGTTTTGGGGTATGAACTGTAGCCAACCTGGCCCAGGCAGGCAGAGGGCCTTCGCGACCTGGGTTTGTCAGTGATGCATAGAAATATCTTCGTGGGACTGTTGTCTACGTAACTCTTCTTTAGTGATGTAGGCAGGGAGTCCTTTTATCTCTGTGGGTCTCAGTTTGCTTGTCTATAAAATGGAAATGAAAGTTTCTGCCTCACTAAGCTGTTAGGATAAAATGAGACAACATCTATAAATATCTGACACATCTGGTGCATACCTGTACAGTCTCTGTGTATTTTTCTCTTCTCTTTCTCTTCACCCTTTGCACTGATTCTCATCTCCCAGGGTCATCTCAAAACACTTCCCAGGGTCAGAGAAGCTTCTTAGCACTTGAACGCCACTCTGATAAGGAAACAGAAAAGAGCAGAAGGGATAGGAAATAACTTTGTACACCATGCATCTCTAAGATGGAATCCCTGGATTTCAGGTCCTCTAGATCTTTGCCAGTACCAGCCATTAGTCCTTGGGCAAGTCATTGGTCTAAGAATATCTTTCTACTTATCTACCTATGTGCAAGCTCAGGGCCCAGCTCCCTCCTCTGTCTAAAGACACTGGGTTTCTTCCCATTCTTTCACCTCTGTGGCGTCTGTTGTCCCCTTTACATCTGTACTCAATGATGCCTGTCAGAGCCCTGGCCAGAACCGGGGCCAGGAACAATAACTACAGATATACTCATATACACTGTGTCAGGAGTGTCTATCCAGACCATTTGGAGGACTTGTCACAGCCATTATGATGCCCATTTTAAAAATGAGAAGGCTGAAGCCCAGAGAGATGCAGTGGCCTGCCCCAGGCCACACACTCGTAGACCTAGGCTTCACATGTTTGTACTCAGCTGCTATCTTCTGTCCTCTAGTACCACGCACTGGGGCTCCTATACCATGTACGTAAGAATGACCGCCTGGCTGTCAGTAAAATGATTAGCAAGTTTACACGGCACGGCCTCAAGTCTCCCTTTGCCTACTGCATGATGATCCGGGTGGCCAGCAAGCAGCTGGAGGAGGAGGACAGCAGGTAATGGCTCTTGTCTCCCCTCACTAGATGATGCCTCATTAAACCTACCGTGCTGGGCCATTTCCAACTCCGTACTGCCTATGTTCTTTTGTAGCCGTGACAGCCCACTGTTTGACTTCATCGAGAGCTGCTTACGCAACAAGCATGAGATGGTGGTCTACGAGGCTGCCTCGGCCATTGTCAATCTGCCAGGCTGCAGTGCCAAAGAGCTGGCCCCAGCTGTGTCAGGTTACCAGGCATTCCTTCACTCCACTTCACACATTTGTACCTGCTGGGAACTAGGCCCTGGGCTGGGGGTCAGGGGAAGAAAGAAAATGCCCTTGAATAGGCCACAGTCTAATGTTAAGAAAAGGAATTAGTACCCAGTAAGCACCTGCTCTGTGCTAGGTACTCTACTGGGGCCTCTCACATGTGTTATCTTTGGGGGATGGTGTGCACTTAGTTCCATCTTACCACTAAAGAGACTGGGGCTCTGGTAAGTGCCATAGGTGAGGTTCAGATCTGCTCTGCACCTGTCGGGCTGGCCAGCCGTGCAAGAGGGCCTGGTGGAGGAAACCAGGAATTATGAAACCAGTGCATACTTCCTAAGTGCTGAGCTGTCTCAGGTAAAGGAGAAAGCAATTCAGAGGGCAGGGCCTGATAGCTAAGTGGCTCTGCCCCTTAGCAACTGAGTGAGCCTGAGCAAATCATCCGTCTTCTCCATGCTTCATCTTCTCTGGAATGTGGATAGTAATTGTGCCTGTTACATAAGATTACAGTAGGCAGTAAATTTGTGTGATCTATACAAATGGCTTGGAAAAGTGCTTAGCACCATGGTGACCACAGGGAAAGTGTTCTTTGCTGTTATTAAGGAGAATCCACCTGCCTTGAATTGTTCATTGCTTTATTTTTACAGGTCACGGTGCTAGGTGTTGCAATCTCACTGTATATAAGAATGCACATGTGATGTGCTAAGTAGTTGGTACTGGAAACTTGGTATATTAAGAGTTTAGAAAAGGAGATGTTGCTAGGATTGCTAAACACAGATTCAGAGAGGGGGAGAGTGTTCTAGAAGGACGAACCCAATGAAAGTCAAGATGTTATGGCAGGAGAGTTTGAGTGCAGCCTTTTTGGAATGAATGGACATGTTTTTCTGATCACCATAATAATGTTATAACCTGGCCAGGCAGAGAGATGGGGTTCATGTTTGGAGAGAGAAGTCTCTTTCTTCTTGGAGACGAAAACAGAAGAACCAAAGGAAGTTATTCACTGATTTAAGTATTCAGTCATTCATTCTTATTGTATTCCCCATATTTCCAGAATAATGAAACACATAAATAGGATAGAGCCTTCAAAATACAGCCAAGTAATAGAAAAGAACATGGTTACCTCAGAAAACAGCAGTCATATTTACTACTACCTCGAGTGCAGAATTGAGCCCTGAACTTCCTGACACCTAAGGCACAGGAAGGGATGTGCTGCCTGACATGCATCTGCTAGTAGAGGAACCAAGGCCGTTGTTGAAGCCAGGAGTGAGGAAGTTCTGTATGTGCTTCAGGAGAAAGGAATGGAGTTCTACTTCACAGCTCAGACTTCATTCAGGTGCAGGCAGTCCTCGATTTCAGTCCTGGTTCTGCCATTTACTTACTCCTAACCTAGCGTTACTTTAGTTGCTTTATCCCTTTGTGCCTCAGCCTCCTTACTGTTAAATGGGGATAACCATAGCTGCTTCATAAGGTTGTGGGGAATCAATAAGACAAGGCATGGCAGCTCCCCAGCAGAGTGCCTGGCACACAGCAGGTGCTCAGTAAACAGCCACTCTCATCATTCACGGGATCCATTGGGCTCTCGAGTTCATAGTAAGGCCTCTGTGCTCATGGCTCAAGTACCCAGGGAGAGAACTCGCTTCCTTGGTTGAGGTGGGGGTGCCAGCAGGGAAATGAGCTGAAGCAGAGGGTTTGGGTTTGAACAGCCTCAGAGCCCTTGCATGCCCTCGATGCCCTATTCCTGCCCTCTCCTGGAGGCCTACCTGGATTTTTCCAGCTGCCCAGCAGTGAGAGCAGCCTGACACATGGCATCTGTCTCCCCACAGTGCTCCAGCTTTTCTGCAGCTCACCCAAGGCCGCTCTCCGCTATGCCGCTGTCCGTACCCTCAATAAGGTAAGGGTCCAAGACAGGCAGGAGAGGGGACCTGGCCTTCTGAGAGGGTCACGGGAGGTAACCTGATCCAGCTGGAGGTATTTCCATGTCCCTGACCTTACCTGGATGTATGTATCCCTAGTCACAGTCACTTTCTACCAGATGGTGACATGAGTTCATCCAAATGAGCTCTGACCAGACCAAACCCATCTAGTGGGATGACAAGTCCTATTTTTTTTTTTATCTCTTGTCCTTGTCTTTTTTATCTTTCCTCCCAAAATAGGTTGCCATGAAGCATCCGTCAGCAGTGACAGCCTGTAATCTAGACCTAGAGAACCTTGTCACAGATTCGAATCGCAGCATTGCCACGCTAGCCATCACCACTCTGCTCAAGACTGGCAGCGAGAGCAGCATTGACCGCCTCATGAAGCAGATCTCCTCTTTCATGTCAGAGATCTCAGATGAATTCAAGGTACCCAGGGCACCTAGGGAACACCCACAGTCCCCAGAATCAGGAAGATGCTCTGTGTTCCCACTCCATGTTCCCTAGCCACTGGGCCAGGATTGACCTGAGGGAATGTTCAGGCTTGAAGATTCAGTGGAGAAGGCTGGTACATAATCCTTCATGGGGTTTGGCCTTGGGAGATGCGCACAGTCCTGCCTCTGGTGTTTGTCTACACTGTTTCTTTGTATAGCCAGTTGACAGGACATTGTGTGAGGACCGAGGGAGTAAATGCTGTCAAGGATGATGCTTTTTTCCAGTTTGGGTTGATGGTGGGGCCATTGATTGGTTTGGGGAAGGAGGGAGAAAGTTATGTCTTGGGTGAAGGAAGGAGAAGGTAGTGATGGTTACTGCAGACGTGTTGTGTTTGTGGGCACCAGGTGGAGTTATCTGGTAGACATTTAGAAACACTGAGCTCGGACAAGAGACAAAGATCTGAGCGTCAGTGGCATAGAAGATGTAGTTAAAACTATGGGAGGAGATAAGATTGCTGAAGGGATTATGAGAGAAGAGAAGAGGAGAGGAGACAATACCCAAAGAGGAATCAGAAAAGCTGATTGGGAGAATATCAAAGGAATGGGGGTGAGGAGGCAATAGGAAGAGAAGCAGGACAAGTGAGATGGAGAGGGGGCTCATAGACTTACCATGAGGTCTGAGTAGCAAAGCAGAGTTTGGGGTCCTGTGTATGGGTCTGGGACTGTTGGGACTGTTCTGCCTGCTGTCCTGCCCTGGATGGGTTCAGGGATTGCATGTTCCCTGAGGGTAGGTGGGGGATGGAGTTCCTTGTTTCCCTGCCTTGTGTCACATCCCAGGTCTGGCCTTGCTTAAGGAAGGACTTCATTAGCAATTAGTGAACTAAGTAACTCCACCCTGGTGGCAGGAGGCTTCTGCTTATGCATGTCTGTTTGACTCAGGTGGTAGTCGTCCAGGCCATCAGTGCCCTGTGTCAGAAGTATCCTCGCAAACATGCTGTCCTCATGAACTTCCTGTTTTCCATGCTGCGGGAAGAGGTAAGAGTAGGACGCATGCAGGGCATGCCAGGGCTCCTGGTGCTGGGAGCAACTTGGCTGCTGCCTCCATGTCATTTGGGTGAACCCAGATCAAATTGTTAACTGGGTAGATTTCCTGGTTCCTGTGGCCCTTTAAACTCCTTGTGAACCAACAGATAAACGTGTAGCAATTACTAGTAATTACAGTAATAACTATAAAGACTCAGTACCCTGACTTTAAACAGTAGATCCTCTGAGGCAATACTTGTGCAGATAATGGAAAATGTGTTTTCTACTGGTAGCTAGTGTAGAAGCATTCTGGACCATTCCAGGAACTCCATGGGGTGGTTTCTTGTGAAACCTATGCTAATATTGTGACATTGTTCTCTTCGTTCTGACATGAATTAGTGATTTACTTACCCCACCTTTCTTGGATGTCTCAACAAAGCAGTTAATTCAGAGGAGCAGAAGCAAAATGTTTGTGGAGTAGATTTGGTCCCCAGATATTTGGTGCTCCTTGGCCCCAGCCCCAGAGTGGCCCTTGGACCGAGGAGTAGAGGAGCCGTTGCCTTGGGTGTCTTTGGGGTTCCCAAAGGTATTGAAGGGAGGAGAACACTAACGCTTAGGGAGCTGTTAGCTAATGGACCCAGCACTTTGGAGACACTACACAGTGTGCACAATCTTGTGATCCTCATAACAGGCCTTGTCCATGGACATTATTTTCTCCCTTTAAAAATCAGGGATTTGCCCTAACTGGTTTGGCTCAGTGGATAGAGCGTCAGACTGCGGACTGAAGGGTCCCGGGTTCGATTCCAGTCAAGGGCATATACCTTGGTGGTGGGCACATCCCCAATAGGGAGTGTGCAGGAGGCAGCTAAATTGATGTTTCTCTCTCATCAATGTTTCTAATTCTCTGTCCCTCTCTCTTTCTCTCTGTAAAAAATGAATAAAATATATATATATATATATTTTTTTTTGATATATTTTATTGATTTTTTACAGAGAGGAAGGGAGAGAGATAGAGAGTTAGAAACATCGATGAGAGAGAAACATCGATCAGCTGCCTCCTGCACATCTCCCACTGGGGATGTGCCTGCAACCCAGGTATATGCCCTTGACCGGAATCGAACCTGGGACCCTTCAGTCCGCAGGCCGACGCTCTATCCACTGAGCCAAACCGGTTTCGGCTTTTTTTTTTTTTATGAATAAAATATATTTTAAAAAAATAGAAAATAAAAATCAGAGATTTGACTCAGAAGTGGAGTAATCTGCCTCTGGTCACTTGACCAATATATGTCTAAGCCCCTATCTGTCTGACTAAAAAGCCCATGATTTTCTCCCGGATCTCCTTTTTCCTAGAAAAATTCATGGGTCCATATAAAGTTGAGTGTAAGACCTTCACTTATCAGGTTGCAGCACTTAGACAGGGAGACCTTGTCTTCTAGAAAGGAGTCTGTTTCTAGCTTTCTGCAGAGAGGCTTGTCATTCTCTAGTTAGAGCAGCTGCCAGCACAGCCTGGATGCACCTACTCTTAGCTTGCTGCCCACCAGGCTGACGGACCAGCCTATAGAGGTGATACGAAAATAGTGCTTGAAGGGTTACAGAGTACCTACTCATATGACAACCTTATTGAACTGTACAAATGCATTTATTTATTCTTCAAAATAACTCTGAGGTAAACACTCTAGTGGTCCTTATTATGAAGGAGTGTGAGGCTCAGGGAAGGTAAGCGGCTCACAGCCATAAAACAAACTCATCTGAGAACAGGGGCCTGATTTGATCCACAGATAAGTTTTACTTAGATTGTAAAAGCTTTAAACATTTCAGATTAGTAGCCGTTATTAAAAAAATCAGGAAAACACTGCCACCACCACCATAACAGATTTCCAGTTTCGCCCAAAAAACTTGTCAGATCTGGCAGTAATGCGAGGCTGAGTGGTGATTTCCTTTTTTAGATGGGACAGGCACTGTCTTTTGCCCCTCCGTTCCCATTTAGTCTGCTTCATGTTGCCAGGTTGCATTCTTAGCATCTGTAGGCATCTCATTTGCCATCTTTGTCATTAAAGTCTGTAACTAGCAGAACATAGATTTGATCAAGGATCTTCTGATTCTCCACTGCCCCATTTTGCCTTTTTTTTAAAAATTGCGGTTAAACTATGCATGACAAAATTTACTATCTTAACTGTTTTTAAGTGTACAGATCAGTATTAAATATATTCAGATTGTTGTGCAACATCTCTTTTTCATCTTGTAAAACTGAAACTCTACCCATTAAATAGCAACGCATTTTCTGCCCCCCAGCCTCTGGCAACCACCATTCTACTTTCTCTATGAATTTGACTTCATATAAGTGGAATCAAGTAATATTTGTCATTTTGTGACTGACTTATTTCATTGAGCATAATGTCCTCAAGGTTATATACCACATTGTAGCATGTGTCAGAATTGTCTTTGTTTTTTTTAAAAGACATATCTTTTTTTAAAAAAAATTATTGATTAGAGAGAGGGAGAGAGAGAAACATCGATTTGTTGTTCCACTCATTATGCATTCATTGGTTGATCTTGTATGTGCCCTGACTGGGGATCCAACCCTCAACCTTGGCATATTGGGACGATGCTCTAACCAACTGAGCTCCCTGGCCAGAGCTAGAATTTTCTTACTTTTTAAGGCTGAATAATATTCCATTGTATATATAGACCACATTTTTTTATTCATTCATCTGTCAATGGACGCCTGGATTGCTTCTACTTCTTGGCTATTGTAATTAATGCTGCTATGAACATGGGTATACAAACATTTCTTCAAGACCCTGCTTTCAGTTATTTTGGGTATATGCCCAGAAGTGGAACTGGGATAATATGGCAAGTCTGTTTTCTTTAATTTTTTTGAGGAACCACCACACTGTTTGCCATAGCATCTGTACCACCCATTTTGCCTTTTATGTCAAAGTTAGGAAGAAAGTAAGACTCAACATGTTTCAATTAGACCAAGTATGGTTAGAACTGGAAAGGTCCCAGCAAACATTCAGTCCAGGTCTTTTGTTTTACACAAAAAGATTGTTTTTGATCCTGGTTAGTCTCCGAGCCTCACAGCTCATTCTGGAGCCAGCAGCCTCCTTGATCATCTTGACCCTTCCCACTGCAGGGTGGCTTTGAGTATAAGCGGGCCATTGTGGACTGCATCATCAGCATCATTGAGGAGAACTCAGAGAGCAAGGAGACAGGACTGTCACACCTGTGTGAATTCATCGAGGACTGCGAATTCACTGTGTTGGCCACCCGCATCCTACATCTCCTGGGCCAGGAGGGGCCCAAGACCAACAACCCCTCCAAGTACATTCGCTTTATCTATAACCGAGTGGTCTTGGAGCATGAGGAGGTCCGGGCAGGTAGGTCTGAGATAGGGCTGAACTTTGACTCTTAGCTTGTCTTAAGTAGACTGCTCTTACAAAGGGACCTGAGGCCCCAGTGGGGACAGGGCACTTGGTGTTTTGGGCTCACAAACTCAGTTTTTTATAATATTGTAGAAGAACCTTAGATGTTTAGAGGTCATCTAGTTGAATGATTCTTAATCTATTTGTTTTATTGATTTTTTCCACTTCGTGTTTAACTTTATTTCTTTTTTCTAACAATAGCTTTGAGATATAATTCACATACCATAAAATTCCTCTTTTAAATAAATGTAATTTATTGTGCAATCATTACAGTGGGGCCTTGACTTCGAGTTTAATTTGTTCCGAGACCAAGCTCGTTAAGGAGCTCGTTAACTCAAATTACTCTATCAACTCAATGCAAAAAATCAGCCGAGAGACAGCTGATATCTCAAAAAACTCATTAGTCAGGACACTCATAAGTCAAGGCCCCACTGTATATTATTCATTTTAATTTACTGCTTTTTTCTCCTCATGCCCACTGGATAGATTTTTCTGTTTTAGCAATTGGTAATCATGAAGTAATTGTTCATTTTCTCATTGATGTTGATCTAGTGCTTAACTGAATTAGGCCATTTGGATACATAAGCTGAGAAGCCTGACATTGGCCAGCTCCTGGGGCCTCATCATAGTTAATGCTGAAAATGGCTCCTGGAACCCTAGATTGGGACTGGCTTCTCAATGAAATAGATGAGGAAATTGAGGCTGGGTAAAGATTCCCCCAGAGACACTTGTTGTGTTGGCTCTGGTGTATCAGGTATACTTTATGTGCTTCATAAACACAGGTGCTGTGAGTGCTCTGGCCAAGTTTGGAGCCCAGAATGAAGAGATGTTACCCAGTATCTTGGTGTTGCTGAAGAGGTGAGTCTGTGCCTGAGGGCCCTGATGGATGACAGAGTTCCCGCAGGCTCAGGCAACTTTCCTTTGTCTCTTTAACTGTAAAGGGGAGGGGTGATAAATTATACAACTATGGATTGTAGGGGAAAATAGATGGCATAGAAGAGCATGAAAAACAATATACAAAAATGCCTTCACCCAGATGTGAGCATTGTTCATTTGAGTTATTAAAAAAAGAACTTTACTGAGACACAATTTGTCAACCTTATAATTTACCCATTAAAAATGTGTAATATGGCCGAAACCGGTTTGGCTCAGTGGATAGAGCGTCGGCCTGCGGACTGAGGGGTCCCAGGTTCGATTCCGGTCAAGGGCATGTACCTGGGTTGCGGGCATATCCCCAGTGGGAGATGTGCAGGAGGCGGCTGATCGATGTTTCTCTCTCGTCGATGTTTCTAACTCTCTATCTCTCTCCCTTCCTCTCTGTAAAAAATCAATAAAATATATTTAAAAAAAAAATAAAAAAAATAAAAAATAAAAAAATGTGTAATATGTTGGTTTTTATTCAGAGTTGTATAACCATCACCACAATTTAAGTTTAAAAAGATTATCCCCCCCAAATAAATCCTGTATCCATTAGTTATCATTCTCCACTTTCTCTTAACACTCCCACCACCATCAGCCCTAGACAACCACTAATCTACTGTCTATATCTATGGATGTGCCTATTCTGGATATTTCATATAAATGCTATCATACAATTTATGGTCTTTTTTTTAAAATATATTTTATTGATTTTTTACAGAGAGGAAGGGAGAGAGATAGAGAGCTAGAAACATCGACGAGAGAGAAACATCGATCAGCTGCCTCCTGCACATCTCCCACCGGGGATATGCCCGCAACCCAGGTACATGCCCCCGACCGGAATCGAACCTGGGACCTTTCAGTCCGCAGGCCGACGCTCCATCCACTGAGCCAAACCGGTTTCGGCCAATTTATGGTCTTTTATGTGTCTGGGCTCTTCAAAATGTTTTCAAGGTTCATCCATGTTGCAGGATAGACCAGTACTTCATTCCTTTTTATTGACTAATATTTCATTGTTTTGGCTATACCACATTTTATTTATCCATTCATCAGTTCGTGGACATCTGAGTTGTTTCTACTTTTTGTCTCCTGTGAATAATACTCCCATGAGCATTCCTATGCAAATTTTTGTGTGGACATATGTTTTCAGTTCTATTGAGGATATAACGAGGAGTGAAATTACAGGGTCATACTAATTTTTTTTTTTTTTGACATATGCTCTTGAATACAGGAGATTCATTGCCTCCCTCCTGGGTTGGCTTTTGGGAGAGAATCCAGGGACTATGAATATGGTCACCCCCTGATAATTAGTTAGAGTTTTGTGGGTCCCTTCATGGCTTTGTTGGCTAGATACCACATCTGGGACTGTGCTCTCAGAGCTTGAAGAGACCGGCTTCCTCTCACCACTCTGTGATGAAGCTTTCAGTACCCATCCTGTCACCCCTTATTCAGAAGTGCCTTGTGTTCTGGCTGCAGGTGTGTGATGGATGATGACAATGAAGTCAGGGACCGAGCCACCTTCTATCTCAATGTCCTGGAACAGAAGCAGAAGGCCCTCAATGCGAGCTACATCCTAAATGGTGAGCCTTTCCTGCTCTGTCTTTGATCCCCTCCCAGAGCTGTGACCCTTTTCATTACTCTGAGCTGGGCAGGGATAATCGGAGGCACCAATTTCCTGAACTTCCATGGCAACTTCATGGCATGCCTCTGAGCCCAGTAGACCTCGGGTCATGTGGTTTACCCAATGTGGGTGGAAACAGCCCAGTGAATTGAAACACTAGTCATTAATTTAAAAAACCGTTTGTATAGTGCTTTATTGTTTACCAGTCCCTGCTGTATGTATATTTATTCCCTACACCAATCCTATCAAGGAGGGTTTGGATGAAGAAGTAGAGGCTCAGAGAGTTAAGTGGCTTTCTCAGGGTCATACAACCCCGATCCCTGGGCCTGTTTTCCATGGGGGATTCCTGGTGCTCATTCTGTCATTCCTTCCAAGCAGAGTGACCTCTCTCTCACTGGCCTCTAGGTTTGACCGTGTCCATCCCTGGTTTGGAGAGGGCTCTACAGCAGTATACTCTAGAACCATCAGAAAAACCTTTTGACCTCAAGTCTGTGCCCCTGGCCACCGCACCCATGGCAGAGCAAAGAACAGGTGAGTAACGCCTATACTCCTTTCAGAGGCCCTCAGGTTCAGGCCTTCATTGGAGGGTCTGCATTGGCCATGAAGCCACTAAACCTAACCAGGATGGATGGGGTTGTGCTGGGAGGAGGGAATAATCCTTTTTGTGTCTGGCTCCAGGAAATGGACACACACGCACACACATACAGGCACACTTGCTCTCTTTCTCACATGTTTAATACTACACTCTCAGAAAATTGTAATCCCTAAATAACAGCACTGTGCTCAACACCACAGTGCCCCATTAGTGCAGTTGTTGATCACCATTGTATTTGCTCCTGCAGAAAGCACCCCCATCACAGCAGTTAAGCAGCCTGAGAAAGTGGCAGCTACCCGGCAGGAGATCTTCCAGGGTGAGTAACAGTACTCGGTGGGGCTCTTAGGGGCAGGGCTCAGTCTCCTCAGCTTTGGAGTAGTTGTCCTCCTCCGGGAATTCAGAGTAAGAACTGTCGTTCATTGGGTCTGTCCTGATGCTGAGCCCTGAGAGTATTTTGACAGTACATTTGATCCTCATGTGGAGGATATTAGGTCCACTTGGAATCTGAGGAATTGGAAATTCGGAGAGAGTAATTCCCCAAGGTTGTACAGCAAGCAGGTGAAGGAGCTGACATTAAGGTCCAAATAAAACTGGCTTAGAGCTGCCTCTCAGCCTTGGTTCTGAAGCCTCAAATGGCTGGAACCCAGGCCAGTTCAGGATGTTTGATTCAGAACAGTTGGGATTTTAAGACGGGTACTTTTTCTTAGGTTCCAGATGTGTTCAGTCTAAGTTGTATTGTAACATTTTAAGTATTTATCTATTTCTCTGGTCTTGCATTAAGGGACAAGGCTATGTACCTAATTGCTAGACCATTTTATCCATTGAATTCCTACCTTCAGGGACTAGCACATATCCCTCTTCCTTTGTGTAGCCCTCACTGATCTCCTAAGCTCTTCTGTCTGATCACTTCTGTTCTGCCTTTTCTGTTTTAAATAGTTCTGTGTGGTTGTATACACAGCACTTAGCACAGTGCCTTCCTTCCTCAGAGTAGATCGTTATTGTTGAACTGTATTAAATCCCCTCTTTCCCAGTCCATTTCAGAATCCTGTCTCCTGTCAACATGTTAACTTTCAGATTCAGGAAAGCTAGGATCCTGCTCTAACTGGGATCACTTTTTTTTTTTTAATCCTCACCCAAGGATATGTTTTTATTGACTTGAGAGAGAGAGAGAGAGAGAGAGAGAGGGAGAGAGAGAGAGAGAGAGAGAAAGAGAAAGACCTCGATATGAAAGGGAAACATTGCCCAGTTGCCTCCCCTAAGTGCCTTGATCAGGAATCGAACTCGCCACCTTTTGATGTATGGAATGACGCTCCAACCGAGTACCCTGCCAGGGCTGGGATCACTCCTAACTCAAAACATTTCCTTCTGTATTAGTTCCCTCATGCTGCTGTCACAAATCACCACACTCTTCGTGGTTTAATATAACACAAATATATTATCATACAGTTCTAGGGTCAGAAGTCCGAAATGAGTTTTGTGTTGGCAGTACTGAGCTCCCTCTGGATGCTCCAGGGGAAAATGGTTTCTTAGATGTTTTTACTTTCTGGAGTCCTCCCGTATTTCTTTCGTAGTGACTCCTTCCTCCATCTTCAAAGTCAGCAGCATAGCCTCTTCAAAGCCGTCTGACTCAGGCCACCAATTGCCTCCCTCTCATAAGGACCCTTGTGATTACATTTGAGCCCACAGGTAATCCAGGATAATCTCCCCATCTCAAGATCCACCTTAATTTTATCTGCAAAGTCCCTTTTACCATGTGACAAAACATATTCATAGGTTCTGGAATTAGCATGTGAGTATCTTGGGGGTGGGGGCAATCATTCTGTCACACCTTCCAAGGAAGATTCCTCCTAAGCCTCTTAGACGTTATCAATTCCATTTTGAATAATCTTCCAAATATAACATTTATTAGTCACATGTTAAGTTACAGAAACTTTGCTATATCTTGACACTTATTGTCTCATTTATCATCACAACAACCCGTGAGAAAGGTTATTGTATCTATTTTATTGATGAAGACACTGAAATTCAGAAACATTGACTGATAGCTAGAAGCAAAATCCCCCAGGTAGTAAGTACCAGTTCTAGAACCTTGAGGCCCAGGGAAATGAATTCCCATAGAAACACATTTGGTGGCTGATGATCATGATAGCCTAAAAGTTCCTCCTAATATGTAAGCTGACTGTTTCTAGGTATCTAGTAAGGCCTATCCCTAAACCCCACTGCCAAGTTCCAGCAGTGGGCTGGATCCTATTGCCTGCACATTTGTTAGAGAATGTCTTTTAGGATGCAGCGGACTGAAGCAATCACGTAGACTCTTTGTGGTGAGGAGGAAGCAAAATAATAACAATAATGCCTACTTTCTGTCTCTATCCCTGAAATAGAATTGAGTACCTACTAAGTACAGGAAAAAATATCAGATCCCTGGCCACAGGGTACAATTCCTGTCCTTAAGGAGTTCAATTAAATTGGAAAGACAAGTTGAAGTCTTAGAGTAGTGGTCTTCAAATATAATTAGATATAATTAATCTGAGGAACTTGCTAGAAATTCAGGTTCTTGGGTCCCAAACCCAGAGATTCTGATAAAGCATTTTTGGGATGGGTCCAGGAATTAGAGTTTTGTTTTTTGTTGTTTTTTAAAAATATATTTTTATTGATTTCAGAGAGGAAGGGAGAGGAAGAGAGAGATGGAAACATCAATGATGAGAGAGAATCATTGATCGGCTGCCTCCTGCACCCCCCACACTGGGGATCGAGTCCGCAACCCAGGCATGTACCCCGACCAGGAATCGAACCATGACCTCCTGGTTCATAGGTCAATGCTCAGCCTTGAGCCATGCCATTTGGGCCAGGAATCAGAGTTGTGTGTTTTTTTTAAAATATATTTTATTGATTTTTTTACAGAGAAGAAGGGAGAGGGCTAGAGAGCTAGAAACATCGATGAGAGAGAAACGTCAATCAGCTGCCTCCTGCACACCCTCCACTGGGGATGTGCCCGCAACCAAGGCACATGCCCCTGACCGGAATCGAACCTGGGACCCTTCAGTCCGCAGGCCGATGCTCCATCCACTGAGCCAAACCAGCCAGGGCAGGAATCAGAGTTTTTAACAAGCTCCTGGGTAATTCTGACATAGGTGATCCATGACCATAGTTTGAAGAGTCCTGCCTCTGATGTAGAATGGGGAAGAGAGCAGCAGCTTGAGCCATCATAGGCAGGCATCCTGTGCAGATGCCGCATTCACCGGGACCGGCCAGGGTGGGGTCCATGGGCTGGGCTTTACCATATGCCCATAGACCACCCTGATTGGGTTTTCTGCAACACTGAATCTTTTTTTTTTTTAAATTAATCTCAGAGAGGAAGGGAGAGAGAGAGAGAAACATCAGTGATGAGAGAGCATCATTGACTGGCTGGCTTCTGCATGCCCCCTACTGGGGGGATCCACCTGCAGCCCAGGCATGTGCCCTGGTCGGAATCAAACCTGGGACCCTTTAGTCCTCAGGCGGAGGCTCCACCCACTGAGCCAAACCAGCTAGGGCAGAATCTGAAACATCTTTTTTTTTTAAATGCATTTTTCAATTATAATTAACCTACAATATTAGACTAGTTTCAGGTGTACAATGAAACATTTTTTATTGGCCATTTGTCTTAACTGACAAATGTATAGGATCGGATTCCGTAGCTATAACAGCATTCATCTAATACCCTTAGTACTCTCCTACTTTCATCTTCTTTTAAGAATCTTTGGTGAGCTTCTAAAGTTAAAGGGGTTGGGGGGGGGGCGGGCGGGTCTCCAAATGGATTTTGCCTAGTACATTGAGGTCTCCTAGTCAGTTCGTTGCTTCTGAGATCTTTTGTGGGACCAAGGGGAGGGGAGTATTCATGGTGGATGGTACAACTGAGCAAAGCTAGGGAGATGAGAAAATATGTCAGTATATTTAGGAAATAGGAAATAGTTGTGTGTACATCTCCACCCATCTCAGTAGGATGAAAGACCTTAAGAATTGGGCATGAGCATTTATTAGAAACCATCATAAGTAAGTTATTCTGGGAATTGAGAAGCTGAGTAAACGTGTGTGTGGCCTGTGTTTTTCAGAGCAGTTGGCAGCAGTGCCAGAATTCCAGGGGCTGGGGCCCCTCTTCAAGTCCTCGCCTGAGCCTGTGGCCCTCACTGAGTCAGAGACAGAGTATGTCATCCATTGCACCAAACACACCTTCACCCACCACATGGTGTTCCAGGTGAGCAGAGAGGGCTGAGGTTCTGCTAAAGCCTCGTGAGACCATGCAGCGGTCCCAGATTTGATGGGTCCTGTAGGGTAATGGCTTCCCCATACTGAGTTGGTTGGGACCCAACTTGATGACTGGGTCTGTCACCAACTGGTGTGTCTCTTGCACCCTTGACCCAGAACCTTTCTGGCTCCTGAATGTCAGCATAGAGACAAGGAACCTAAGCAGGGTGACTGGGATGGGAGTCAGCTTGGCCCCTGAGAGGTAGAATCTCCTGGCTTTTCTACTGCATCAGGGCTTAGACCTAGAGCAGTGTCTAAGTAACTCCTTCTTCCTTCCTAATCCAGTTCGACTGCACAAACACACTCAATGACCAGACCTTGGAGAATGTCACAGTGCAGATGGAGCCCACTGAGGGCTATGAGGTGCTCTGTTATGTGCCCGCCTGGACCCTACCCTACAATCAGCCTGGAACCTGCTACACGCTGGTGGCACTACCCAAGGAAGACCCCACAGCTGGTGAGCCCCCCTCCAGATACCATGCTGGCCTCAGGGTCAGAATGGGATGGGCAGCTAGTGTGCTGACCATTTATCTCTTATTACAGCTTCAACTCCTTGATTTCAGTCCTGAGAAGAAGAATGGCTAAGTCTGGGTGCTTTAAATTTCCTCCTCATAGAGGCCCATTCATAGATGAAGGAAACAGACTGGGGTTAAGTGGCTTATCTAAGTTCAAATAGCTGATAAGAGGCCAAAACCATGTCTTTCTGGTCCTCAAACCAGTATCCTTACATTATACCATGAAAGAGTAGAGACAGGCACAAACACTGAAACATTCCCAAGGAAGCCATCAGCTTCTTTTTCCAGGCCTGCTTTCCCCTTCTCCCTTCCCCACAATGGGACTCCTCAAACTCATGACTTAACTCTCCTGCCCTTCAACAAGGTGGTGCCTTCTGTCCAGATTTGTGGGGTTGGATAGCATGTTGCCACTACTGATAACATGGCAAAGGCCTCGAGAGCTGGCTGTGGCCACCTCCCCTATGGAGAAGCTCATCCCTGTAGTGACTAGGGACATCCTCACCACAGCCTCTCTTTCTCACAGTGGCCTGCACATTCAGCTGCATGATGAAGTTCACTGTAAAGGATTGTGATCCCACCACTGGGGAGACTGACGATGAAGGCTATGAAGATGAATATGTGGTAAGAAGCTAGAGTCAAGAGGCTGTTTGTGCCTGAGCTGAGAATAACTCCCCCCAGAAGCTGACAACCAGACTTGAAGCATTTTCTTGCTGTTTTGAGCTTTACAGCTCTCTTTGAAAGAAACTGTTTTTAACGTAAAAAAAATGCATGCTCGTGTGTAAAAAAAACTTGGAAAATATAAAAACAAAGTCCAAACAAACATTACCCATAGACTTTAAAATATTCTTATATAGCTGTGTCATAACTCACTTGATTCCTTTAATTTGGGATTCCACATTTTTACTATTTATAAATGCTGCATTAAATATCCCTTTGGATACAAATTTTCAGATTATTTCTGTAGGATAGATTCTGGGCAGTAGAATAATTGGGTCAAAGGGTAAGCATGATTTTAAGACTTTTCCATTTATATTATAAATTGCTTTCTAGAGAAATTGGATGAGTTTGTATCTGCTAGCTAGTCCTTTTATACACTGAAACGGCCCTTCCAATTCTACCTTTCTGAGCTAGAATGGAATCTTTCTGGGCTTTGACCATGGAGCAGTGGCTCAGTACCACCTGATTATAGACCATGATGCTCAGTTTGGGAATGGAGATTGTTGAAGTTCCTTATAACTAGAGGGCCTGTCACTGTGGAATACAATTGACATCACTGTTGTGTTGTATTATCTTAGAGTCATTGTTGAGGAAGGGCCTTTCCTGAGCCAGCAATGACCCAGTGGGCAGGAACTGCCCGAGACCAAGTGAGCTTCCTGGGAGAGCTGGGTCTGACATTGCTTTTGCTGTAGGAGCTGAGTCCTACTTAAGCACACCTTAAACATCTGCAAGAATAGGGCTTAGTGAAGATCTGTTGGATGGATGAATGGGAAGTCTTTTTGTACACTTAGTCCAAGGTGCGGGGGATAATTATGTGTCCTGTTCAGGGACACAGCTAAGATGGACGCATGGATCAGGCCCAGAGGACACAGCTGAAGTAAAGGGGAGTACCTCCTGAGTGTTAGGAGCGACACTCAGACCTCTGTGTGCTCTCCTATATAGTCCCTGGGTCTTTGAGGCACTGATTCTAGGCAGGCTTCAAAAGGGATTTGATCTTGCAGCTAACACCCTCAGGTGAGCACTTGGGTCAGGGCATTTTCCAGGGGAATACTTGGCTGTGAGGACTTTGAGGACAGGTACCTGGTCAAGTTGCTGTGTATCACCTGAGCCTAGCACAGTGTTCAGCACCTAGGAAGTAACTGCTCAGTGTGTTGCAGGAAGAGTGAGCAGTGAGTTCAGAGCAGAGGCCCAGTGCGGAGCAAGGACTCTCCACTGGAGGTGTGGACCTAACTTTTAACTCCCATCTCCCCAGCTGGAAGACCTGGAAGTCACTGTAGCTGACCACATCCAAAAGGTCATGAAGCTGAACTTCGAAGCAGCCTGGGAGGAGGTGGGGGATGAGTTTGAGAAGGAGGAAACCTTCACCTTGTCTACCACCAAGACACTGGAAGGTAAAGTCCTTGCTACTGTTGAAGTACTCCTCACATTCGCTCCCTGCTCCTCTGCCCCCAGGGGTCAGAGCCATCTCTGCAGCACATATTTCAGATGCCACTTTATTAAAAGCCCTTCAGAGTAGGGGTAGGGGATGGGGAAGCTGTGGTGGCACAAGGGGGAGACCAGTTACGTGGCTTAACTAATACAAAATAGTATTGAATGGAAACTAATTGAAAATGAAATTAAAAAGTAAAAAAGGTATGTGGCTTAATGATACTAGCATTTCTCCCTACAGAGGCTGTGGGAAATATTGTGAAATTCCTGGGAATGCACCCTTGTGAGAGGTCAGACAAAGTGCCAGATAACAAGAACACCCACACATTACTCCTGGCCGGTAAGCAGCATTTCAGTCGGGAAGGGCCTGGGTATCTTGTAGCTTGGATGCCACTGCATGTAGCCTGGGCTGTGGGCTCCCACTGCAATCACAGGGACGAAAAATTCATGGTGTTGAAAATTCACAAAGTAATAAAAAGACCTGCAGTGAAAAGTCTGCATCCCAGCCTTTGCTGCCAGTCTTCCAGTTCCCTTCCAACAGGCAACCATTGTTACTATTACAAACAATACCAGTATATCCTTCCAGTGATTTTATGGATATAAAAGCTAATATGTACATATTTCTCTTTTTAATTCAAATGTTTATGTGCAAATGGTTTTATTTTATATATATATATATATTTTATTGATTTCAGAGAGGAAAGAAGAGAGAGAAACATCAATAATAAGAGATAGTCATTGATTGGCTGCCTCCTGTATGCCCCCTACTGGGGATCAAGCCTGCAACCCGGGCATGTGCCCTTGACTGGAATCAAACCCGGGACCCTTCAGTCTGCAGGCTGACATTCTATCCACTGAGCCAAACCAGCTAGGGCCAAATGGTTTTACTTTTTACTTAACGGTGCATCTTGGAAATCTTCCCTATCATTACCGTTTTCTCATTTTCTTTTTCAGATTATGGTAAAATATACACAAAATAAATTTTACCATTTTATCCATTTTTAGGTGTACAGTCCAGTGGCATTAAGTGCATTCATATTATTGTGCAGTTATCACCATCCATCTTCAGAACTTTTTTATCTTTCCAAACTGAATCCTCATTCTTTTTTGTAGCTGCCTCAAAATCCATTGTGTGGACATACCATATTTTATAGAACCAGCCTATATTGATGAATATTTAGAATGTTCCGCCCTAACTGGTTTGGCTTGGTGGATGGACGTCAAAGAATGTTCCAGTCTTTTGCTATTACACTGCTAAAGTGAATAACACACATGCATATATGTATACCCACATACTTTATTTGGCTCGTGTGCACTGACATCAAAGTGCATTTCTCATTTTGATAATATTTCCAGTTACCTTTCCTAGAAATTGTATGCCTTTCATTCCACACTCTGATGCAGTGTGTTATCAAACCTTATGACCTTTGCCAGGCTGGATGGAAAATGGTATCTTGGTGTAGTTTTATTTTACATTTCTTGTATATTGAATGACATTAAGCTTCTTCTCAACTGTGAAGTACCATTTATTTTCTGTTTTGTGAATCATTTTCATATTATTTGTCTAATTTTCTAATAGGAATGGGATTTTAAGCATTCATCATGGAAATATTTTTTAAAAAATAGAATAGTGTAATGAATATCTATGAGCTCATCTTCTAGCTTCAACAACTATAGCATCTATATCCCTACCATTGTTTCCCCCCGAGTATTGTAAAGCAGATTACAAATATATCATATATGTAAATCTTCCCGTATCACTATGTTCCTCTAATGATCCTTTTTTTAAGGGGGGCGGAGGGCGGTGGATAATACAATTATCACACCTAAAACAATGAGTAAAAGGAAATGGAGATTTTTTTTTTTCTGAGTGTTTATAAACAGTAGCTCTGCTTCAGTGCCCTGTCACAGTTGACAGCCCCAAGCCCATGTTTCCGGCCACAGTGAAGCAACCCAGTCCCCTGGGTCTTGCAGACACCTGCTCTGCGGTTTTGTCATGGCGGGGCTGTCCCTTCCTCTGTGCTCTTAGATTCAGCCAACATATGTGAGAGCCTCTGTGATACCAGGTACACCCTTATACGTCCACTAATTCATTTGGTCTTGACAGAAACTTAAAATATGGTTAGTATTATTTCCTCCACTTTCTGGTTGAGGATACTATAGCTCAGAGAGGTTAAAGTGATGTGTGCAAGGTGTCACTCAGGCATTTCAGTCCAGTTTTCCTGGTCCCAAGCCTACTCCCACTTCACTACCCGAGGGCGGCCTTGATCAGTTGCTACAAATGCCACCTCAGCATAGCCTCTGCAGCCCCCTCTGCCTTACACACCTGTGTTTCTCTCTCACCTTCTAGGTGTCTTCCGGGGTGGTCATGACATCCTTGTGCGCTCCCGGCTGCTGCTTTTGGACACAGTTACAATGCAGGTGACAGCCAGAAGTTCAGAGGAGCTGCCAGTAGACATCATCTTGGCATCTGTTGGCTGAGGTCCTACTCCCGCTTTGCCCCCAACACTACGCAGAAGTTGCACCTTCCTCATGTATCCAGTGGAAACTCCATCCTAAGCTTCTGTATTCAAAAACAGTTAGGAATCATTGGGGTGGGTTTTTTTTTATTTTACTTTTGCCCCAGGACTGTTAGGGGTAACGTGTTGTTTTGTTTTTTTTTAAGGATCATTTTAGTAGTTTATCCTAGAACTTGCTGCCCTGCCTGCCAGGGAAGGATATCACAAATTAATAAAATGCTTGCATCTCTTGAATTTATCCCCAAAGAAACCAGCTTATCCCTATAAATAAATCAGTATGTATTTATTGAATGACTGCTACTTCTTGTTGACCCATGCTTAGGGGCTCCACCTTTCCCTTCTAGGCCTCCCCACCACCAAGAACACCTATTCTGCCCTCTTTGCATCCACAGACCTTTGGCTGCTGTTCTTACCATGAGGCAGGACCCTCTCCTACTCATCTCTGTCCAGGCCCCACACTCGGGAGCAGGAGCTGTGCAGGTTTGCTGAGGGAATGACAGCAGCTGACAGGCTTTGAGCTCAAGCCCTTATTTTTGCATTTTCACAACCACCTTCTTTTTCTACATAATGGACGGAGGCCCCTGAGGGTTTTGGATGGATGACCTGGGTATCCTAACATCTGAAGTGTGTGCTGGGGTTTGCCTGCTCCCACCTCAGTCCAATTCAGGGCATGCACAGACAGGAAAAACAGCCTGTAGCGAGCACTCTATTGGCTCCAGAGGCAGAAATCCCTGGTCTATGTCCCAAGGGAGCAGGCTCAGAGGCCACCTTAGTTACATTTGCCAGGTGGTTTAGCAACTTTGTGACTGAAATACATTTGCAAAGCCCATTTTTAAAAATCCAGGACAGCCCTGGTTGGTGTGGCCCCGGTTGGGCATCATCCCTTGCACCAGATTGTTGCTTTGATTCCTGGTTGGGGCACACGCCCAGGTTGCTGCTGGATCCCTGGTTGGGGGCGTGCAGGAGGCAGCCACCCCTGTTTTTCGCTCTCACCTTATCAGGGTTTCTCCCTCTCCCTTCTGTAAATAATCTATTTAAAAATCTTCAGCCCGGCCCACCGGGCTCCGTGATTGAGCGCTGACCTATGAACCAGGAGGTCACCGTTGGATTCCCCCAGATTCTGACAGGGCTGCTGGCTGGATCCCCCCGGGGGCGTGCCGGAGGCCAATCAGTGACTCCGATGTTCTCCCTCCCTGTCCCTCCCTCTCTGAAATCAGAATATTTTTAAAAAGGAACCCAGTCCCGTCCCCCCCCTTAGAGACTCAGACGGGGTGAAGGTGAGGGCCTTGGGAAGGTGCATGCCAGTGCCCACTGAATTGAGTGGCGTGTGGGATTCCTGAAAGTTTTCCTGATGGTCCACTTTCGCCCCAAACTTCGAGGCCGTTATTAGGACTGTGAAGTAAAACTATTTCCTGACTTCCCCCCTAGAGTTACACAAAGGGCCCCGCAGGCTCCCTGGGACGGTGCTGGGGGAGCCGTGACCTGCGGATCCAACGTGGAGGAAAGCAGGTCTCCAGGAGTCCCGGCGGCAGCCCTCGCCTCCCGGGCGCTTTCCGAAGCTTCACCTTCCGGGGCCGCCTCGCCCGGAGCGGGAGCGCACGGAGCTGGGCGGCAGGGCCTTGGGGGGGCCCCGGGCCTCCTCGGCTGGGGGCGGGGCTAGTGCGTCAGCGGGCGGGGCCGCGAGGCGGGCGCGGAGCGAGCGGGACCCGCGGAGAGCGGCGCTGCGCCGGCTGGGGCGGCCGAGGGGAGACGGCGCGGGCGGAGGCGGCGCGGGCGGCTGGTGCGGGGGGAGACGGTGAGTGCGCCAACGCGGGCTGAGGGGCGGGGGGAGGCGGTGCTGGGGGCGGCGGTGCTGGGGGCAGCGCGGGCTGAGGTGCGGGGGCAGCGCGGGCTGAGGCGGCGCGGGCGGAGGTGCGGGGGGAGGCGGTGAGTGCGCCAACGCGGGCTGAGGTGCGGGGGGAGGCGGTGCTGGGGGCAGCGCGGGCTGAGGTGGCGCGGGCGGAGGTGCGGGGGGAGGTGCGGGGGGAGGCGGTGAGTGCGCCAACGCTGGCTGAGGGGCCGGGGGAGGCGGCGCCGGGGCTGGTGTGGCCTGGGGTCCCCGCCGCCGGGGAGAGGCTGAGTTTGGCTCTGCGGGCCGGACCCCGCGGCCTGCTGCCACGGTGGAGGTCAGCAGCGGCTCGCTGCCGGGCGGCCCAGTGCCCCGGACGGGAGGGCGGACAGGGTGGGGCGGGAGTCCCTCCGGGAGGAGCTGGGGCTCAGGCTGCTCCGTGTTTCTGCTCCGCAGGCTGAGGCTGCGCTGAGAATGTGCGGGCGCACGTCCTGCCACCTGCCCAGGGACGCGCTCACCCGGGCGTGCGCCTACCGGGATCGGCAGGGCCAGCCCCGGCTCCCCGAGTGGAGAGACCCGGACCGGTATCGGCCCTCCTACAACAAGAGCCCGCAGTCCGACAGCCCCGTGCTGCTGTCGCGGCTGCACTTCGAGAAGGTAACCGCTCTATCCGCGTTGTATTGGCTTCCGGCGGGGCGGGGGGGGGGGGGGCCGGGGCCGGGCGGGCGGGCCGCCAATTACCCCCACCTCCACCCCTGCAAAAGTCTGAAAACCTGCATATAATTTCTGACTCTCCAAAAACTTTACTAATCGCCTACACTTGACTGGGAGCCTTGCTGGTAACAGAAACAGTAGGTTAACATATTGTTGCATGTTACGTATATTACAAACCGTATTCTTAAAATACAGTAAGCCAGAGAAAATAAAATGTTATTAAGGAAAGTACATTTGCAATGTTTATTGGAACAAATCTGCATATAAATGGACCCATGCAGGTAAAACCTGTGTTGTTCTGGGTTAACTGCGTTTGGTTTGGTGTATGCTCCGTCCCTGAGATGATCTTTAAAACCAGCCTTTATTGGACCCCCGTTGAGAACCACTCTGGGCCTCGCTGGAAGGAGTTTTATTGGTATCTTTCAATCTTGCAAGATGATTCATATTCTTCAGGCTCAATTTAAGTGCCTTCTTTATACAAGGCATATCACTCTTAGTGCATGTCCAATTTACATGAGCCTTGTATTTGAATACATTTTTTAAAGGCAGCATCTTTCCAACCACACTGATCATCAGGGTCATTTGAGCATCTTTAAGAAAAAAAAAAAGGCCTCGGCTGGGTGGCTCAGTTGGTTGGAGCATCATCCCATATATCAAAAAGGTTGCAGATTTGATTCCTAGTCAGGGCACATACCTAGGTTGCTGGTTCAGTAGGGGCACGTATGGGAGGCAACCAATGGATGTTTCTCTCTTTCTCTCTCTCTCCTTTCCTCTCTCTAAAATCAATAAACATATCCTCAGATGAGGATTAAAAATATTTTTTTTTTCTTTGCTTGGCTGGTGTGGCTCAGGAGGCAGCTGATCAATAATTCTCTCTTATCGATGCTTCTATCTCTCTCCCTTTCCCTTCCTCTCAAAAAAAAAATATTTAATGTTTTTCCTTTTTAAATAATAATAATATTTCCATGCCCCTTACCAGTCATGTTGAATCAGAATCTCTAGGCCTAAGGCAGGATTAAGACTAGCTAACTTAAAACACCTCTGATGTTTCTTGAAGGTTGCAGAACAGAAGTTTCTGTTCTCTCTGCTTGTTTTCAGTCTTTTTATGCTTATCTTTTATTGAAGCTAGATGTATAAGGTTTGGTTATCTGAATTGCATTCATTGTGTATTCACCTATTGTAGTGTTGGAGTGACCAATAATTTATAATCGTGTTTTTGTTCTTTGCTTTATTTTTATTATAAGCATGCATGTGATAAAAATGCTTCATTCCAGAAGTTAATAGTTTCTCTGTGTCTTTTGTTTTTTAATTTAAATATTAAATATCCTTGATATGTTTTTAAAAACATGATTATTTCCATGCTGGATTTTTCTGTGTGATCCATAATGCTTAAATGGCTTTATCAAGCTGATTATACCAGTGCTACATACTCTTCAGAACTCTTGTGATAATATGGTAGTCAAGAAAGACTCACCTCTACATTGTAGGGATCACATTATTTTAAAATAACCTAATAGCATTTATCTTTTTGATTGAATGAAGCCATTTACATGAAATAGTTTATTCTTGCCCAGCTGTTGTTGTTCAGTGGTTGAGCATCGACCTATGAATCAGGAGATCATGGTTTGATTCCCAGTCAGGGTATATGCCGGGGTTACAGGCTCAATCCCCGGTGTGGGGAGTGTAGGAGGCAGCCGATCAATGATTCTCTCATCATTGATGTTTCTGGCTCTCTCCCCCTCTCCCTTCCTCTATGAAACCATTTAAGGAAACTATTTTTAATGAGAGGATAATCAAAATAAAATGAACCTTGACTGGGAGATAAAACATGTTTTCAAAGAAGGTATACAGTAATTTGAAATGAAAAGAGAGAAGAATTAAGTGTATGAGACTTACTCTTTTTCAGCTTTTTTTTTTTTTTTGGTACTACCTCTTTAGAATTATAGAATGAATGTTAGCTGGAAGAATAATTTTGTTAAACAGATGTAAAGGCAGAAGTGTAGAAAGATTGTGACTTGTCTAAGGTTACCCAGTTAGTGATGGATACAGCTGGGACTAAGGTTCAGACTGCTGACCCCACTTGAGTAAATGCTTCCCGGAACTGGGAATGGGGAAGGTGGAGGCAGGCCCTAGCAAGTTTAGACCTCCTTTTCTGTTAGTGGTATGAATTTGCTTATTGATGTAGTGTTTTGACTCCACATCTCTAATAAATTTTACTAAGATTGCTAGGCTTTCCTAATTTTGATAAATAGTTGGTTTTCTTTTTCTCAAACCTGTAAATTGTAAAGCAAAATTAGAACCATTTCATCAGTTCATTTAATCCATATCATCAACGGCCAGTACATATGTATAGATTGCAACATTTACATTTGAAACCAGTGGTTTGCAAATTACTTCCTCTTTCATTTATCTACCTCAGGATTACAAGCTGTTCTGGTCACAAGTCCAAAAATCTAGAGGAACGATGAGTAATACTGAGCAATATTTTCAGTATTTTGGCTTTGCAGCTACTTTTTTTTTTTTTTTAATGTTTTTATTGATTTCAGAGGACGGAAGGGAGGGGAGAGAGAGATAGAAACATCAATGAGAAAGAAACATCTGTTGATCTTCTGCCTCCAGCATGACCCCTATCAGGAATGGAGCCCACAACCCAGGCATGCGCCCTGACCAGGAATCAAACCATGGACCTCCTGGTGCATGGGACAGTGCTCAATCAACTGAGTCATACTGGCCTGGCTGCAGCCACTTTTTATTCATTGTTCCCAGTAGAGGGCGGCCTCACGTTTGGGTTTGATTTACAATTATCCAGTGAACACACTCAAGTTAAAGGTGATCACTGGAATTTGTAAAAGTAAAGGTTTTTCAACCTTGGCACTATTGACGTTTTATGTGGGATAATTCTTTGTTGTGGGAAGCTGTCCTGTGTGTTGTAACATGTTTAGCAATATCACTGACCCCTACCCACTAGATGCCAGTTGCATCACCCACATCATAGCAACCAAACACAACTCCTGATAATGTCAAATATACTCACTAGATGTTGCGCATCCCTCTCCCCCATCTGTATCAGGTTTTGGTGGTGATGATGGTGGGGGTGGGTGGGTGTCAAAATTGCCCCATGTTGAGAACCTCAGATTTAAGAGTGTTGTTTTGCAAATTTCTGATGAGACATCATTTATTTGGCCATATATAATGTTATTTATTTTATTCTCATTCTGCTTTGAGCAGGGGTCCCTTCTGCTTGGAAGGCACATTGGATTCTGGAAGAGAGGTTAGGGTTAGGTTTACAAAGGCTCTGTTTTCACACATTTTTTCTTCTTCCTATCCCTGATGAAAGTAATGCTTGGGTTTACATCCTCTATCCTACCATTTCTTCCAGGGTTTTCTTTTTTTTAAATTATACTGAACACTTACTGTTTTGTTTTTCTTTTGGCATACAGTTGTCAACCAGAGGTCACTGGTGTTAATTCAACACAAACTAGAATCCCCAGTTTGGGGTGTGGTGAAAAAAGAAATCTTATTCAGTGCAAACAGCTCAACTATGACACAGCACGTCTGTGAAAAGGCATGGCTGTGTGATGGTCCTGGGGTCAGGCTCCTCTACAAGTGGACAGCTCTGCTCTGTTCTTAGCTGGTCTGCTCCAGCAAGATATCTTCATTGTTTCATCTTTGATGTTTCAACTCCAGGCAGGGAAAGGCAATTGTCAGTCTTTGGTGGAAAGAGAAAGTGTGCTTTTAGAGCCAGAGAGGAGCTAACTTAACCAGTTAACTGCCACACGCCCAAAACAAAAACCATCCCCACACGCCATGATATTTTGAATTTAACTTAAAAAATCAATTTGCAATGAACATTATAAAAATAAAGATATTACTCACAATTCGGGTGTTCTTGAATATTTTCAACTGAAAATTATCACGAAAAATCATTTTAAAGTTGGTCAGGGCTACCACTTAGGGAAAACATTTTTTTTTTTAATAGATGCACATGGCTTGTGGGGAAGGGCCACTGCTTGAGTCTGCAGGCGCTTATGGCATACAATGGGTTAAGTAGACAAGAAGTCCCGCTACTGGTCCCTGATTGATCTGCCCTCATGCAGATGAGGATGCCAAATCTTCACAGTTCAGTTGGTCCAAAAGAGACAGTCCTGATTGGTTAGAATGGAACTGCTTTGATTGGTAAAGAAGCTGGATATAGTTGCGCAGCCTTGATTGGACGGGGAAATCCTCAGTCTAATTGGTTGAAAATAGGATTCCAGGTACTCCTTTTTAAAAAATATATATTTTATTGATTTTTTACAGAGAGGAAGGGAGAGGGATAGAGAGTTAGAAACATCGATGAGAGAGAAACATCGATCAGCTGCCTCCTGCACACCCCGTACTGGGGATGTGCCCACAACCCAGGTACATGCCCTTGGCCGGAATCGAACCTGGGACCCTTCAGTCCACAGGCTGACGCTCTATCCATTGAGCCAAACGGGCTAGGGCAGTACTCCTTTTTAAAAAAAATACATTTTTTATTGAATTCATAGCTGAAGGGAGTGGGGGAGAGAGAGAGATAGAAACATCAATGATGAGGGAGAATCGTTAATTGGCTTTCTCTTGCACGCCCCTTATTGGGGATCAAGCCTGCAATCTGGGCATGTGCCCTTGACTGGAATTGAACCTGGGACCCTTCAGTCCGAAGGCCGAGGCTCCAGGTACTCCTTCACGAGGATTGGCTCAGATGGCGAAACACAGCGTAGGCAAGCAGCTTAGTGTGGGCTTCTCCCTCAAGAGAAGTTTGTGTGAAAGGCCCCTGTATAGAAATGGCTACTAGGCTCTGTTTTTTAAATTTGAACTCAGCCACTGGGAGCCTTTCTTAGTAGATATCTTCTTTCTCAGGATCCACACAATTTACCTAGGCTGCCTCTGTCTTTAAGGGAGGAAAACACACACACACACACACACACACAATTGATTCTCATTTATAAATTCTGTGTTTGCAAATTTGCCTACTTGCTAAAATGTATTTGTAAACCTCCAAATATACTATGTTACTTTTAAACACGGGTATATTTGTCATTCATGGACAATACAGGTGTTGAAAATTTGGGTCACCTAATTGAATAAGACAAAGCTCTTAAAAAAGAAACAAAAGCCGAAACCGGTTTGGCTCAGTGGATAGAGCGTCGGCCTGCGGACTGAAGGGTCCCAGGTTCGATTCCGGTCAAGGGCATGTACCGTGGTTGCGGGCATATCCCCAGTAGGAGATGTGCAGGAGGCAGCTGATCGATGCTTCTCTCTCATCGATGTTTCTAACTCTCTATCTCTCTCCCTTCCTCTCTGTAAAAAATCAATAAAAAAAATATTAAAAAAAAAAAAAGAAACAAAAAATGAAGCTCTACCTTCGTGTGTGTGTGTGTGTGTGTGTGTGTGTAGCTCTACCTTCTTGTTTCAGCTCTTATACTATAAACAAGTGTCCTTTTAGTGTTATGTTTTATGCATTTGTGATTTCACTGTTTAAAACTGTTCCCAATGCCGAAACCGGTTTGGCTCAGTGGATAGAGCGTCGGCCTGCAGACTGAGAGGTCCCGGGTTCGATTCCGGTCAGGGGCATGTACCTGGGTTGCGGGCATATCCCCGGTGGGAGATGTGCAGGAGGCAGCTGATCGATGATTCTCTCTCATCGATGTTTCTAACTCTCTATCTCTCTCCCTTCCTCTCTGTAAAAAATCAATAAAATATATTAAAAAATAAAAAATAAATAAAATAAAATAAAACTGTTCCCAAGCATAGTCCTGGAGTGCTTGCTGGCTAGTATTCCCAAGTGTAGGAAGGTTGTAATATGCCTTTCAGAGAAAATACATGTGTTAGATAAGCTTCATTCCAGCATAATTTACTGTGCTGTTAGTCATGAATTCAACATTAACAGATCAGCAATATATGAAATAGTGTCTTTAAACAGAAGTACACGCCCTGACTGGTTTGGCTCAGTGGATAGAGCGCCAGCCTGCGGACTGAAGGGTCCCAGGTTCGATTCCGGTCAAGGGCATGTACCTGGGTTGCGGGCACATTCCCAGTGGGGGTTGTGCAGGAGGCAGCCGATCCATGTTTCTCTCTCATTGATGTTTCTAGCTCTCTATCCCTCTCCCTTCCTCTCTGTAAAAAATCAATAAAGTATATATTTAAAAAAAAACAAAAAAAAAAAAAACAGAAGTACACATTAAACAAGGTGACATATTAATCAGTTGATGAAAATGTTGTCACCATTGGCTCATGGGAAACAAGCCCTGCATTTCCCCTAAGAGCAGCAGATCAGTATTTGCTAATTCAGTGTTTGCAGCAATGTTGTAGAACCTGTCGTGAATAATGAGACTGGAGTATGTGTATAGACAGGGGATTGACTATTCAGACAAGATTTTGAAAGAAACAGGACAGGATCTTACCAAGAGCACAGTGGAAGGATTAGCTTTAATTAAAAGGGAAGCTCTTCTTGAGACACCACTACTGATGATGATTCCTTTCTTGACTTTTCTCATTCTAACTTTTTTCTCTCTAGGTACTTTTTCTTGGACTCTACTTTCCCCTCATTTCTCTTTTTGTACCACTAGGTTAAATCCCGTGCTTGATTTACTCCCTTAGAAACTTCATCCTAATGGCTTTAAGTCACCTTTGTAATTCTAACCTAAAAAAATACTCAATTGCAATTTGTATGTGTATTCCATGCCACACATTTTAATGATTCTCCAAGGCAGGTATTATTCACTCTATTTTGACAGAAAAGGAAAGTTGAGGGTCCAGGAAATTGAAACTAGTCCAACTTCGTAAATAGCAGGAATTTTTTTTTTTTTTTTTTTTTTTTTTTTTTTCATAGAAATGTAGGTTTATTTCGATAGGGAAGGAATTTTTTTTATCCTAGTCTTACAAAGGCCTTATTTTTTCCCTCTGTACCAGAGGTTGGCAAACTATGGTCCTCAGACCATATCTGGCTCACTACCTGTTTTTGCAAATAACGTTTTATTAGAACGGATCCAAGCTCATTCATTTGTTCTTTGGCTGTTTTCTCACTACCAATGGTGGCAGAGTTTAGTTGCTTGAGTCATTGCAACAGACTATATGAACTCACAAAGCCAAAATTATTTACTATCTAGCCCATTACAGAAAAAGTTTGGTGACCCATTTTCTCTATCATGCTGCCTCTCTCCTAAGTTTAATTCTTCATGCTTTTTGGACATAGTAAACAGCTCTATTTGGATCTTATTCTAGTGACTTAAAATAATCCTTAATTATTTTTAAAAATTGATTTGAGAGGGAGAGAACCATCTATTTGTTGTTCCACTTATACATTTATTGGTTGCTTCTTGTGTGTGCCCTGACTTGGGGATTGAACCTTGGCATATCAGGATAACACTCTAACTAAGCTACCTGGCCAGGGCCAAAATAACCTTTATTATGTTCACTAGTGAGAAATTAAGACAAAGCATTGCAGATATTGTTTGTTACTTTCCTGAAGTCTGGGGTCTCCGCTGAAAAGACTTGTCACCTGGGTCTAGAATCATCTAGAGCAGGAGTTAGAAAACTAAAGCCCTCTGATAATTTTTGTAATAAAATTATATGGAATACAGCAATATCCATTTACTTATCTACTAGAGGCCCGGTGCATGAAATTAATGTGTGTGTGTGTGTGTGTTGGGCAGGGGGGGTCCTCAGCCCGGCCTGCACCCTCTCTCAATCCAGGACCGCTGGCTCCTATCCGCTCACCTGCCTGCCTGCCTGATCGCCCCTAACCACCTCTACCTGCCTGATCGCCCCTAACCACTCTGCCTGCCTGCCTGATCGCCCCTAACTCCTCTGCCTAGGCCCCTGCTGCCGCAGCTTCGTGCAGATGTTCAGCTGTCCAGTCTAATTAGCATATTATGCTTTTATTATTCTAGATTGTCTATTAATGCTTTGTCCCTATAACAGCAGTTATAGTTGCAACAGAGACTCTCTAGCCTGAGAAGTAGTTAATATCTGGCCTTTTATTTAAAAAAAAATTTGCAAACTTCTGATCTAGGGGCATCTTCACTTATCTGGCAGTTGATAACCTGTGGCTGTTAACCTGTGCTGGTAGCCAGAGTACCTACATGTGATCTCTCCACACAGCCTGGGCTTTTTCACAACAGGGCAGCTCAGAGTTCCAAAAGCAATGTCTCAGCAAATAAGCAGGAAGCTGACTTCCTGACTTAACCTTAGAAATCATAGTGTTACTTGTGCCACATCCTGTGAGTCACAGCCCATTCAGATTCAAGGGAAGGGAACATAGACTCCAGCTCTCAAGGGGGGAAATGGGAAAGATTTTTCAACCATTTATTTAAATTGCCATGTCTAGACTTGCCACTATTATCAGAAACTCAACATGTGACCTTTCCCCAAATCAAACCCTTCAGAATTTTTGTTCAATAGTGGCATCCTTATTTCAGTTGTCAGGGACTGAAAACTTAATCATCCCTGTTTTATTTTTCCAGTTGCACCGCAATTTCATTTTTCTATCTTTTATTTTTTTTTTTTAATTTTAATTAAATCTTTATTGTTCAGATTATCACATTTGTTCCTCTTTTTCCCCCCCATAACTCCCCTCCTCCCGGTTCCCACCCCACTCTCCGCCCTCACTCCCCACCCACTGTCCTCATCCATAGGTGCACGATTTTTGTCCAGTCTCTTCCCGCATCTCCCACACCCCTTTCCCCCCCAAGCATAGTCAGTCCATTCCCTTTCTATGTCCCTGATTCTATTATAATCACCAGTTCATTCTGTTCATCAGATTATTTATTCACTTGATTCTTAGATTCACTTGTTGATAGATGCATATTTGTTGTTCATAATTTGTATCTTTACCTTTTTCTTCTTCTTCCTCTTCTTAAAGGGTACCTTTCAGCATTTCATATAATCCTGGTTTGGTGGTGATGAACTCCTTTAGCTTTTCCTTATCTGTGAAGCTCTTTATCTGACCTTCAATTCTGAATGATAGCTTTGCTGGATAAAGTAATCTTGGTTGTAGGTTCTTGGTATTCATCACTTTGAATATTTCTTGCCATTCCCTTCTGGCCTGCAAAGTTTCTGTTGAGAAATCAGCTGACAGTCGTATGGGTATTCCCTTGTAGGTAACTGAGTTTCTTTCTCTTGCTGTTTTTAAGAGTCTCTCTTTATCTTTTGCTCTTGGCATTTTAATTATGATGTGTCTTGGTGTGGTCCTCTTTGGATTCCTTTTGTTTGGGGTTCTCCGCGCTTCTTGGACCTGTAAGTCCATTTCTTTCACCAGGTGGGGGAAGTTTTCTGTCATTATTTCTTCAAATAGGTTTCCAATATCTTGCTCTCTCTCATCTTCTGGCACCCCTATAATTCTGATGGCACCCCTATAATTCTGATGTTGGTACGCTTGAAGCTGTCCCAGAGGCTCCTTACACTATTCTCGCATTTTTGGATTCTTTTTTCATTTTGCTTTTCCGGTTGGGTGTTTTTTGCTTCCTCGCATTTCAAATCATTGACTTGATTCTTGCGCTCCTCTGGTCTGCTGTCGGGAGTCTGTATAATATCCTTTATTTCAGTCAGTGTATGCTTAATTTCTAGTTGGTTCTTTATCACAACATCGAGGGTCTCATTAGATTTCTTGAGGATCTCACTACATTTATCGGCGGCTTCTAGACAGTTCTTGAGAGACCTTAAAAGTGTGGTTCTGAACTCAATATCCTCCATTGACAGTTTTGTCCTGTTTCTTTGTCTCCGCATTTTGTTATGCTTCCTTGGTGCACCCCCTAGTGGTCTTTGTGCGAAGTCTTATAGTTAAACCTTGTTGTAGCTAATACCAGGGAGGGTTTGACCTCCAGGCCAATTGGCTATGAGAATCAGCTGTGTCAGCAGTGAGAGAACTTCTGTCCTCTAGGGAGGTGCTAATCTAGCCTTTGCCTGAGGCTATCCGGCAAATGCCTGTGTGCAGGGCTTGGGCGGGGCGGGTCGCACAGGATCAACAGGGTGGGCCGGAGAGAGCAGTTATGGCGGCTCTCAGTCCTGTCCCCAGGGGCTCCGCCTCTCTGAGTCCCAGCACCCGCTGCAAAGCTCGGAGAGAAAGCTGCACTCGCTCTGACCGAAGCCAGACAGTCCCGCTTCTCCCGTTTGAGTCAGGGTCCCTAGAGACTCGCCCGTATCTGGAGCTCAGAGTCTGCGACTCCCTCCCGATTGAAAACGCCAACCGCGCCCTCCGCCGCCAGCCCGCTCTGCGCACTCCGCACCTCAGAATTTGACTTCAGCACTGTGCCTCCTCTGAGTGTCCGTATGCGTTTCTCTTTCCTCCTAGTTGTGGGACTTCCACTCAGCCAGCGTTCCTGTGGTTCTTGGTGATGTCCGTTCTGTCTTTTAGTTTCACTTTTGAAGTAGTTGTTCAAAGCAGCAAACTCCGGCGTTAACCTATGCCGCCATCTTGGTTCTCCCACCTCATTTTTCTATCTTTTAAATGTCTTTTATTTTCACTATCACCAGAGCTACTGTATCATTATCAGATCCCTGGACTATTGTAGTAGCACCAAAAATGTACTCTCTACCATTGGTTTCTTCCATGCGTACTATGCTATGCAGAATAGTGTGTATGTGCACTTCAATCTGTAAATTTTATCAAATTCTCAAGGGCCAAATGCCAAAAAAAGTATAACAACCATGTGTTGGGGGCCAAAACTGCCCCCACATTTGGAAAATTTTAGAGGGACTCAACATATAAGGCATATAGTCGCTAAGCTTTATAACAGTGAAAAGATACACAATAGAATCAGTAAAGGGGGAAAAAACACAAGTAGAAATCTGGAAAATTTTGTGTACATACTTCCTTATGTTCTCTTCTTGTAAGGGGAAAAACTAAGCACATTCCTTAATAGACACTAATTAAATGTTTGTAGGAACAGAATCTCTTTATATCCCCTATTCTACCCAAGCAGAATGTCTTACATTCCCATAAATATATTTGCTAAAGAACAAGTTACATCATGATAAATTACTAAAATTGTTTTCAAGTAGAATCTTTCCTTTTTAATAATCTTTTCTCTATTCTTTGTGTTTTGATACTAATAGTAATGTAATGCATATGCTAAACTTGGTTTTTAAAATTTTATTATGATCTCCTCACTGGATCATATTAACCTTTGGCAGGGTGCAGACTCATCTGAGCGTATCATTGCTCCTATGCGATGGGGCTTGGTCCCATCTTGGTTCAAAGAAGATGATCCTTCCAAACTGCAGTTCAACACGAGCAACTGCCGTAGTGATACCATAATGGAGAAACGGTCCTTCAAGGTAGGTAGCTCATCTAGGGAAAGGTATTGTTTATGAACAGAGCTATTAGAGCCTTAGGTACCTGAAAAGTAAAATAAGGTTCTCTTTGGAACCGCTCTTAAGGTCCCAAAGTGTTGAATGCTGTTTTATTTATTACTGTGTAATAAACCATGCCAAAGCTTGGTGGTTTAACAAATCAACTATATTATTTCTTATATTTTGTGGGTTGACTGTGCTCAAGTGGACAGTTTTCACTTGTGTAGCTATAATCAGATGACAGCTGGGGCTGGATGTCTAAGATAGTTTCTTTTTTTATTTTTTCAGAAAGGAAGGGAGAGGGAGAGAGAGAGAGAGAAACATCAGTGATGAGAGAGAATCATGGATGGGCTGCCTCCTGCATGTCCCCCACTTGGGATTGAACCTGCAACCCAGCCATGTGCTCCCAACTGGGAATTGAACCTGGGACCCTTCAGTCCACAGGCTAATGCTCTATCCACTGAGCCAAACCAGCTAGGGCTAAGATGGCTTCATATATATTTTTTTTTAATTGATTTTTTTTAATATATTTTATTGATTTTTTACAGAGAGGAAGGGAGAGAGATAGAGAGCTAGAAACATCGATGAGAGAGAAACATCGATCAGCTGCCTCCTGCACATCCCCCGCTGGGGATATGCCCACAACCCAGGTACATGCCCTTGACCGGAATCGAACCTGGGACCCTTCAGTCCGCAGGCCGACGCTCTATCCACTGAGCCAAACTGGTTTCGGCTTTAATTGATTTTTTACAGAGAGGAAGGGAGAGGTAGAGGAATAGAGAGTTAGAAACATCGATGAGAGAGAAGCATCGATCAGCTGCCTCCTGCACACTCCCCACTGGGGATGTGCCCTCAACCAAGGTACATGCCCTTGACCAGAATCGAATCTGGGACCCTTCAGTCCACAGGCCGACGCTCTATCCACTGAGCCAAACCGGTTAGGGCTAAGATAGCTTCTTTACCCATATGTCTGACATCCCAGATGGCGTGGGTAGAATAAGTGAAAGCCTTTCCACGTGCACCGCTGGGGTTGTCAGGGTAGTCAGGCTTTTTACATGGCTTCTGGCTTACCAAAGCTCATGATTCAAGACAGTAGGGCAGGACCTGCAGGATTTTGTGACCTAGTCATGGAAGTCATATAGCATCACTTCTATGGCACGCTATTGGCTCAGCCCAAAATCAGTATGGGAGGGAACTACATGGGAGATGAATACTGGGATGCATGGTTCATTGGGGAACCAACTTTGGAGACCAGCTACCACAAGTGCCTATTTGTTAGAGAGCTATTGCTGTTGTGTACATTTAATCTTTTCAACATCTGTGTGACGGTGACTTTATACATGTGAAAACTGAGGCACAGAGAAATAACTACTCTAAGATCACACACTGGCAGACCCAAGATTATTTTTTTTATTTTTATTAAATATATTCTTATTGATTTTAGAGAGGAAGGGAGAGGGAGAGAAAGACAGAAACATCAATGATGAGAGAGAATCATTGATCAGCTGCCTCCTGCATGTCCCCCACTAGGGGTTGAGCCCACAACCCAGTCATGTGCCCTTGGCCGGAATTGAACCTGGGACCCCTCAGTCCACAGGCAGATGCTCTATCTACTGAGTAAAACCAGCTAGGGCGATTATTATTTTTAAATATATTTTTATTGATTTCAGAGAGGAAGGGAAAGGGAGAGAGAGATAGAAACATCAATGATGAGAGAGAATCATTGCTTGGCTGCCTCCTGCATGCCCCCTACTGCAGATCGAGCCTGCAACCCGGGCATATGCCCTTGATCAAAATTGAACCCCAGACCCTTCAGTTCACAGGCCAACATTCTATCCACTGAGCCAAACTGGCTAAAAATCAGACCCAAGATTTTTTTTAACGTATAATTTTTTATTTTTAGAGAGAAAAGGGAGAGGGATAGATAGAAACATAAATGAGATGAGAGAGATACATCATTAATCAGCTGCCTCCTGCACACCCCCTACTGGGGATATAGCCTACCACCTGGGTATGTGCCATGACTGGGAATTGGAACCAGTGACCTCTTTGGTTCCTGGGTTGATGATCAACTACTGAGCCACACCGCCGGGCAGACATAAGATTTTAACTCAAGTCCATGAAACGTGATTCTATCACTAAGACCGTATCTTGCTCACATTTTCCCTCAGGTGCCTCTGGGAAAAGGAAGACGCTGTGTTGTTCTAGCAGATGGATTCTATGAGTGGCAGCGATGTCAGAACACAAGCCACAGGCAGCCATACTTCATCTACTTTCCCCAAATCAAAACAGAAAAGGTATCAGCAGCAGCACTCACAGTAAATATTTAGAAAGATACAGAGGACTAATGTAAAGAAGGGCATTTTTTTTCTTCTCTCATAGTGTTTTATTGATTTTGAGAGAGAAACATAAATTTGTTGTTTCATTTATTTATGCATTCATTAGTTGACTCCTGTATATGCCCTGACAGAGGATTGAACCTACAAACTTGGTGTGCCAGGATGATGCCCTAACAAACTGAGCTACCTGGACAGGGCCTTCATAGAGTTTTTTAAAATTAGTAGCTTTATTGATTATAAAAGTGATAATTCACTTTTTAAAATTATGCAAGTCTGATTTTTTTGTATATTTAAAGTTGTGCAACCATCACCACTATTTTTAGAAAATTTTTAAAAATAAGTTTTTATTGATTTCAGAGAGGAAAGGAGAGGGAGAGAGAGAAACATCAATGATGAGCGAGAATCATTGATCAGCTGCCTACTGCACACCCTCTACCCGCAACCCGGGCATGTGCCCTGACCAAGAATTGCACTGTGAGCTCCTGGCTCATAGGTCGATGTTCAGCCATGGAGCCACATGGGCTGAGCTCTTTTCTCTCTCTGGGATTCTAATTACACATGTGTTAGATAATTTGATATTGTCCATAGTTTTTGGATGTTCTTTTCTGTATGCTTCATTAGTTTTTCTTTGTGTTTTAATTTGGAATTTTTAATGACCTATGTTTTTTTTTAACAGCTTAAGAACCTTCATTTATTTTTACGAATTGATAAAATATATTTTTATTTTATTTGTATTTTTTTTCTGAACCATTTGAAAGCAATGGTATCTCATCCATCAGGAACTTAGCGGGTGCCTCTTTTTTTATTTTTATTTATTTTAATCTTTATTGCTGAAAGTATTACATAGGTCCTCCTTTTCTCCCCCATTTACCCCAAGCCCCACCCCCATCCCCTCACCACCCTATTGTCTGTGCTACTACGATTCTTTCTTTTTTTTTTTAATTCATTCTTTATTGTTCAGATTATTACAGTTGTTCCTCTTTTTTACCCCCATAGCTCTCCTCCACCCAGTTCCCTCCCCACCCTCTGCCCTTACCCCTCCCACTGTCCTCATCCATAGGTATACGATTTTTGTCCAGTCCCTTCCTGCACCCTCATACCTCTTTCCCCCCAAGAGTTGTCAGTCCACTCCCTTTCTATGCCCCTGGTTCTATTATATTCACCAGTTTACTCTGTTCATCAGATTTTTTATTCACTTGATTTTTAGATTCACTTGTTGATAGATATGTATTTGCTGTTCATAATTTTTATCTTTACCTTTTTCTTCTTCCTCTTCTTAAAGAATACCTTTCAGCATTTCATTTAATATTGGTTTGGTGGTGATGAACTCCTTTAGTTTTTTCTTATCTGTGAAGCTCTCTGACCTTCAATTCTGAATGATAGCTTTGCTAGATAAAGTAATCTTGGTTGTAGGTTCTTGCTATTCATCACTTTGAATATTTCTTGCCACTCCCTTCTGGCCTGCATGGTTTCTGTTGAGAAATCAGCTGACAGTCGTATGGGTACTCCCTTGTAGGTAACTGACTGTTTTTCTCTTGCTGCTTTTAAGATTCTCTCTTTGTCTTTTGCCCTTGACATTTTAATTATGATGTGTCTTGGTGTGGTCCTCTTTGGATTCCTTTTGTTTGGGGTTCTCTGTGCATCCTGGACTTGTAAGTCTATTTCTTTCACCACGTAGGGGAAGTTTTCTGTCATTATTTCTTCAAATAGGTTTTCAATATCTTGCTCTCTCTCTTCTTCTGGCACCCCTATAATTCGGATATTGGTACGCTTGAAGTTGTCCCAGAGGCTCCTTACACTATCTTCATATTTTTGGATTCTTTTTTCTTTTTGCTTTTCTGGTTGGGTGTTTTTTGCTTCTTTGTATTTCAAATCTTTGACTTGATTCTTGGGATCCTCTTGTCTGCTGTTGGGAGTCTGTATAATATTCTTTATTACAGTCAGTGTATGCTTAATTTCTAGTTGGTCTTTTTTCATATCCTCCAGGGTCTCACTAAATTTATCAGTGGTTTCTAGAAATTTCTTGAAAAACCTTATAACCGTGGTTTTGAACTCTATATCCAGTAGTTTGCTTTCCTCCATTTCTGTCATTTGTGACCTGTTTCTTTGTCTCCGCATTTTTTATGCTTCCTTGTGTTGGTAGAGTGGCTTTGTGTGCTAGGTGTCGTCCTGTAGGGCCCAGTGGCTCAGCTTCCCCAATGACCTGAGGTGGACACTCTTGGTGCACCACTTTGTGGGCTTTGTGCACAGTCTTGTTGTAGTTATGCCTTGATTGTTGTAGGTATCACTGGGAGGAATTGACCTCCAGGCCAATTGGCTGTGTGAATCAGCTGTGTCTACAATGGGAGAACTTCTGTGCTGAAGACACTCCTATGGGGCAAGACTTGCTTCAGTGGGGCTTTGGTGCTCACTGAGTCTTCCCCCTGAGTGTGTCCCTTATGGATCTGAGGAGTTGTAATCTGGATGGTCCCACTCTGACCATTGGGTACACTTGGATCTAAGGAGGTGCTAATTTAGCCTCTGCCTGAGGCTACCCAGCAGGAGCTACGAAGAGATCTGCAGATTCCCCTTCCTTGTTTGGGGTTTGGAGGTGCCTAGATGAGGCCCAGCTGTGAAGCAATGCAAGCTGCTGTGGGGCCTTGGGCCTTCTCTTGGAAGTTCTGGGTCTGTCTGGCCCAGCTGCAGTTTGTTAGGTAATTTTCAGATTGCAAAGGGCCAGGCCATTCATATGCAAAAGCCTCTGCCGCAGCTTGGGTGGTGCGGGGTCTCCGGGAATCAACAGGGTGGAGCAAGCAGCTATGGCTGATCCTCAGCCCTGCCCTAAGGGTCCCTGTGTCTCAGTGTCCGGGTAATCACTGCAAGCACCTCTGAGAGAAAGCCACCCTCGAGTTCCGTGTTCTGCCCGCTGCCAGACAGTCTATTTCTCCCCGTATGAGTCTGGGTTCGCAGAGACTTCCCGGAACTGGAGTTCAGAGCAGTCAGGGGCTTGTGACTCCCTCCCGATTCAAAATGACAGCCGTGTCCTCAGTTGCCAGCCCTTGCTGCGTGCGCTTCCGTACCTCTGCTCTTGACTTCCGCACCTCCTCTGAGTCTCAGTGTGCTTTTCTCTTTCCTTCTAGTTGTAGAATTTCCACTCGGCCAGCCTTCCTGTAGCTCTGGATGATGTCCGTTTTGTCTTTTAGTTGTATTTTTGAAGTTGTTGTGGGAGGCAGCAATTTCCGGTGTTTACCTATGCCGCCATCTTGGTTTCTCTGATTCTTTCTAATTTCACCAAATTGTCCGTGCATGTAGTCCACCTTTTCTACAAGAGCCTTTATTTTTAAAAAATATATATATTTTTTTATTGATTTCAGAGAGAAAGGGAGAAGGCGAGAGAGACAGAAACATCAATGATGAGAGAGAATCATTAATCGGCCGCCTCCTGCATAACCCCTACTGGGGATCGAGCCCACAACCCAGGCATGTGCCCTTGGCCGGAATCGAACCCGGGACCCTTCAGTCCACAGGCCAACGCTTTATCCACTGAGCCAAGCCGGCCAGGGTTTCTACAAGAGCCTTTAACATATTATATTTATTTTAAAATCCCTGATACTTACAGCATTTGGGAAATGTGATCTCTTGAATCTGGTTCTGTTGATTTCTATATCTCTTGGCAGTTGATTGGTTATTGTTTGGTTTCTTTGTTTTAGCTTTTTTATGTGTCTTGTTGTGGGGTTTTTTTTAATCCTCACCTGAGGACATGCATTTCATTGATTTTAGAGAGAGAGGAAGGGAGAAGGAGAGAGGGCAGAGAGAAACATTAATCGGTTCCCTCCCACATGCACCCCCAAAAGGGATTGAACCCAAAACCTGGGCATGTCCCTGACTGGGAATCTAACCTGTGACCTTTGGGTGCACAGGACGACACTCTGACCAACTAAGTCACACCACAGGGCTAATTTTTATTTATTGATTGATTGGGGTGGGGGAGAGAAACATCAATTTGCTTTCTACGTATGCCTTCATTGGTTGATGAAGGGATCTAACTGACAGCCTTGGTGTATCACAGCGATGCTCCAACCAACCGAGTACCTGGCCAGGATTGTGTCTTGTAATTTTTGATTGATTGCCATAGTATGTAACATAGAAACTGAGATAAATAATATTTATGCCTGGAAATGGATACACTTATCCTTCTATTAGGCCATTACCATGTGAGATTGAGGGGATCTTGTCAGCTGAACTGGGTTTGAATTTTGTTGTTATGATTACCTTTCTTCACCGCTGGTTTTAAATTTCTTTGGTGTCACCTTGTGTTTAGAGTAAGAGTTGATTTTCCAGAGGATTTTTCTCAGTAGCTCTGCTCCCTTCAGCTATAATATTTCCCTTTGAGCCTGTGCCTAGAGAGGATCTCCCCATGCTCTTGTGCCTTATCCAGAATTAGACTGCTGTTGCTTGTCACTTGGTGCTGCTACTCTGAAGGGGAGGGGGAGTATTCTCTGTTGTCTTCATTCAGTCTCACTCGTAGGCAGAACTGTACCACTAGCTCTCAGGCTCAGCCTTTCTCAGTGATCATGGTCCTTCCCCAGGGGAGTAGAGGGTTTTGGGGTTGTTTTTTTTACTTTCTTTTACCCTTCTCCAGACCCCATGAGTCTTTACCTGTCTGTATCTTAAGAGTGACCGGGTTTATTACCCTTCCCCCTGACCCCTTAAGGGTTTTATTCCTTAGATCAGTGGTTTTCAACCTTCCTAATGCCGCGACCCTTTAATACAGTTCCTCATGTTGTGGTGACCCCCAATTTCATTGTTACAAATTGAACATAATTAAAGCATAGTGATTAATCACAAAAACAATATGTAAAAATATATATGTTTCCCGATGGTCTTAGGCGACCCCCAAAGGGGTCGCGACCCATAGGTTGAGAACTGCTGCCTTAGAGGAAAAGTGATCAGGTGAAGCTTTATGCCTTTCCTGAAGCAGGAGAGCGCCCCTCCTGCAGGCATGCACCAGCAGGAAAGGCTTTCTCCAGTCTCCTGCCCTGTTCCCCGTCTTTCCTGTGAGCACCCAGGGAGGTCTATGGAAACTTCCTGATGTCTGTAGCTCTCAGGGATCCTGTACTCTCAGGGATCCTGTACTCTCAGGCTAGCCCACACTCTGCTTATAGCAATTTGATAATAATTTTATCTCAATTCCTATCTGCTGTATGAAGGACTTGCCTTCCTCCTGTTGCCACTGTTAAGCCAGTGCTTATGTCTCATCTCCCCACAGAGATTCCTGTCTTTCTGTGAAGTTTAGGCTAATTGGTTGCCCTGTGACCTCAGTTTTCTAATGAATTGAAGTTATGATTTGGTCTATTATCTAGCCTTTTTTCTTATTATTTAAGGTGAAGGTGACACTCTTTCTAGTTTTCTGTATTTTAGGCCTTGACCTGAATCTTAAATGGCAAGTAGGTGTTGGCATGATAAGAAAGGGTGAGAGGGACATTTTGGGGAAGGGAAGGTTGTTTCAGTAAGACAGTGGGAACAAAATTATATGATAGCTTCGTTTACAAACAGCTTGGTTTGGTTCAGATTAACATTGTAAGTGAAAGCTGGAATGATGGACTAGATGGCCTGGATGCCTAATGAAGGTATTAAGTTGTATTATGAAAGCACTGAAATAACCATAAATTTATGGCTTTGGTGAGTATTTGCCACCAATCCTCTTTCCTTTGAGTAAATAAGGTATGTGCTAAATGACTTCCAAAATGATTGTGATGCTCTTAAATCTGTAGTAGTACCCAACTTGCATGTGGAAGAAGGCTGATGAGTATCTAATCTGCCCATGTATTTTGTTTCCAGTCAAGCAGCATTGATGCTGCAAGTAGTCCTGAGGACTGGGAGAAAGTTTGGGACAACTGGAGGCTACTAACAATGGCCGGGATCTTTGACTGCTGGGAGCCACCACAGGGAGGAGACTGCCTGTATTCCTACACCATCATCACAGTGGATTCCTGCAAAGGCTTGAATGACATCCACCATAGGCAAGTCATACTTCTTATCCCTGGGTCCAGAAGGATACCAGGGAGGGTGTGTTCTCTTTGTTTTTAGGTAGGTAGCTTTTCAAATTTAAAGTTTCTGTATGCACACATTTATTTATTTACTTAATTACTTTTTAAATGCTTTGGTCCGCCAGGTCCTTATTCTTTTTTTCTTTTTTTAATATATTTTTATTGATTTCAGAGAGGAAGGGAGAGAGAAATAGAAATATCAATGATGAGAGAATCATTGATCAGCTGCTTTCTGCACACCCTGCACTGGGGATCAAGCCCACAACCGGGGTGTGTGCCCTGACTAGGAATCGAACTGTGATTGCCTGGTCGTTGCTTGACCACTGAGTGGTGCCGGCCTGGCTGTGTGCACACATTTAGACAGTAGGAAACTAGGACAGCTACTTACAGAATACAGTTACAGTCAGTTTGGCTATAACATGACATGCATTCCTAAAAATCTCCATAGTATGCAAAATCGTATAATGAAAATGACACTTTATGGGAAAGGGGTTAAGAGGACTACACTTAAAAACTTTGTCACTGACACATTAAAAAAATAGAAATCTATTAAAAATTACCACAGTTTTATGTATTAGGTGATTACAAAATACAAGGTACTACAATAAATATAGTACTTTACCTTAAAAAGACCCATAGTTTGCTTGTGGGAGTGTGTGTTGGAAGAGTTGCAACTTATGAGATATTGTGAAGTGGATATTTATGCATTTATCTCCTAAAATCAACTATACCACCCACCAATGAAGTGTGTGCCATGCTTTGCGTTGGCCTAGGACAGTGGTCGGCAAACTCATTAGTCAGCAGAGCCAAATATCAACAGTACAACAATTGAAATTTTTTTGAGAGCCAAATTTTTTAAACTTAAACTATATAGGTAGGTACATTGTTATTAACATAATTAGGGTACTCCTAAGCTGGCCTTTGCTAAAAACGTCCTCAATCTGATTGAGGTACGTTCGCTGAGGTCGACCCCTTCCAACTCTCCCATCCACACTCGTCTTCTAAACAAGTATCACATAGATGAGTGTGGATGGGAGAGTTGGAAGGGGTTGACCTCAGCGAACGTACCTCAAAACAATGTCCCTCCCCCGAGCTGCGTATCCCTCAGCCTGCCTGCGCCGCCCGCCTGACCCCCCCCACTTCTTCTAACACCACTTCTTCAAAATAGACTCGCCAGGCTGAAAACCAACTTCTGCACATGGGCCATGAAATTTCAGTCGCACTGTTCATGATATAAACAACAGTTAGCTTTTACAGCAGTGCTCGGCAAACTGCAGCTCTTTGGCCCCTTGAGTGTGACTCTTCCACAAAATACCACGTGCGGACAAGCATGTACACTGCGATTGAAACTTCGTGGCCCATGCACAGAAGTCGGTATTTTGTGTTAGAGCCACACTCAAGGGGCCAAAGAGCTGCATGTGGCTCGCGAGCCGCAGTTTGCCGACCACTGGATAGGTCTTTCTTACTGTAAATCTGTCATAGGTTGTAAGACTGGAGATTATTGTTGATAGACGAGTTTTTCAGGATCTGTTTCTCCTTTAATTGTAGCCTGGGGCATCATAGAAAAGTTACCAATTTGCTAATGTGCACACTGCAGTGCACTGGGTCCAGTCATAATTACTGTTCCCTGTCATTGCCATAAAACTTTATAAGCTGGCTCTCCTAGTGTTGAATTTCATGCTCTGTCAAGTTGTGGTCAAGGAGCACGTGGCAACAATCAGCATGTAAGGCACAGAGGGAGGGCGAGCTTCTCCTTGGGATGATTTGTGCTCTCAACTAACTCAAGTCTCACTCCCTACCTTCACTTTGTCTCTTCTAACCGATGTTTTGACCTCCCTGGCTAGGATGCCTGCCATATTAGATGGAGAGGAGGCAGTCTCTAAATGGCTTGATTTTGGTGAGGTCTCCACTCAGGAAGCTCTGAAGTTAATCCAGACCTCAGAAAACATCACCTTCCATCCAGTCTCTACCGTGGTGAACAACTCCCGAAACAACACTCCTGAGTGTCTGGCTCCTGTTGGCTTAGAGGTCAAAAAGGTAGGGGTCTGTGACTCTGACAGTCTTTTTTGAGCTTTCTGTCTTCTGTCAGTTTAGCATTTTCTTTTAGGATATGGCCTTTTACAATCAGGGCCACCACCCAAAACTCACATTCCTTATCCATGGCCAGGGTGAGCAGAGCAGTGATTCAAAGCTGGCTGTAATTCAGAGTCCTCAGGAGAGCTCTTTCAAACGTAAATGCTAGACCCTATGTCGACCTACTGACTCAGTCACTATTCAGGACTGAGCTTGGATTTCTCTATCATTAAGAAGCTCTTTGGTAATAAGTTTGAGGGCTTCTACTCTAGAGGGTGATTGTGAGAAAGAAAAAAGAGCCCTTGACCATAATCTGTCCATAATTAACTGTGATTTTTTTTTTTGTATCTTTTCAGTTTATCTCTGCTTTCCCAACCACATGTTGGAGGAGTTCCAATCTTTGTTCCCCTTCAGGACTATTTGAGAACACTCCTGCTATAAACATTAACTTCTTTTTTTTTTTTTTTAAATATATTTTATTGATTTTTTACAGAGAGGAAGGGAGAGAGATAGAGAGTTAGAAACATCGATGAGAGAGAAACATCGATCAGCTGCCTCCTGCACATCTCCTACTGGGGATATGCCCGCAACCCAGGTACATGCCCTTGTCCGGAATCGAACCTGGGACCTTTCAGTCCGCAGGCCGACGCTCTATCCAGTGAGCCAAACCAGTTTCGGCAACATTAACTTCTTAGAGTTGGTAACGATCCTGTAGATGTATTTTGAAGGGAAATTGAACAAACAAATGGCCCGCAGTGGGAAAAGGAGCTCAGAGCAAAAAGCTGGCCCTACTGTTTTTAGGTGCATAGAGGGATCTGAAGCAGGAATGGCTCTGAGTCTTCCAAGAACAGGCATCTGAGAATGCCGAGAGGTCTTAAGGACGACGATTGCAAGAGCACCCCCCATTTTTCCTTTTTTTAAAAGTTTTCCATATCCAGCCGAAACCGGTTTGGCTCAGTGGATAGAGCGTCAGCCTGCGGACTGAGAGGTCCCGGGTTCGATTCCGGTCAAGGGCATGTACCTGGGTTGCGGGCACATCCCCGGTGGGGGATGTGCAAGAGGCAGCTGATCGATGTTTCTCTCTCATCGATGTTTCTAACTCTCTCTACCTCTCTCCCTTCCTCTCTGTGAAAAATCAATAAAATATATTAAAAAAAAAAAAAAGTTTTCCATATCCATAGTCAGTGTCATCTTTTTTTCTTTTGTCTCATTTATCTGCAAACTCATGCAACCCCAATTAGATGTCTCTAAAAACGATTCATTTTGCACTAGACACTGCCCCATTTCTGCCGTGGTCTTTACACCAAAAGAATTCACATTTTGGTGAGGTAGCATTGTTGAATTCAGAACCTTCAGTGTGGGTTGGGGTGCAGTTAAGGGAAGCAGAAGAGCAGTGCTGGGCAAGCAGAGGCTGTGCAGAGAAGTTACATGGAGAGAAACAGCCTGTTCAGGCTTAGGCCGAATCCCTAATCTTAGAGGCTGTTTAAGCCCTGTCTCCCCAACTTCATCTCCCAACTCTGCCAGGTCCCAGTAAATTACATTGTTTTCCCTGAGAATGCTTCATTCTCTGCATGTTTGAATGCCTGTCAGTGCTCTTCTGTGAACGGCCCCACATACCTTCATCAAGCCTTCTCTAAGAGTTACTCCCTACCCCCTACACCCTTGGAGTACACTCAGTTGCTCCTTTCTTCCCACTCCTGACTAGTGGGTCCTATCTGGCCCTTAGTAACAATTTATAAATCTGAGTCAGTACCTCATGCCTCTTCCCCTGGAGTTGTCCTTTTCCCAAAAGCTTGAGCTAAATGTTTTTTCATCTTTTTCCTAGGAGTCCAAGGCAAGTGGCAGCAGCCAGAAGATGTTGCAGTGGCTGGCCACAAAGTCACCCAAAAAGGAAGACCCAAAAACACCCCAAAAGGCAGAGCCAGATGTGCCCCAGTGGTCCAGCCAGTTCCTGCGGAAGAGCCCATTCCCTACCAAGAGAGGAGGTGCAGGATGTCTGGAGCGATGGCTGAAACAGGAGAAGGAGGAAGAGCCAGTGGCCAAGCGACCTCACAACCAGTAATGCAGGACTTTCAGAGACCAAGGTCATGGTTTGCTGTACTAAAGACTGTTGCTGATAACAGATTCTTTCATTGTGTGTATATGGATTTGCTTTGGGAGGAGGTAGCACAGTGTTAGTTAACAGCTGTGGGTTCATAGGGGAATGGCTAACCTGGCTGGGACCAAGAACACACAGAGGGGATATGGGAGCCTGGAAGGGGAGCGCCCACCTCCATCACCTCATAGGGGTTCACTATGCCTGCAGCCCTATCTTGGTAGGCCTGATGGAACCTTCCTCAAAGCCTGATCCTGCTGGCAGTTCTCAGCACCTGACCTGGTGCTGCTTAGCCTTTGGGCTCTTTCAGTCCTTTGGAATTAAGTTCTTAACACATTATTTTTTTCTGAATAAATTAAATTTTATAAACTGTCTGCCTTTCAAAAAATGCTATTGGTGGGGGTAGTTCTGGGACTTACTATTTTGGGCTTTCTGTGGACAAAACTGCTTTTTTGGAAACAAACAAAAAAAGGCTTGGTGGCAGGGTTCTTTATTGAGTCTCTCAATAAAGTTGTTGGAAGTTGTCTGAATCTTTTTAAAAATCTTTATTATTGAAAGTACTAGTTGTCTGAATTCTTTAGCTTAAAATCAACCTGACTGCCGGCCAAACACAAGGGACTGGGGGGAGAATGAGGCACAGGAGACAAGACCCTGCCTTACACAGGGAGCATAGAGTCTGGGTGAGGAGACATCCTAGTCACAGCCCTCCAAGTCCTATGCAGATCCCCAGCCTCTGGGTAGAGCAGAGCACAGAGGGATGACTTGGGCTTGGGGTGAAGGTTGGGAGCTGACCACCTGCCTGCCCCGGCCTGGTCAGAGCCCCTGTGATGATTTGCTTGCAGGCTCCTCCTTGGCACTGAACTGCTTTATAGTTAGATATTAATTTGGGGTATTATCTGTTGTCCCTCTAGCCAAATTATTAATTCCATGAAAGCAGGGACCTCTTTTTCACTCTTTTATTTTCCCAAAGTTAACGGTAGGAGTGCAAATATTTGTTAGGTGAATGTGAGCACTTACTACATGCCCTGTCCTGTGCTAGGCAAGGAGCCACAAGCATTAACCAGATGCCACACCTGGCAATTAAGCACTTGGGTGTGCATGCATGTCCCCCCCCACACACACACACTTTGGCTCTGGTGTGCCAGGAGAGGCCCTTCCCAGAGATCCTGAGGAAGAACCAATGACTCTCCAGAAGCACCAAGGCTCTTTGGGGCATCCAGGAGACAAGGACCCACAAAATGCTGTCCCAGTGGCTGTATGAAAGGAAGCAGGCCCTGAGCAGACTGGAGGGTGGGCTGCCCTGCCACCACCACCACCACGACTACGGGACCGCCGGGGGGGTCCTGGCCCAGGCCCCTTGCAAATCAGGGATTGAGAGCTTTACCGGTTAGAGGGCAGCTTTGGCACCTCTTGGCAGGGGTGATGGGAGAGTGGTCTATGACTCCAACCCTTGCGGTGACTTCCACCCCCTCTACCTTGTCTCTAAGTTTATCTTTAGATCACCATTCCAGTTGAGAAGGCACGATTGGCCAGTGGTGGTGAGTACTCAGAACCCTTCACTGAGGCCAGGAGTGCTTTACTGTGGCCTCCAGTTTTGAGTTGCTTTGCATGGAATTTTGGTGGTTTTATTGAGACTTAAGAAAAATACACAGAACTAACCTTGGCCAGTGTAGCTCAGTTGGTTGGGCATTGTCTCATACACCAAAAGCTTGCTGGTTTGATTCCTGGCCAGGGCACATGCCTGTGTTGCAGGTTGGATCCCCAGTAGGGGGCATGCAAGAGGCAGCAGATAGATGTTTTGTTCTCACACTGATGCTTCTCTCTCTCCCTCTCTCTCAAAATCAATTAAAAATCTTAAAAAACAAAACAAAAACAAGCCTAACTTACCAGAAGGTTGGCTGTTATCTCTTTTGCCTCGGGTTTAGTAAGCAACAAAAATGAAATTCCCCCGCCCTAACTGGTTTGGCTCAGTGGACAGAGCATTGGCCTGCGGACTCAAGGGTCCCAGGTTCGATTCTGGTCAAGGGCATGTACCTTGGTTGTGGACACATACCCAGTAGGGAGTGTGCAGGAGGCAGCTGATTGATGTTTCTAACTCTATTCCTCTCCCTTCCTCTCTGTAAAAAAATTCAATAAAATATATTTTTTAAAAAAATGAAATTCCCCTTATTTTTCATTACTATCTCCCCACTGTCAGGGTTGTAAATCAGTTTGGTAGGGCTTTTTCCTTTATTTTTTATTTATTTATTTTTTTAAGAGAGCAAGAGAGATCAATTTGTTGCATTCATTAGTTCTTATATGTGCCCTGACTGGGAATCAAACCTGCAAACTTGGTGTATGGGGAGGATACTCTATTCAACTGAGCTACTTGCCAAGGTAGGTCTTTTCATTTTAATATGAAAGAATAATGTGTCCTCAGGAGCATGTTCCTTTCATTTAGTTTTTTTTTTAATTATTAATTTTTAATATATATTTTATTGATTTGTTTATATTTTATTGAGTTTTTACAGAGAGGAAGGGAGAGGGATAGAAAGTTAGGAACATCGATGAGAGAGAAACATCGATCAGCTGCCTCCTGCACACCCCCCACTGGGGATGTGCCCGCAACCAAGGTACATGTCCTTGACTGGAATCAAACCCAGGACCCTTCAGTCCATAGTCCGACGCTCTATCCACTGAGCTGAACCGGTTAGGGTCAGCGTCAGGGTTAGGGTTTTAGGGTGTTTGGGGGTTAGGGTTACGGTTAGGGTTGGGGTTGGGGTTGGGGTTGGGGTTGGAGTTAGCGTTGGGGTTGTGGTTGGGGTTAGGGTTAGGGTTAGGGTTAGGGTTTTAGGGTTAGGTTAGGGTTAGGGCTCTTCCCAGGATACGGTTAGGGTTAGGGTTAGGGCTAGGGTTTTACGGTTAGGGTTAGGGTTAGGGCTCTTCCCTGGATAGGGTTAGGGTTAGGGTTAGGGCTCTTCCCAGGCTAGGGTTAGGGTTAGATTTAGGGTTTTAGGGTTAGGGTGTTAGGGTTAGGGTTAGGGTTATGGCTCTTCCCAGGATAGGGTTAGGGTTAGGGTTAGGGTTAAGGTTAGGGCTCTTCCCAGGATAGGGTTAGGGTTAGGGTTAGGGTTAGGGTTTTAGGGTTAGGGTTAGGGTTTTAGGGTTAGGGTTAGGGTTAGGGTTAGGGTTAGGGTTATGGCTCTTCCCTGGATAGGGTTAGGGTTGGGGTTGGGGTTAGGGTTAGGGTTAGGGTTATGGCTCTTCCCCGGATAGAGTTAGGGTTAGGGTTGGGGTTAGGGTTAGGGTTATGACTCTTCCCAGGATAGGGTTGGGGTTGGGGTTGGGGTTAGGGTTAGGGTTAGGGTTATGGCTCTTCCCAGGATAGAGTTAGGGTTAGGGTTGGGGTTAGGGTTAGGGTTAGGGTTATGACTCTTCCCAGGATAGGGTTGGGGTTGGGGTTAGGGTTAGGGTTAGGGTTAGGGTTAAGGCTCTTCCCAGGATAGGGTTGGGGTTGGGGTTAGGGTTAGGGTTAGGGCTCTTCCCAGGATAGGGTTAGGGTTAGGGTTAGGGCTCTTCCCAGGATAGGGTTAGGGTTAGGGTTAGGGTTTTAGGGTTAGGGTTAGGGTTAGGGTTTTAGGGTTAGGGGGTTAGGGTTAGCGTTAGGGTTTTAGGGTTAGCGGGTTAGGGTTAGGTTTAGCGTTTGGGTTTAGGTTAGGGTGGTTAGGGTTAGGGTTAGGGTTAGGGTTAGGTTAGGGTTAGGGTTATGGCTCTTCCCAGAATAGGGTTAGGGTTAGGGTTAGGGTTATGACTCTTCCCAGGATAGGGTTGGGGTTGGGGTTAGGGTTAGGGTTAGGGTTAGGGTTATGGCTCTTCCCAGGATAGGGTTAGGGTTGGGGTTGGGGTTGGGTTGGGGTTAGGGTTAGGGTTAGGGTTAAGGCTCTTCCCAGGATTGGGTTGGGTTGGGGTTAGGGTTAGGGTTTAGGGCTCTTCCCAGGATAGGGTTAGGGTTAGGGTTAGGTCTCTTCCAGGATAGGGTTGGGTTAGGGTTAGGGTTTTAGGGTTAGGGTTAGGGTGTTAGGGTTAGGGTTAGGGTTAGGGCTCTTCCCAGGATACGGTTAGGGTTAGGGTTAGGGTTTTAGGGTTAGGGTTAGGGTTTTAGGGTTAGGGTTAGGGCTCTTCCCTGGATAGGGTTAGGGCTCTTCCCAGGATATGGTTAGGGTTAGGTTTAGGGTTTTAGGGTTAGGGTGTTAGGGTTAGGGTTAGGGTTAGGTTTAGGGTTATGGCTCTTTCCAGGATAGGGTTAGGGTTAGGGTTAGGGTTAAGGTTAGGGCTCTTCCCAGGATAGGGTTAGGGTTAGGGTTAGGGTTTTAGGGTTAGGGTTAGGGTTTAGGGTTAGGGTTAGGGTTAGGGTTAGGGTTATGGCTCTTCCCTGGATAGGGTTAGGGTGGGGTTGGGGTTAGGGTTAGGGTTAGGGTTATGGCTCTTCCCAGGATAGGGTTAGGGTTAGGGTTGGGGTTGGGGTTAGGGTTAGGGTTAGGGTTATGACTCTTCCCAGGATAGGGTTGGGGTTGGGGTTAGGGTTAGGGTTAGGGTTAGGGTTAGGGTTATGGCTCTTCCCAGGATAGGGTTAGGGTTGGGGTTGGGGTTAGGGTTAGGGTTAGGGTTAGGGTTAAGGCTCTTCCCAGGATAGGGTTGGGGTTAGGGTTAGGGTTATGGCTCTTCCCAGGATAGGGTTGGGGTTAGGGTTAGGGTTATGGCTCTTCCCAGGATAGGGTTAGGGTTAGGGTTAGGGCTCTTCCCAGGATAGGGTTAGGGTTAGGGTTAGGGTTAGGGTTAGGGTTTTAGGGTTAGGGTTAGGATTAGGGTTAGGGTTAGGGTTTTAGGGTTAGGGTTAGGGTTAGGGTTAGGGTTAGGGTTTTAGGGTTAGGGTTAGGGTTAGGGCTCTTCCCAGGATAGGGTTAGGGTTAGGGTTAGGGTTAAGGTTAGGGCTCTTCCCAGGATAGGGTTAGGGTTAGGGTTAGGGTTTTAGGGTTAGGGTTAGGGTTTTAGGGTTAGGGTTAGGGTTAGGGTTAGGGTTATGGCTCTTCCCTGGATAGGGTTAGGGTTGGGGTTGGGGTTAGGGTTAGGGTTAGGGTTATGGCTCTTCCCAGGATAGGGTTAGGGTTAGGGTTGGGGTTGGGGTTAGGGTTAGGGTTAGGGTTATGACTCTTCCCAGGATAGGGTTGGGGTTGGGGTTAGGGTTAGGGTTAGGGTTAGGGTTAGGGTTATGACTCTTCCCAGGATAGAGTTAGGGTTAGGGTTGGGGTTAGGGTTAGGGTTAGGGTTATGACTCTTCCCAGGATAGGGTTGGGGTTGGGGTTAGGGTTAGGGTTAGGGTTAGGGTTAAGGCTCTTCCCAGGATAGGGTTGGGGTTGGGGTTAGGGTTAGGGTTAGGGCTCTTCCCAGGATAGGGTTAGGGTTAGGGTTAGGGCTCTTCCCAGGATAGGGTTAGGGTTAGGGTTAGGGTTTTAGGGTTAGGGTTAGGGTTAGGGTTTTAGGGTTAGGGGGTTAGGGTTAGCGTTAGGGTTTTAGGGTTAGCGGGTTAGGGTTAGGTTTAGCGTTTGGGTTTAGGTTAGGGTGGTTAGGGTTAGGGTTAGGGTTAGGGTTATGGCTCTTCCCAGGATAGGGTTAGGGTTGGGGTTGGGGTTAGGGTAGGGTTAGGGTTATGGCTCTTCCCAGGATAGGGTTAGGGTTAGGGTTAGGGTTATGACTCTTCCCAGGATAGGGTTGGGTTGGGGTTAGGGTTAGGGTTAGGGTTAGGGTTATGGCTCTTCCCAGGATAGGGTTAGGGTTGGGGTTGGGGTTGGGGTTGGGGTTAGGGTTAGGGTTAGGGTTAAGGCTCTTCCCAGGATTGGGTTGGGGTTGGGGTTAGGGTTAGGGTTAGGGCTCTTCCCAGGATAGGGTTAGGGTTAGGGTTAGGTCTCTTCCCAGGATAGGGTTAGGGTTAGGGTTAGGGTTTTAGGGTTAGGGTTAGGGTTTTAGGGTTAGGGTTAGGGTTAGGGCTCTTCCCAGGATACGGTTAGGGTTAGGGTTAGGGTTTTTAGGGTTAGGGTTAGGGTTTTACGGTTAGGGTTAGGGTTAGGGCTCTTCCCTGGATAGGGTTAGGGCTCTTCCCAGGATATGGTTAGGGTTAGGTTTAGGGTTTTAGGGTTAGGGTGTTAGGGTTAGGGTTAGGGTTAGGTTTAGGGTTATGGCTCTTTCCAGGATAGGGTTAGGGTTAGGGTTAGGGTTAAGGTTAGGGCTCTTCCCAGGATAGGGTTAGGGTTAGGGTTAGGGTTTTAGGGTTAGGGTTAGGGTTTTAGGGTTAGGGTTAGGGTTAGGGTTAGGGTTATGGCTCTTCCCTGGATAGGGTTAGGGTTGGGGTTGGGGTTAGGGTTAGGGTTAGGGTTATGGCTCTTCCAGGATAGGGTTAGGGTTAGGGTTGGGGTTGGGGTTAGGGTTAGGGTTAGGGTTATGACTCTTCCCAGGATAGGGTTGGGGTTGGGGTTAGGGTTAGGGTTAGGGTTAGGGTTAGGGTTATGGCTCTTCCCAGGATAGGGTTAGGGTTGGGGTTGGGGTTAGGGTTAGGGTTAGGGTTAGGGTTAAGGCTCTTCCCAGGATAGGGTTGGGGTTAGGGTTAGGGTTTATGGCTCTTCCCAGGATAGGGTTGGGGTTAGGGTTAGGGTTATGGCTCTTCCCAGGATAGGGTTAGGGTTAGGGTTAGGGCTCTTCCCAGGATAGGGTTAGGGTTAGGGTTAGGGTTAGGGTTAGGGTTTTAGGGTTAGGGTTTAGGATTAGGGTTAGGGTTAGGGTTTTAGGGTTAGGGTTAGGGTTAGGGCTCTTCCCAGGATACGGTTAGGGTTAGGGTTAGGGTTTTAGGGTTAGGGTTAGGGTTAGG